>NC_090929.1:1578709535-1579017925 GCF_040938575.1 Ambystoma mexicanum | reverse complement strand
CTTCAAGCTTACACGCTTCGGCCTGACATGTATAGCACTTATGTTGAGGTCGCTGTTGCCTCAGCTGTAGATTGGGACACCAATAATGTTGCTGCGCAATCTCAACGCTCCAACTCAAAGTAGCTGGAACCATTTTGACGGGATTTATGCTTTTCTCATGGTCAGCTTTATGTGGCTTGCTCCAGAGTTGGAAGCAAAGACAATTTGTTCAAACTGGCTCCTGCAGGAAAAACTAGCAATGTTGTCTACAAAGTAGAATTTGTTTAGTTCATTAAATAAACATCAAACTATGACTGATGTAGGAATTACTGTGCAAAGCACTGGTACACCTGCTGGTATTATATACACGTAAATATACGCTGATTGTCCTACTTGCATTTTAGGGTATTGTAGCCAATATAAAAATCAGCCCACCGCAGAATGTTAAAAACTAAACTTTTTCAGGGCTGGTACTAAACATTGATTTCTACGGTGCATGTGGAGAGGAAAAGGTGCAACAGGGATTCAAGTGTTTGGGCATTGCGCTTACAAAAGGATATCAATAGGTCACTTGCTGCCTATTTAGCAAGCAGTGTGTGCTTCAGCATCTGTTCCAGCAACTGCCCAAATCTGTTTTTTGGTATCCATGTTAATGTAAAACCCGGGCTTAATATAACCAACATAAAGCTCCTGACCAAGACCATTCATCAACAGAAGATAGGTGCTCAAAGAAAATCTATTGATCACTTGCAAAAGTGTTTCTTCTCCTAAATTTAAAAGCTGCTGAATGATTTGTATTTATAAAGCACAATTGCCACAGTGTTGCATATAGAACATATTTGCATACAATTATCCGATAAGCCAAGTTGATATTCATATATCAACCTCTGAAGGATGAAAGGCTGAGTTTGCCTAGTCAGGATTCAAACTTCTGATGTGCAGTTGAGCTATACTGATTTATCCTGACTTTTTTCCTTGAGGCATAAACTGTACCTGCCATCATACTAGCTGCTGTTCTTGGTGGCAGGATTTAGGCGGATCCTCATGGCAGGGGCAAGGATTTCAAGGGTGTTAGAGATGGCAAGGTGCAGGTTAGCAAGGACATAATCAGAGGGTGATTCAGGAGAGGCGGTGCAAGGAGGAATGAAGGTAGAGGCAAAAGCAACAACTGACACTCACTTTATTGGTCAAATGACAGTGAAATAGGCTGGCAGTGCAGAGGGTGGCTCAGACAGAGGGCCAAGGGGCCCCAGGTGGGAGGAAAGGAGAGAGTTGTCTGACCAGGAGAGGGGGGTGGTGACCGGATTAGAGATAGGGATGTCACCAGAGATGAGGGCATTGAGAGTCTGGCCAGCAGAGTGAGTAGGGCAGGAAGGAAGAATAGTGAGAGAGAGTCACAGAGGACCCAGAACTGAGAGGTAGATGATTCAAGAGAGTCAAGGTGGATGCTGAAGTCACCAAGAAGAGGTTGAAGGGGATTTGGCAAGGTCGGCTCATTCAGAGAGGAAGAGGGGGATAGGGGTAGGCGGTCTGTAAGTAGTGGAAAGGGGGATTGAGAGAATAGGCAAGACCCCACGCCTACAGACAACACATTCAAGAGAGGAGTGGGATTGAGTAGGAATGATGGAAGCAGGAACCCACTCAGGGAAGATCAGGGCCACTCCGCCTCCAGGCCTGTTTGGTCGGGTTTTAGAGAGGATTTTGTAGCCCTCATGAAGGAGAGTGTCGAAAGCAGTGACAGAGCTTGCAATGGGTCACGTCTCAGTTAGAGCAAGGACATCCAGGTCAAGGTGTTTGAGAAAGAGACAGATGTCAGAGGAATGTTTGACAGCAGAGGCAGCATTCAGAGTAGCTAAGTGAAGCTGGTTACCACCTTTGAAGGTTTTCCGAGGGGGTGTACAGGCGCATTGTTCTCCCACCAGTGGTGGTAGAGAAGAGAGGGGAAAGGAAGCAGGGGTCGCAGGAGAAGGGAAGACGTTTATGAGAGAAGACAGGCACCGGTCAAGAAGGAGAAAAGCAGGTTGAGAACCTTGGGCCATGATAGTGCCATTGTGATAGACATTAATGATGCATCTAGAGGTTGAGAAGTATGCAAGGAGTACTTCCCACCTAGTACCACTATTAATGTGTGAGGAGGAGAAAGGAAAAAGAGTCGACACCAGACGAGGGGTCCAAAGGTTAGGAGAGGGGACCGTGAAGAGGATGGGGGTCATTTTGAGTTGGGCGGTAAGGGTTTACTAGCACTGGTAAGGATGCCGGTGCCGCTAAACCCTTACCGCCCTATTCCGAGGTCCCTTAGCGGGTCCCAGCAGTAACGGCTGGTCTGACCAGCCGTTCTTTGCGGGACCCGTTAAGGGACCTTGGAGCTAATAACGGGCCCGCAATTTGTGGGCCCGTTATTAGCACCTTCCCCATTCCCATTGAGCCCTATGGGGCCTCAAGTGGGAATGGGGAATGGTTTACTGAATGGGGACTTACCGGGTCCGCATAGGTCGGAATGTCCCGGTAAGTCCCCATTCAGTGAGAACAGACCCAGACCCGGGTTTGGTGGCAGCCATGGCACTAATATCGCCATGGCTACCTCCAAACTCGTAATAACCCCCAATGTCTGTAAAAGTCTGAATGGAAGTGGCATTGACGTAAGTGTCTGTGATAGGTAGGCCTGGATTAGAGTCCAGGAGAGCTTCTTTTAGCTTTTATTCTTCCGGACTTTGTGAGAGAGGTAGAATAAGTAATAGAAAAACAGTTAGAATAGTTAGGAGAGACAGAGAGTGCCACAGGAGTAGGGAGAGAGAGATACAAGCAGGGGTACTGCACAGTGCACAGGAGTTCACAAAGTGGCCTAGCAGCCAGGTAGGCACAGAGTAGGAGGTGTGCAAAGGAAGACAATCAGTGCACAGCATAAACAACACACCTGGGTTCGAATTTGCAAAAAAACCCTAAAAACAGCACACAATGCAGGTTTGCAGTGATTTAGAAAGCACACCTAGAATCGAAATTGGCCTAGATCCGGAAAAAAAAACTAGCCGTTTTATTAATGTTCTAGATCCCAACGACAACACTGACTATTCTGGGCAGTTAGGGGTTAATTTCCTCGTGGACATAAAACAGACATACCCATAAACCAGCTAATGAAGGGCCAAGGGGTTGCAAGTCATTAGGATAGCATAATCTGCATGTTACAGGAGAAGTATGTGCATGCCTACCACCAAAGGGATGTGAAATGGTAACCTACTCGGCACCTCTCCATCTCATTAATATGAAGGGACAACACCAATGGGGGAAGAACGGACATCGTTTAACTCTGTGAGTAAGCGACAAGGGTCCGTGCGTCCACACCTTACTGAAATGTCCAGATCCAACTAAATCTGAATGACAGTGCTCACTATTCGTGCTGCATGTGCCGTGTTTGCAAGACTTGTATTCAACCACCATAGCAGATGTTCTGCTGCGCGCTCCCTTTGTGGCAAAGGAACACACATTTCAAATCTGTTTTTATCTTGCATCACTCTTACACCGGCATAAGTAGCATTATGTCCATTACCTAAATAGCCGAATCTCTCATAGTGACAGGCAGGTGATCAGTTGGGGCACTTCTATTACCTTTTGGAATATAGGTGCACTTCACCTATATATCAGTCAATGTTCTCATGGTTAAAATGGCTCTAAAGATGTTAGCTAAATCGGGGCCCACACTTGCAGCTTTAAAAATAAATCCCACTGGGAACTCATTCAGTGCTTGAGATTTACCTGTAAATTAAACATTAATATTTATGTATTTATTGTGTATTGGGTTTTAATATTTTTAAAAAACGCCAAATCAATATCCAGCATTCAAAATAGAAAAACTTATTAAAATCCAATATCACATTTAAAATGGAGATCCATGTCAGCCATGTAAATAGCTTCTTAGGAATCTTTGCAGGATTATGGACGAAAGTCCCAAAAAAACTGTTGTTGTAGACCCAATGTACTTTGGGCCCCTCACTGCTTTGCCAATTTGTATTAGGGTCTCTGGATGCCCTTCAAGCATTTGGTAATGATTGCTACTGGTGGGGCCCTTGCTAATCCCTAAACTGTTTTGGCATATGCACCATTTTGTGTTTTATTTCAATGGAGAAACCATTGTAGAGGAATGTCACAGATAATTACATGCCAATTCTGCTAATGGCCTAATGGTATGGAACTGTTAACTCTTTATGTGAGTGCATCTGAATGCGGATCGTATGCTGAATGTTTGTACACTGCATGGCAAACCCTTTCCTCAAGAAATTCCAAAAATGTAAAATATGCAGTGAACCCTGTTGCTATCTATGACTTCGGGGAGGCCATTTAATCATATTATTTCTTTACCATCACTTTCACTGGAATGCTGGTTGTGGTCAATCTTTGCAGGCATATAAAGTGTGATAACTCCATAACTGAATCCATGACTACCAGAAATGTGCTATACCATTCTAAATGTAAGAATTCGACAATGCAAGTAATGCAAATGTTTGTTCAAACTTTATTAAGAGTGGGCATTGGCATGCATCAATCCCACTGGGGTGTCAAGCACTTTTGAGACTTTCACACAATGTGCATGATCACACATACCTCATATATTGATTTCTGTGGCCCCTCAAATCTGCCTAAACAGAAATTCACACATCTTTGAGGGGGTGCTGTTTTGCCGAAGCAAGATGGCCACCTAAGTGTAGTGCTCCGGACGGGAACAGCAAATATTCCTCGCTTCTACACCTTCAACTCCACCTAATCCATATGAAATCCCGGTGCCTCCTCAGAAGCCTCTCCGCCGCATCCCTGCGAAATATCAGGAGCGAACGTGTCCTGGGCGCTGAGCCACGCCTCCTGGCCAGGCTGGAGCTGCCGCTGCCTGCTCTCCCCGCTCCGGGGCTCCAGGGGCCATGGCCCTCTCAACCACCTGAGGGCGCGGCAAAGGGCCTGCTGTGGGGGAGGGGCGCTGAGCCCCTAGGCGCGCCGGGCTGCTGTGGCCGGTGGGGCTGCCCCCCTGGGCCCTCTCACCACCCTACTGCAGCCAACCTTGGGCCCCTGACCCCCCTTCCCTGAGTGGCTGCTGCCTCCTTCACCGTCATCAACCTACCCCAGAGGCTTGGATTCCTGCACCGCCCCCCTGTGTGCCGCGGCGGCCCCTCTGCACATTGCCGGCCTCCCCCCCGCCACCCCCTCTTCAAAGACACTGCACCCGGACAGTTGCAAGGTGCGGGGGGACAGGAGCGACCGGCCCCAGCTGTCCTTGCGGCCGGCCCGACTGCTGCTGCTTGTGTGCGGCCCCCTTCCTGCATTCCCGCTGTGGCCGTGGTGCCTCCGTCAGATCTGGGCGGCGCGGGCCGACACGGGGCCCCAGGTGCTGGGATCTGCGGTGGAGCTGCCCCCGGCCTGTGGACCTCGGGGGCACCCACCTGATCGCGCTTAGACTACACGGAGCCATTGCTCTCTCCTGCTGTTCCCCCCCCTCTCCTGTACACTTACCGGAGATATCAGGCACACGTTCCAGGGACCTCAGGCCTGTGCTGGGCAACCCACCGGGAAAATACCCTGTTGCTCACCTCCACCCCTGTCTCATGGACATTGGCTTTCCTTGCACTCACTGCGGTGCAGCTATATGAATGGGCTAACCTGTGTGGCTTCATCGACCTCCGTACCTATTACCACGAATTGTTGAGTTAGACCCGTTGGGATCCCGCCCCCCTCACTGTGCCGATCTGAATCCATGGGCCAACCCTGCAACCCTCCGGCTGTGCTACACTGTTCAAGCGCCCCACACTCTCCTGTTTAGGGGTTAGCCCCTCTTTGGCACCTGTATTTCCCTGCCTATGGCTCCTCCACAGTGACTGAGTTGCATTGCCTAGTGCCTCACTGAGCTGGCTCACGTGAACCCCTGCTGCCATCGATCTGAGCTATTTCTTCCTGTATTATCTTACTGAAGCAGCGGTCCTGTAGCACCATCACTCCAAAGCTCCTCTACGGCTACGCGTGGCACGCCTTGGCCCTTACTGGATTGAGAGGGATCACCCTAACGCTGCACCCAACGCGCCTCATTATTATCCTTGTGTCAACCCTTCCCAGTGCATTCAGCAAGGTGGAACTTGATATCCCTGATCGCTGTTTCCTTCTAAAGTCCTGGGTATCATACACGACTCGTCACCATGACCAAGGGAGCTGGGGCGGGAAAGAAGCAAAGCTTGCTAAATATGTTCGCCAAAACACCCTCTAGGCCGCCGACCGAGCCCCCAGAGGAATCACCAACTACCTTGGCATCCTTAACCCCCGATGACTCACAAAAAATGTTGGAGTATATGCGTGAAGGCTTCACCACGCTGTATACTAAACTGGAAGTTATGAATGGCACTATCTCATCTATAAAGGCCCATATCGAAAGAAGAGACAGCAGGGTTGACGACATCGAAACAAGGGTGTCACCGCAGAGGATGACCTGGGTTCCCTATGCGCCTGTGTGACCACTCTCACCAACCGAGTCTCGGCGATGGAGAAGAAAAATGACGACCTCGAATCTCGCTCTAGGCGGAATAACCTCTGCATTGTCGGCGTACCAGAAGACAACATTAAAGAGCCCATGGAAGATTACGTGGAACGCATCCTTCTAACACTCCTCAATAACCCCAAGCTCTATGCACAATTTGCAGTGGAAAGAGCTCACCGCTCCCTGACTGCGAAGCCTAGACCGGGGGCACCGCCTCGTCCCATCATAGCCAAGATCCAAAATTTCTGCGATCGGGACGCCCTCCTACGAGCGGTCAGGGCCAAGCGGGAGCTACTTCTTGGTGCAGCGAGGATACACCTGTACCCGGATTTCTCAGTGGCTGTGCAACAAGAGCGCAAAACCTTCCTGGCGGTCAAAAAAAGACTGCAGGATTTAGGAGTTAAATACTCCATGCTCTTTCCTGCTAAACTAAGGATCGAACACTCTAACCAAACATTCTTCTTCACTATTCCGGAAGAGGCCTCAAAGTTTAGAGACAAACACATTCCCGGTTGATCTGCTCATCGTCAACACAAGAGTTATGTTCACTATGGTTATTGTTGCACCTAAACCACATATGGCACCGCTGTTGGCGAGTCCCCTCTATGATGGCTACTCATCAACTGTAGTTCATTGGTTGCTGGTTTTGTTAATGTTCCTCCATTAATCCTCCGCAAAAGTGGCCCTGTACGCCACACTGTCTCATTGTGTTCGGAAACGTACAACTTCCTGTTATGTTCCCAGTTTGGTAACTATCCTATTTCTACGGCCAGGTCCCTCAGTGGCTAGACCCCGGGCTATTCTGGGGCTATTCTGGGACTACATTCTGCTCTTGAGATTGTGTGTGGGTGCCCATGGCTACATCCCTATGGTTTCACTGGTCCTCCGTCTATATGCCAAGGCCCCTTTACACCTTGTACCTGCTCCAAATACTCTGGTTAATCCTATTGTATAGCATAGCTCGCCTCACACTCTCCCCAGTCTGGTGCGCCATCGCCCGGCTTGCTAACAGACCCCCAAGCGTTGATGCCTAGAAGTTTGTGGTTGTTGTGGTTCTGTTTGGGTTTCGTCCCTCTGGTTGGGGGAGGGATGTGGCTGGGGGATGGGGGATGGGACGTTATGGTTAAAAAAGTCTTGACAGCTGCCAGAGGCGTCACATGCACCACAACAGTACATTCTGTACATGTAGATAGGAGGCCACATACATTCAGATCGTTCAACTTCCTTTCGATGATAGCCCCTCTGCAGAAATGCAATCAGTACCCTCTGAAGTATGGCTAATACCGACCTGTCCTTTATGAGCTGGAACATCCGGGGGTTGGGCAATTACAAAAAGATGCGGCAGATACAGCTCCATGCTGAGCACCACGGGGTTAAAATCTTATGTCTACAAGAAACCCATGCTTGCTCTGAGCAATGTGAAGATTCGCTAAGCAATGGGGGCCCCAGAGGTACTACACCAACTATTCCACTCAAAGCCATAGCACTCTCACCTTAATACACAAGAGCCTGAAGTTCACATGTCACCACTTCCACATAGATCCGCTTAGTAGATATATATTGATCATTGGCAAGCTGCAACACCAGGAGGTAGTCATCCTGAATATATATGGTCCCAATGTCAACGACCCCGATTTCTACCTACACCTGGCCTCCCTACTTGAAGGCTACCCCTTGATTCCTATTTTATGTGGAGGTGAATTTAATACAATACTGGATGTCACCCTAGATAGATCGGGCTCTAGGCCTCGTCAACTGTCCAAAGCAGCATACACTTTCCTTACCACACTTCCCCGTCTGGCACTAGTGGATGCCTGGCGTCTGATGAACCCTGACTCCTGTACATACTCCTTTTATTCCTCAGTACATGATTCCCATTCTAGAATAAACAGATGGCTGATTACAGACATGCTGGTCAGATGCCTAACTCACTTGGATATCCTTCCCAGGATGCTATCAGACCATTCACCGGTACTTATCGCCTTAAACTGGGGACTGGACGCCAATAAAACCAGGCAGTGAAGGATGAGCCATTATTCGATTCTTTGCGACCGAACTCGAGTCCTCCATCGAGGAATTCTTTGAGATCAACACAAACTCTGCATCAACACAAGCTGTACTCTGGGAATCCTTTAAAGCGCACACAAGAGGGATCACCATTTCCAAAGGTTGTGGCATCCTGAATGGTATCCGCGCAGATATTGCCACTAGCGAATCAGCCCTGGCCATTCCAGAGTCCCAATATGCCCAAAATCACTCCCCAACCACCCTAGCGGTGCTGGGATCGGAGCTGGACAGGATCCGCGCCCTTGCCGAGCGCGAGGTTAAATTCCTGGACTCCCCTCAGTCGGCAAGGAAATTCGGTGAAGCAGAGCCACCCGGCCGAATGCTAGCTAGATTGCTGTGCCGTGAACTTGGAGCCCCCAATATTCCAGCCATAGTGAGACCTGATGGCTCACTCACCACCTCCCCACAGGATATCAATTCGGAATTCCTCTCGTTCTACACCTCCCTGTACTCTGAAGCCGACGGTCCCCAGGTACCCAAAATTGACTCCTATTTAGAAAATCTTCCCCTATCAGTCCTGTCAGCCGACGCCAGCAGCTTCCCTGAGAGGCCTTTCACCTTGGAGGAACTTATCGAGGCCATTCAGTCGCTGCCGTCTGGGAAGGCCCCTGGCCCGGATGGGCTCTCTATGGACTTTTATAAACAATACAAGTCTCACCTGGCCCCGCACCTACTGGCCCTATGGGAGGAATAGAGCGACAGGGGAATACTTCCCCCATCTCTCCGGGAGGCACTGGCTGCAGTGCTCCTAAAACCTGGTAAGCCCCCTACTCATACCGACCACTCTCGTTGATTAACAGTGACATTAAAATATACGCTAAACTGCTAGCCAACCGATTAGCCCCATACATGCCCCACATCATCCACCCCGACCAGGTGGGATTTGTCCCTGGTAGGTCCACCTCCCTCCTGAATTTGAGAAGGCTCTTCAATGTGATCAGCAGGATCAGCCTGGCCACACAGGCGGTTGCAGCCACTCTGGAAATGCAGAAGGCATTTGACTCGGTCTCGTGGAAATATCTATGGCGAGTTCTCGAGAAATGCAAGTTCGGCCCCAACTTCCAAACCTGGATAAAGCTGCTTTACACCGCTCCATCAGCCAGAGTCCATACGGAAGACAGGTGTTCCGCTCTGTTCCAGATATCCAGAGGCATGCATCAAGGATGTCCCTTCTCCCCGCTCATTTTCGCCATAGCCATGGAGCCCTCCGCTGACATGGTTCGGCAGTCACACTCGCATGGGGGATTGCGCACAGCCGGCCAATCCGATATAGTCTCCCTCTATGCTGACGATGCCCTTCTGTACATCCGTTCCCCAGAAACCAAACTTGCCCCTATACTAGCAGATGGTGCCCGTTTTGGGGACATATCTGGCTTGAAAGTAAACTGCTCCAAGTCTGCCTTATTCCCACTCACAGACTCCACACAACCCCCCCGTGACCTATGTGGGTTCAACTGGTCTCCGTCTAGTATCACTTACCTGGGGGTGGTGGTCTCCGGACACACCGCGCAGCTGCGCGATGACAGTTACCAGAATTACCTAACTAACCTGGCGGCAAAAACCACCAGCTGGGCCAGACTCCCCATCTCACTGGCAGGCAGAATTGGAATACTTAAGATGGTTGTATTACCTCAATTACTTTACCGATTTACCAATCTGCCTGTGTGGCACGGGGACGCTTTTTTCCAAACACTATGCCATATAAGCAACACCTTCCTTTGGCACTCAGGGCCAGTTCGCCTCAAACTGTCTACATTAACCGCCCCCAAGGAATTAGGCGGGTTCAGCGCCCCAGATTTCATCAGAGACTGGGTGGTGGCCCAATCTCAGTTCGCCGCTCATTGGTTTAACACCATTGATCCTCCCCCACATGTCCGCCTTGAGAAACTAACGGTCTGTGACCGAGAGATTGGATCCCTGATCCTTGAGCCAATCCCCCCGACTCAGATTCTGCAGACCCTGTAGCTAGTACATCCTTAGCATTGACCAAACTCTGGACAATGGTCGACACACTTCACCCATTCCACGGGGATCTGCCATTATGGAACTTCTTTCCTGATGTCCCACATATTCCACAATCAGTGGTATCTCACTGGGTGGATGCTGGCTTTCTGGCACTTTGTGATGCCTATGAACAGGGAAACTTTATCTAGTGGCTTGATCTCCCTCTCTCCCTCAAACGTCGGCCCTCGATGTGGCTACAATACTCCTCACTCCGGGAGAATCTCAAATCCAGATACCCTGATTTCCCCGCCTTACCGCTTGACGAGCCTATAGTTGCAGAGCTTTGTTCCTTTTTATCCTTCAGGGGTAAGGTGTTGAGACTTTACTCCTTGTTGCAGACTAGAGCAGCCCTCCCTTCACCAAACTGAGGTGCAGGTGGGAGGAGGATCTCAGGGTTGAGCTCACTGACGAGAGATGGTCCCGAATGTGCGCCCAGCACCCATGATGTGTCCTACAACACCAAATTTAAACTAATCCAATTCAAGGTCCTGCACAGATACCATCACACACCAATGAGACTTCATCGCATGTTCTGCTCCGTCGCTCCCATCTGCCCCAGGTGTGGCACGGATCAAGCTTCCTATATCCATATGCTATGGTACTGTCCCTGCCTGACCCAATTCTGGTTGGACATCTGTTCCACACTCTCGGAGATTCTGGAACACACTATTGTCCCCACCCCGCTGCACTGCCTGTTTCATGACCTCCCTCAGTTGCCCAGTGACTCTAAGAAACTAGCAGGTCTCTGCATGCTGTTGGCAGTCTGCTGCATATTGCTATGTTGGCTCTACCCTAGGGCGCCTACCTATACTCAGTGGCTCAGAACGATCACATGAGCTCATGATACGGAGGAGTCCTGGAACGCAATGCAACACCCACATTCAAGGCGAAGGACATCTGGCAGAAATTACGAGATTATATGTCCTCCATGGCTTTGCCGTCAAATTCTCCCTCTTCCTCCCCGGAAGGTTCACCGTAGATGTTGTCCCCCCTGGTACAGTTGTTAATACTTTGTATATTGCCTCGCTCCAGCATCCTTAAGTTTACTCAGGATGTACTGCTTAATATGTGTATCGCTTGGTTCTTATTGCTGGTGCCATGTGGCCCCTGTTGTTCTCTGGTATGTTGTCAAGTCAAATAAAAAAAGGTTCAAAAAAAAAAGAAAAAGAAATTCACACATCTTTGCAATGCGAGGAGGTCCTACCAACGGGGTCTCATGACATACCCCTAAAACCAGGATTCTGGATATTGCATCTGGTAAAAATAAATCACCTTTTCAGAACAACATTCTCTGTTCCATCTTTCTGTTTTCAGGTTCACTTTGTACCCAGGCAGTGCAACCCAGAGCATCTGACCCTTTTCTGATTGTGGACATTACGTTTCCATGTGACCCCACAACGAGAGACACCATTATCTATTGTCAGTCTAATACCCGCTCCAAGGCTGAGCCCACACACCCGAGCATTCATATACACATGCACTCAAGCAGTACTGCACCCATCAGCCTCTCTCATTCATTCACACCACACCCTCACAACAATTAATTCACACAGTTATATGATTGGGTTTATATGCATGAGTGAAGTGTTTAGTGGGCGTCGAGTAAATGAGTAAGAAAACTGTATGGGTGTGTAACTGCTTATGTGCATGTGTACATACATGTGTGTGTGGGCGGGGGGGAGTTTCGGAGGGGACATTGGTACAGGGCAATACCAAGGTAAGAAAACATGTTCTTGCTGGCAACGTGAAGTGCATGCCGTCAGTAAAACCATGTTTTCTCACCTTGGTATTGCCCTGCTGCAATTACCCCTTCACTCCCATGCACG
Source organism: Ambystoma mexicanum (assembly GCF_040938575.1). NCBI lineage: Eukaryota > Metazoa > Chordata > Amphibia > Caudata > Ambystomatidae > Ambystoma > Ambystoma mexicanum. Next base: position 1,579,005,544 of record NC_090929.1, on the reverse strand, counting down.
CACATAACCACATTCACATACACATGCCCCTGCACACAAGGGGTCATGCACCCATATAGCCTCTCTCAATCATGCACATGACACCCACCAGAACACTTCACTCCCACAGATAAAAACATTCATTTATACATGCACTCCATCACTCCCCCATGCAGCTTCTCTCAATCACTGAATGATTGAGAGGAGCTGTGTGGGTGTGTCTCTGCGGGTGTGCATGTGTGTATGAATGTGTGCATCTACCTGAGTAAGGGTTCTGCTGGGTGGCGTGTGAATGATTAATTCACACGGTGCCCACCATTCATATAGACACATGCACACAAGCAGTCACACACGTATACAGCTTCTTTCAATCAGGCTTTTGGCAGCCACAAGAACAGTCACTTTCACCTCCATATACACATTCAAAGCATTCACATAAGTGGGCAGGCACCCATACACCGCGCGCGCACACACACACACACACACACACAAGCCCTGTGGAAAATAATAATAGTGCCTTTCCAACACAGAATGACACTTTTCTTATTTTACACAGAGCTCACAATCAGGTCCTCTTATAGACATACACAGCATCCATAAAAGCAGTAACACACCCACACAGGCTCTCACTCATTAGCTCCCTGGACGTGGGGGGGCGTTGGCCAATCAGAATGCTCAGAAGGCCGGCTGTATTGTCTGGTACAAGCTAGCGTTTCGAGCACCCTGCGTTCGGCTAGCTAGCTTCTCCTTCCCCTCACTCTCCTTCCCCTCACTTCTCTCCCCCGGCCTCTTAGCACCCATGTAGTTTCCTACGAATAAGGACACGAAAAACAGTAATACAATAATACAGAATTGCCCACGGAATTAGTGTATCCATTACAGTTAAAATCACTCGCTCAATAATGCAAATGCTTTTTTAAAATATTTTATTAATTTTGCTTCTTAGGTCTTTTAGCAGGACCTTGAGGGTCCTATAAATTAAAGTTTTGTGTGGGGTGGGGGTACACGGAGCATCACCCTAGTGCCCCCTAAATCGTATTCTTTCCAAAATCCTCCAGCCAGCAGGACATTGCATCAGCTTTTCCACACCTGTTGCCTGCTCTTTAAGAAAAATCACATTTGAACCTGTGAAATAATAACTTCGTTCTCTCATGTCCTTAATGTTCACATTCCATTGTGCATAGACATCCCAAATACTTTCGGTCCATTAGAGCTGGGGCAGCTGTGACTTCCAAGTAATGCTCCATTGTGAAAATGCTTCCTAAATGTCAGGTAAGCTTCTATCATAACAAGTGCAGTAGCATTTGTATTGAGATAATGTGCCTAAGAAAATGGCTGCAGACACGCTAGCTTTAACAGCGACTGCTGATGCTTCCTTTGTTCAATATCAATGGCAACACCGAATCTGGGAGGCATACAATAGGAGCTGAAGTGAAAACATTCATCACAAGCAATCATACTGCTTCTTGTTGCTGTTCCCATTGACATTTGACTCCCTTCTTTATTAGCTCCCAAAAAGGCCTAACATTTCTTTGAAATCCTCTGAGACTCGCATGGGAATGGGGAGTTACTTTTTCTGGTGCCTGGCTTCGGGGACTGCCGGGGCTGTAATGCCCCGGTGATTCCCCATTGCCAGGCAACGGAAAAAAACACAACTCGTTATCACCGGCACAGCTACCGCTGGGGTCATAATGACCCCCAATGACTGCTTTTATTTTACTCTTGTCCATGTTGATGCCTTTCCGTGAACATGTCAACACCCTTCAATTCCACATAGGTTGTTTCAAATGTGCATGTGTTTATCTTTGTACCTGGAAAATACTTTCATAACCTAGTTAAACCTTCCTTTACGTAGAGGCTGTGTTATTTTCGGGACTTTGAAAACACTATTATGTCCTCCAAGTATACCACCACAAATGTGTCGAACACATCACAGAAAAAATAATCAAACACATATTGGAAGGTTTCTGTGACATTACACAGAGTACCCAAAGGGCCTTATCAAATACTGTAATGTCCAATATTTGGGTTTGGATGCAATCTTCTTTTCATCCCTTTTTTTCCTGGGTTGGTGGCCATCCTAAGATCCAATCTGGATCACAACTGGTTTATAAGGACCCCGATTAATGGTAAGGAATACCAGTTGAGAATGGAGATGTTTTATTTTAAATACCTATAACTCACACAGGACCTCATTTCATTATGAAAAAGATAACTGGCCGGGCTGGTGATGTTGAATGCCTTATGAAGCCCTTTCTCAAATTTTCAGACAGATAGTGCCTCTGCACTTCATCCCCTTGTGCTCTTATGCAATAAATACACGCTCCCCCCATGGAATTTTGGCCTTTGAGACCAGATCAACACGGCAACTATATGTCCTATGCATGCTTTTCAGAGAATACGTCTGTGAACTATTGATATTGTATTGATATCTTGCAAGTCTCTTTCGGCTCAATGTTGATAGCACAAATCAATGTTTGTAAACGTGAAATGTGTGTTCTATCAGTCATAGTAGCTTGCTTGTCCACCTGCATTTCTTGGACCACCTAGGCTAGTCCCAATATAGGATTGCCAATAACATTCTGTCCTGAGTGATTGGCGGCCAGGAAAACTATCATGAACCCGAACCTGAGCCACAGTTTACTTTGAGGAATGTAGCTTGCCAGAAACTGCCAACACCTCACATGGAGAAGAACATTATTGGGAACTATTACCCTAGAAGACAATGGGACAGCATTATTGTCTGTTGAATTGACAGACAAGGTCCACTGCCATCCAGCAAGTGATGACATAATAATAATAGTCCTCCTTATCAGACTAAACGATCAAGGACACCTCAATATGGCTGGCCCCATTCCAGTGGAGGGGAACTAAGGTGTTATAAAGCACAGTTCAGGCAGCTTTAGGTTGCTTCTCAATAATTTTACTTCCAGTTCTTAAATTACAGATTACATGACACTGAGACATCAGGTATAAAACAGATATCACTGGCATCCATCACCTAGGGAGGGAGGGACCAACTGAACTGTTACAGAACACTCAACACAGCATTCTCACACTCATACATCAACATTCCTCTTGACACTGGCATGACATCACTAAGTACATAACCACCTTCAGCAGACTCAGACATGCACATCATAACACATCTCCCTCCTTACCGAAACCTCTACACAAACAACAAGCACTTTACATACAGGCAAGTCACACTACCATCCACCATACAAACTTCACAAGATACTCTCACAGCTATGCGATTCCAAACTTCACCTACAAATCCAGGTCACACTCAATAATAACATAGATCACCTTCTGTCTGTCCCTGCCACGAGCAGACTCTAGACTCACACTCTAGACACATATCAGCCCATACACAAGGCTAAGACTACCCTACAAACCAAACCACGACTAAAATAACATATGTCCTTCCGCCCGCCCCCGCCACAGGCGAGCCTCCAGGCTGCCACCCTGAAGCACAGCTTTCCATCCTGACGCAATACTAGTCATCCAGGATGACAACAGAATCACCATACCTGTTAAGAGACCCCATAAACTGCTAAAAACACTGCTACCAGATATCGCCAACTATGACTGCATCACAAACATACAAACAGATACATATATGGACTATGCCAACAGAGCCCACCCAACCACACCAAGATATACCGATCCTGCAACAACTTGAAGATGCTGGCCAGCCATCTCCAAGACCACCAACAAAACATGGGGTTGACCTAACTACTTATCTCAATGGCAGCACTAACAAGTCCCATAAACAAACCCTGACCAGATAACAATAGCCAGGATTAACATATAAGACATAAAGATAAACAAATCCCCAAGCAACTTTTCGTCTTGAACAGCATCCTTAACTATAACATAGCATCAACTAGAGGGCGTCCCCTACCAGCAACGCACTTACCAAGCTGACCCTCAAAATAAGAATCGGCTTCACCAGAGAGTGCACTACTGCCATAACAAAGACACTAGACTTTCCACTCCCATACACCTTAGTGCAACTTTCACTTACCACTCACTAACATTCCTGAAAAGGGCTACCCTCAGGATTCACCTTACTCACACATAAAACCTACAGAGGCGCTACCTCACCTTAGTTGCATCACTAAACAGTACTCACCATAAAACCAACAGAGGTGCTACCTCACCTTAGTCGCATCACAAAACGTAATCTCTGTGACCCCAAACAGTGCTACTAAAATCACTAAAAGAGTGCACTACTAAGTTGCGCTACCACCAAACAATACTCGTCAAAACAGTGAAACTACCTACTGTTAACACCAACGGAGGCGCTACCTCCCCAATATCTAAAACTTATACTTAACCACTCATTCTTTTATACATCCATACCTATTAATTAGATAATATACTAGTGACATATCTTCACTTCCATACTTCTCAAGTGCGTGGATATACATGACATTTCTACATCTTAATTTAACATTTATTTTTTTATACTCTAGCATCTTATACCTAGCACTCGCAATATTCCTTCACATCGCGATAATGGTATGCCTAAAAGTCCATGTTGTCGTGTAACAGCTTACTCCTAAAAATTCTCAAAAAGTTATGCTAATGTAATCAGGCATGTATGCTATACACCTATACTCTTGCTTGTGCACCTAAACTCTTGCGCTAGCATCTCCAATACTTCACGCTTTTAGAGAACAACTATATCATATATGATGCAGACTTTTACTTATAGTCTGTTTTCTTGCAAATCCTCAAGATAATTACATCTATGCAAAACATCTATCCATCAATGGGCTCATTAATCTCAGCATTGACCTCACTCACACGTGACACATCTAGAGTTTACACTTACAACGCATATGTCACATTAACTTCATAGCCAATTCCTAATGCATTACTAACTACAAACTTGCATTAGTTAAAATATATATATATATATGTATATATAAATATATGACATACAAATCCCGACATTTCGTGATGGCATAATAATAACATGCCAAACTTTTGACCACTGCATAAATACTCACTGTCGGGACAGAGCACATTAATTGCAGCTACCCTCGAAAAAAAAAACCGTCAAGTATGAACCTTCTGCATGAGTCCTAAACACACGAAGTGCTGACGCTTACCTCTCACCGTTGGCCGCTACCAAACGCCCCTAACAGGCGGAGCGGCACTGTTGCACTCCTTACTGTAATACCAGATACAGCAAGAATGCATCCGACAAAACTTTTCGGTATCACTTCACTTCCACAGCTTTCCAAAACCTTCCCTGCTTTGCAAAGCTTTTCGGTATCATTTCACTTCCACAGCTTTCCAACACGTTGCTTTGCTTCCTGATCTCCAAATAAATAGTTTTCCATTGCAGCTCCCGGACAGTCTAACGCTTACTACCACTTAGCGCTTGCAATTCATGGTCTGCTTCCGGATAGTCACATGCACATCCCTAACGTTGCGTCACCATTGTAACGTCCTCTGATACGAAGAACTCCCTTCCAGATACTGCCACGTGAGAACGTAACGTTTTATTGGGTCCTTTATTCGAAAAAGGCTGCATTGATACGGAGCTGTGCCTGCTTCTTCGTATAGTGGAAAGTTGGCACCCTGTTCCAAGTCCCTGCCAACTCCCTTAGCCGTAGACTGACATCATCAGTCTCCAGAATGTCACAGGGAACACAAGTACTGCTGCACAGACCCATGGAACAACGGTCACTTTGCAGGTACTCCAGTCGGGCGCACGACATATTTAAACATATGTATTGTAAGCACTTCACTTCTGGGGTGCACTGCGATAATGTGTACACAATCTATTTACAGGCATTCCCCACGGACCTCTCATAATTGGGACCTCTTATTTTTCACCAAAGGAACATTTCATATGAGAAAACAAAACGCACAGCTTTGCTCCACTTGCACACTTCGAGTGTGGACAGTTTTAACTCCTTGATACTTCACAAACCCACAGGTCCCAACTCAATACGAAACTCTTCTTAATGTTGTGGCAGCATCACTTCACCACCCGCACCCAGCACTACCACGACATATGGTCTGCCGGTCCTAACTGCAGGGACTCTCCTGCAATTAACGTGATCCTTCTGTCATATTGACAGTATTTCGTCCAACCACATAATCCCAGGGACCCCTTCTCACATGGGCCACTTCAAACTCTAAGAGATGTTTTGTCCGGGATGCAACACACCCAATAATCTATGGGCTGCAGGTCCAGTAAACCTCCTCCCTTATCCGCCCTGGGTGATGGGTTTTCTTACTTGGGGGCGGTGTTGTCTTTTTCATCTCCTGTTCCTGATGTCTTCTGCACCCCCCGCAGCAGTCCGCTTGAGTCACAGTCTTCTGCACCATGGATACTTTTCTGTTAGAAATCCTTGTCGCCAATGTTATAAAGCACAGTCCAGGCAGCTTTAGGTTGCTTCTCAATAATTTTACTTCCAGTTCTTAAGTTACAGATTACATGACGCTGAGACATCAGGTATAAGACAGATATTACCGGCACCCATCACCCATGGATGGAGGGACCGACTGAACTGTTACAGAACCCTCAACACAGCATTCTCACACTCATACATCAACATTCCACTTGACACTGGCATGACATCACTAAGCACATGACCACCTTCAGCAGACTCAGACAAACACATCATAACATAAGGGACTAAAGAAGGAGAGGACTAAGTTGTGAGCTCTCATTGCAGAAATACAGAGTTATACATTAATTATAGGAATAGATAAGGAACAGGTACATGTTGGTTCCAGAAGAAAAGGGAGACAAACAATGGGTGTCAACCTGGGTAGTCAATGTACTTTTTAGAGAAGGAAAAGCCCTTCTAGGTTGGGATTGCTGGGACTGAGGTTGGAGGGTGAAGCAATCCAACAGGCATGGGGGCGCGTTGGATAGAAGTCCTAGGAAAGTGCTGCTTGAGAGAGGAAGCTATTCAGCAGACTTATGATTAACAGAGCGTGGAATGTTATGTTAAATGTATTTGTAAATTGCACACATATTCCAATAAGGCATCATGGTGCTAAGGAATGTAAGGAATGAGAATCCCAATGGCACTCTACATCAGATTAAACCTTCCATTTATTTAAAGATATTTTTGACAAATAAAAGCAAACGTCTTTATCATATGTGGATATTATATTTTATTTATATTTAGGTAAAGTGTAAATACATTCCGTAAAGGCAATCCAATTGTTCTATGTCCCTAAATCGACAACAGTTTTCAAAAAAATTACTTTGACAAACTCATTATTTTCTTTTTTTTATTTTGTGTGGTTCACCATCCAACCACTCATTCCCCATATTAGTATCCCCATCCCATTCCCAACCCCCTCCCCACCTCCTTTTACCACTTACTCACCCACTATATGTTTCATTTGGGGTTTTTTCAAAGCAACCTGTTGATGTAACAAAGCAATACCAATCAAATTACAGCAACTCAAATATTTAATGTTTATACAAAGTCTGAAGTAAATTATTCCATATATGAATTATGTCTTCGTATACAACAGTTCTGAATGAATAAATGTGGGAATTCTTTCAGCTCACAACTATTTCTCAGTGTGTTTTGGACATTTTATGTCCTTCTTCAAGAGATTCACAAAACTGCCTTCTTAAAAAATCAATCACAAACACTATTAGTAACTACTTAATTCAAATTACCTTTCATAATTAATATTTAGCAAATAAAGGCATTTTATTAGATACCAACCTTAATTCCAATGTGTAACATACTGTTCAACCCAACATTTTACTCAAAACCTCCTGAAAAGTGAAACTTTTTTGTAAAGTATAGGGTAAATAGTCTATCTTCAAATCGTTTTAATTCAACACCCACTAGGTGTAAATACATGTTTTCCATGCCCTTACTCATCCAATCGTGACCACATTTTTAAGTATTCCATTACTATTGAATTTCAAAGGACTCCCTTTCTATGGTAAGGGAGTATTTTTACAAAAACATACCCTAAGTGTGTTAATTATACACTTTCCCTTGAACTTTTTTTCATGATCACAGACTGGGTCTTATATCAAACAATCCTTACATTCAGAAATGGTGTCACGTAGCGTGTAATCTCACTAAATGTGAAGTACGTCACGTAAAATCCACCCTGTTAAATTGTGGCAGGTCCTGTTCTTTCTTTACAAAAAAGATGTTTTTCAGCTGTTTTGTCTGTATGCAGATTGCAAGAAGTAAATCACAACAATGGGAGATGTGACCCCTGCAGTTGAGTATCACTGGACCCAACACATGGTCAACATAATTATTTCCCTAAAAATCTGGCATATATGAGATTCGGGGAGCAAGAAGATAAAACCACACAGCCCCTCATCCATCAGCCATTATGACATGGATGCTTGACAATACTGTGTGAAAAGAAATAAGCACGGGAGAAACAGGACTCGATCACCAATACGTTCCCTTCTGTCCTGATGAAGGCCATCCATTTCTCTGCACAATAGACCAGCTATCAATTGGCCGGAACACTTCCGTGTCGACATCCCTCTCAGTGTCTAGCACAAACACTGTCACTACTGTAAATTGATTTACACCAACATTGTTCTGTATGAAGCAGATTGTTTGATCCCAAGATAGTACAAGGGACCTTGTTTTGTCTATGCCTATCTAGTTTAAAATACATTGACCCAAATGTCACTCCATGATGTAAGGGCATTGTACTTTTACCACTGTGTGTCCTGTTGCATTTTGTCCAATTACGAACATGTACTTGTAAAAAATGTAGTTAAAACTAAAATTGATTTGTCTAACCAAAAAGATTGATTGATTATTTTATGACTGAATGAATATTAAAGTGTGTTAGTTTTGTTTGGTCACCCTGATCAATTTGTTATTTTGATTATTCAAAAATGTGATACTTTTTCTTCACATATCCAAAATTAAACTGGTTCCTATCCTGCCATATGGAGCAGAAATTCAGAAGTTTTGGGCTATAACCAAGCAATTAAGTTAGCCACATTGGACAATTAGGAGCCAAATCATGGAAATATTTGTGTGGAAAATCAGGGATTTGCATGCAAATCTGCACACAAATCCCCATTCAGAGATTCATGGAACTGCATGTGCAGGACCTTTCCATGACTTGCGAGGATTCTGCTCAGGTCTGGCACGTCTTTGCGAGTGGACGAGCGCCTTGAGTGAGACACCACGCAGAGCATGGCGAGGGCTGCGCAGAGGGCGGAATAGGGGGCGCAAGATGGAAAATGAGGAAGAACAAGGCAAAAAGTGGGCGCTACGAGGGACGGCCCGCAGGAGGTCCATAGCATGTGCACAAATGACAAAGCATATTCATTGATATGACCGCACCACCTCTCGCCTGCAAAATGCCCACAGAAATCCCTCGATCTCTCTTCCACCCAAAGGCAAACGTAATGATACTTGCGTGTAGGAATTGCTGCACAGAGGTTTGTTTGCATGTCAGGTTTAGGGGTGCATGTTCGAAGCCGGGGAGCTGATCGGTCTTAGCGGTTGCGCTGATGCAGTTTAGTGTGGTACAGGATCGGTTTATGGGGGTTCGCACTCAGATTTTCTGAGTTTTAGCTGAGTTACAATACATCATACGCATGTTGTTGGGATGCCGGTAAAGGTTACGGGGGACCCTGTGCAGGGTCCCTGAGATACAGGCCTGCTTGCAGGGGGACCCCTCGCGCTGTTTGACGGGTGCATCTATATGCGCCCGAGGGTGCACGCAAAGGCGGCTGTTGTGGCTGTTTTTGCTTGTTTTAAGGCAAAGCCAACATTATATTCGTACGTGGGGATAGTGGCATATATTGGCAGAGCCAGCATGAACATGTTATGTTATGGTATCATTACTGGCATTATGGGCAAAGCAAACATGAGTATGTTCTTATGTGGGATTAATTGCATATACAGGTGCCCAAAAATGGACATGTGCAGGCACAATCAGTATGAACATGTCCTTGGCACTTGCAGACTACTGGCGTGTACTGAGCAAAAGCATTATGAAAATTCATTGGAAAATTCTCCTGTGCTAAATTGGTGACTTGGCATCCAATGGGCTTTTGTTTATGTTTTACCCTACAAAACGATTGTAAACTGAGTGGCTTTTTTTAAAATGCATCATTTTCACTTAAAATTGAAAGCTTTTTTTCAGGGTGAGACACCCCCAGAACTCCCTCTGATTGGTTTTCACTTGCTATGCTCAGTAGCTTCTAGGCACTTGGCAAGGGACGCAGACACTCCCTTCCCTCGGCTGGCTCCCCTTAAGGTGGCCTGGGCACAGTAGCCGCAGGCCCCACTAATTACACAAACCTGCTTTCGCCTCTGATCCCAGCAAGACTGTTCTTTCAAGATTCCTTCCCAGACATGCTGGCAAGAAGAACCAAGAGCCGGCTCCACCTGCGGTCAGTGTTTAATGCATAATCCCACTTACTGCTGTCCCCTGAGTCGAAATAGCAGAGTCGGCCTGCACGTTGACTTCGCACAGGGGCGTTTCAAAGAAAGATTTTAGTATGACAAACATGATGCTGGACAACTTTGGGCATACACTTCAAAGTCAGAATCAGCTTGCCTAAGGCAGTGCACGCTGTGTGCAGGCAACGTTGCATAACAACAATGTACCTTGGGGCGCTGTCTGCTTCTATTTCTTTTCTTTTGGGCAATAAGAACAAGGTGTTCGAGTCACGCACAGAAGTGCAACTGGCTCCATGAATGGGAACAAACAGCGTGAATCAAGAGGACGCTGACGGTCTCCATGCTTTATCTCGGCGCTTGGCAACGATGAAACAGACGACCTCTGAATGACTTTATATAGCAACAACACATATCGAGAACTGTTCACATCCATACATGTATAAAACCAGCCTTCTCGTGATGCATACGTTTCCATTATACAATAACGTTTGTATTACTGAAAATACTCTGACACGCTAATATGTTGTTTTCCCCATCGCTGATGGGTTTAAAGACAAAGGGCCTCATCACGAGTTTGACAGTAACCCTTAAAAACGGCAGTTGTGCTATTACCGCCGCATTTAAGGGTCGACCAGATCATGGCCTTGGCGGATTTCCCCCTCTGGGGGGAACTGGGGGGAAATCTGCAGCACAATTGCTGATTTCTGGCGGTATTATTGCCGATTTTCGGCGCTATTACCGCTGGTGGGAAAACCGCCGGCGATAATAGCGTGAATTTTCCCCATTGGGCCCAATGGGGAATGAGGAATTTCTGAATGGGCCCAATGGGGAATGGGCACTAACCGTTCCGCCAAACCCGTGATCTGGCACTAATAGCGCCGGGGGGTTTGGCAGTAGGGCTAATAGCGCTGCGGTACTGACCAACTCGTGATGAGGCTATTCATAAAATGGTCCTGAGTGTATAGTGATGCAAGGTGCAGTACAGTGCTGTATTTAAGCTTATGTACACTTGTATAAACTTCATATACATGCCATTGATAGTGTGGAGGTTTAACCACTCTACTTGGAAAAGAGAGCAATTTCAATGTATTTTTAATGGCATAAAATGCTTTTCAATGCCCTAAAGTTAAAACCAAATACTGATAATATTCTGATCAGTTTTTAAAAGTATACTTTGCCAAGTTAAATAAGGGATGCATGAAAGGTGACTAGAAGAACAGTAAGGTATGCTATCGAAAAACAGCATCTTAACACACTTCTGTCGGGGAGAGCTGGCGAGTCTGTGTGGAAGAACAAAATCGCCAGACTGAATTCCAAGAAGCAACAGATCACAGAATCAGTTAATTCTTCATTGCAATACAAGCAAATACACAGAGTATCCCAGTCTCACCAAGTAACACACGACCCAGAAATACAGATCCTTTTTAAACACCCCAAGTGGATTACTAACAAAGACCATTTAATTACCTCCTGCATCTGGCCTTCTTTGCAGATCCCTCATCAGCATTAGAATTGTATAGTCTACTCCTTGCACTTCTTGGCCTGGCACTGTCATGTGCTTCACTACTCATCTCCGTAGCTTTGCCCTAAGACTAATCATAACTTTCTCGCATCTAGTTATGTGCTGCATCTCTCCATATTCCATCCCACAGCACCTTACTGGACCTGCCGTTTCTAAGCATAATGCAGCATAGCTTACACTGCTTCTCAGTGCCAACCATCCCCTTGCTTGCTTGCCTATGAACATAATTATGGATGCACATTGTACATGCTCATGTCAGTTGTTTACCATGCTTACTTATGACTATTCATACCATTCATTGCAGCTCGTGAGGTTCATGCATTTGTAGCCCACAAAGTCAGTAATCTCCTTTTTATTGTATATCTTATTTTGGTGAAGCAATCATCCACACATGTATTTTGTACTTGTGGTCAAATCATCCATCATTGAGGATTTCTGGGTCATCATTGATCATCTGGATGGTATATTTTAAATAATAATAGAAATCAGGGTTAAAGATCACACACACTTTTCCTATTGTATTCCTACACAAGACATAAACGTTTTCTTCACAAATTCAGTGTCTACTCAATACACTGATATATGTTTGCTCTGTTCACGAAAATGTGCTCTGTTCTATGTTCATATTGTATTTGAAAATGTATCTTGTCGTCTAACACAAGCAAAACATGTTGTTTGTTCACCAAAATCTGCTTAAGCTGAATCGATTGTACCGATTTGTATCATATACAAAATTGTAAATAGTCAAGTGTCTTTGGGTCCTCCTTTTTGCATTGAAAAATTTAAGGAAAATAAAAAAAAACGCAAGGCCGAGGAATATGGCTAACTTTGCTAAAATTCAAAATCATTATTTCTCTTGTGTAGGAATACAATCGGAAAAGTGTGTGATCTTTCACCCTGATTTCTATGATTATTTGAAATATCCGCCCACCTGGGCATATCAGGGCCTAGCCAGGTGTCCTTTTTCTTGTTTTTTTTTCATCTAAATGGTAGACATTTCTGTTCTCTATCTAGGTCTGATGCAAGATTGTCAGGTCTGATGGAGGTTGTTGACTTAAATTTGTTGGACGAGTGTCATGACTACTGCTTTTTCAAGGACCTTACCTAGAAAGGGAAGATGGGTAATGAGGTGGTATTTACTGAGGTCGACAGAGTCTATCGTTGTTTTCTTGAAAAGTGGTAGAATTGGTCCGGGCTTGAGGGTAGAAGGGAAGGTGCCTTGGATCAGGGAGATGTTGAGAATTGTTAGGTAAGGGAAGAGGGCTTCAGTCAGAAGGGTGTTGTGTACAGAGGCAGGAAGGATGTCACCCACGTTCGATGTGGCCTTAAGGAATGCTACACTTGCAGTGAGGTCTTTCAGACTGAGTGTCTTGAAAGTTGTCCAGGTAGTTGCGGTTTTGTGAGATGGGATGTGTAGCGAGCTGTCAGTTTTGGTGTTAGTGTCTAAGTGTTGGTGGATCAGACTGATATTGTTGATGAAGAAAGAGTGTATAGCAGTGGATTTTATGATGGAGTGTGTAACAAAGTGGACCTCCAGTACTTCAGGTAAGTTACAGGTTCCTTTATTGTCCATGTCCAGTACTCTTCCTCAAGACACAGGGATGGTAGGGGACACAAGATGACAAGGGAAACACCGGGCTCGCCCCCACACCCATCTTCTCAGCTCACTCTTCTCACTCTCACTCCCAACCGTCACTCACCGAACCTTGCACACCAACATTCTACATAAACATTCCAAGTAGGTGATGTCACACACCCACCTAACCTGAAAGCAGATTACTACACTTCTCCCCCCCTTAGAAACACAAAAGCCAACTGCTACGCCAACGCTTCCCAGGGAAGACAAAAAGGAATGACAAGGTAGTGTGACCAGCACGGGACCTTAACACCCCAAGACACCACGCTAACAGAAATTCCACAACACAGCGGCCGCCTATGTGCAGAACCTCTGGCAAAACCAAAACGGAAATCCAACAAAAGGACAGCATTAACTGGACACCAACGGACCAAGAACCAAAACAAGACAACACCACTCCCTCGGTCACACCTCGAGGCCACAAAAATAAAAAACAGAGCACTTACGCCTGTCCCGAGCTGCCCCTCAGGACCTAGGGCTGCCACCCCTAGCCAAAACTATTGTTAGCGAACACTAACACAACTAACACCTAACCAACCTACCCACCTTAGCACAAATCACCTTCCACTTCGGTCTGCCACCCCAAAGTCTCAGAGCTGCCCCTCCAAGCGCTAACCAACTGCCCCCAAAGGAAGCAACAACAAATGCCCAACAAACCGAGGGACCACTTAAACAACTTTGACAACAGTATGAGGAAGAATCACAACACCATGCTGCTACTCTGCACAAAACCGTTGGCCATTCCCTCTATCCACAAAATCCATTTCGAACACACCAGGAGACAACCTGACATACCAGACTCGGCATCAGGAGGCACACTGGCAAAGCAAAATTGAACACCACCTCGTCCAATAGGATAACACTATGGACAGTAAGAAAAACTCCACTCAACTCAGGCATAGCGACCAAAACAGAAGATAACAACGCTATGAATCACTACAGCGAACAACTGCCCTGAGAATAAGACTCCACCAAAAGTGACTTGCCCTGATTTAAGCTCAGGCACTAATGACCACAACATACAGGCCAAAGTGACCAAACCTGAACTATCAGGCACTAATCACCACAGTAATGAGGGAGATACTAAAACTAAAGTGACCTACCCTGGAAAGACCAGGCACCCAAGAACATCTAAAGTGACCCACCCTGGACACCAGGCACCAAAGACCATAATCACCTCACTCCAAGACACCTAACCTGAAACCACACAGGTAGATGCAACCAAAAGTCAAGAGATCAACAACACACGCAAACATAGTGACCAACCCTAGCACAACTAATGCCAGGCACTAAACAATTGCAGTTCAAAACAACATGACCACAGGTGCACAAGACCACTTACATGCACCCATACACTGCACTCACAGAGCAAACACTGATAGCATTAAGCATACACAACATGAAATATCGATAACATTGCATAATGGAAAAGAGGTATAAATGCAGGCATCATAAAAACACATTTCAAGGTTGAAAAGCTTGAACATTACATCTTGAAAAGATTGCACAATACAAGTTAATAGATTGAATGATGACACCATGCAAGTTCCTCAGATGCAAAACTGGCACAAAAACGTGTGCACAAAAAACAATGTCACTGTTGCTTCCAAATCAGAGTTTCCCATGATCAAAGTGACTTAATGTAATTCATTTGTAAAGTATCACATTTTACAATATTTTCAATTCAGTACAATCAGTTATGGTCACAATCCCCATGAACGTTGACACGTGGAACACCACCCTCAAGTCCATGAAAGTTCCAGTCCCTACAATAGAAGAAGAACGCACCCCAATCTACACCACTTGGGGTTAAAATTACCCTAGAACGAAGTTACACCCTTTTTGAATGAATCACATTACATCCCAGCAAAAAAATCATTCGAATTGCAACCCCCCTCCCTCACACCTGGGAGTTACCCAAAGGGATAAACACTAAACCCCTATAAATGTTCACTATCCCACCAAAGGCCACAACAAGGACCACACATGAACAAGACAACGGCCTTTAATAACATACCCCTGACACTACCCCCGGGGCAAAACCTATAGCATCTCTTCCCAACCTTAATATATATATATGTGGGCCACAACATATATTCATTCATGTCCTCACATACGGCCCAGACACTAACCTGACCAAGATCCATCAAACGAAAATGGGCCCGCGGAGAACAAAAGGGCCAAAACAGCTGTCAGCAATTCCCTCGTGTCTCCGAGATACATGAGGAGGCACGGAAAACAACATATGATGATACACTTCCTCCTATTGCGAAGCATTCCGATCCCGGTCAGGACTTCAAACCGAAAACGAGGCTTGCAACGCAGGAAGTAAATGATCCCTGCCACGAGATCAATGACGATGCCTCTCTATACGACATTACGTATAACTTTAAAAACATCCGGAACGGCCGGGAGCTGGGGAACGCAGGCAGACACGCAGGACCAAAAGAATTAGCTGCTGCGCACGTGACATTGATGTGGATGCCTCTGACAGTTATGACGTCTCCAGATCAGCTTGGCTGTCGACCCGTAAACACCACCCGAAACCGCAAACCTTTATCCTCGGGCGCCGTCAGATTCAGGCCAATCCCAGTAAAAGTACAGACCCAAGTCTCTCGGATCTGTGTCATAAGGCTGCCCTGTGCCGAACGATCTGCGGCGCTCACCGTCAGCCTTGAGACGATGTGTCAAGGATCCACGCACACCCGACAGCAGACTCCCTGGACCAGATGATGACATGGGCTCCGCCAAGGGCAACAGACAGGCACAAGCACCGCTCCGCTCAGCCGCAGGACATAGACTGGTAGCCGGCTCCACAACGCGGACAAGGCACCAAAAAGATGCATTGCTGGGGAAATACGGCTGCTGCCTCAGGAATATCACAATCAGCTTCAGCAGCCCTCCCACTCCTGTGCTCGCCTGAAACTGCGTTGGAAGCACCTGAAGAAGCCCTGGCTCTGGGTCAAACTGGGACAACGGCCAAGTCCAAGGCACCATCTGCCACCAGGTTGCCCCTCTCTACCAATGAGGGGCCACGAACTGCACACGGCAGGCAATTGGACACGGACCCGCCTGGGTGTGGGGGGGCTCACGGGGGCGGTGTTCCAGGGTGCTGCACCCCCCCCAGCAGCGCCGAGTAGGCAGTCCACCTACCATCCCATCCTCGTCGCCAGTGTAACAAAGTGGACCTCCAGTACTTCAGGTAAGTTACAGGTTCCTTTATTGTCCATGTCCAGTACTCTTCCTCAAGACACAGGGATGGTAGGGGACACAAGATGACAAGGGAAACACCGGGCTCACCCCCACACCCATCTTCTCAGCTCACTCTTCTCACTCTCACTCCCAACCGTCACTCACCGAACCTTGCACACCAACATTCTACATAAACATTCCAAGTAGGTGATGTCACACACCCACCTAACCTGAAAGCAGATTACTACAGAGTGCAGTATGGGTGGATGAGTCAAAGGGCTGATTCAGCGATTGAGGGCTTTGAAGAGGGCTCTGCTTTCATTGTTGGCCTTTGTTATGGTAATTTGGTAGCAGTTCATCTTGTCAGTTGTGAACAGTCATCTGCGTGTAGTACATAGTTAATCGAACAGGGCGAGCTTGGTGGCGCTACAGAATTTTCACAAAGTCTTTTCTTGGTTTATGATGATTTGTTTGTTGACATTCAGTTCTTGAGTTACCGCAGTGTGGAAGGATTGGGCATGAGGGAGCGTTATTACACTGGGGCATGGCAGTTGATGTTGTTTGTGAGAGTGGTGTTGAGTTCTTGGAGACGCGAGATGCAGTCCCGGTTTGTCAGAGGTAAATCAGTCCATGTGAGGTCGAATTTGTCGCCGACTTCCATGAAGGCCTCCACTGGGAAGTCATTGAATGATCTGAAGGCTTGTTTGCTGGATTTCAGATGGGTTTGCTTAACTGGTGTGGTGTGGGGATTGCCAGCTGGTCGGTCCAGTCAAGCAGGATTGGAGAGCTGTGATGGAGGGAAGGCAGGGCAGTGATGATAAGGTATAGGCTATTACTATGGGATATTGCAAGAGTTATTGTTTCAATACCAGCGGCTGCTTGTTTCAGGGTCTACTCGCATCATGCCAAGAGGGTGAGGGCGATCTGCCACCTGTATGTTGCATTTTCATCTCCAGCTAAGCCCTTTGAACCCTTTGGGCCTCATTACGACCCAGGCGGTAAGTTACCGCCTGGGACGTACCTTTACCACCATGGCATAAACTATGTTAACGCCATGGTGGTTGGCGGACTTACCGCCCCATTCTGAGGTTGGCGGGGCGGTAAGTCCCCAATCCCCATTTACCCTTCCCCATTCCCATTTTTGCCCCTTAGGGCATAATGGGAGTGGGGAAGGCGTTAATTACGCCACCGTAAATTACGGTGGCATAATTAACAACATGGTCCCTTAGCGCCATGGATTTTAACACCTGCTAAAAGCAGGTGTTAAATCCTCCATGGCGCTAAGGGACCTCGGAATCAGGCGGTAAGGGTCGGCGCTGTTTACGCCGCCGTAAACCCCTTACCGCCTGGGTCCTAATGAGGCCCTTTGTCATTTTACTAATCTGACTGATGACCTTTCTATAGTAATTTGTTATCTTCTGCTACGTTTAGTAGGTGTGTGCATGCCCTTTTCAATACTGTTGATGTAACATGCGGTTTCCTAGGGCTTTCCATCTCGACTGTTTAAAAACAAGCACACTGGCCCATCATTGAGAACAATGGTCGGATTATGTTACTTTATATGGTGTCAATGTGTCTCATAGATGAGTTGCTAGCATTTCTGCTAACCTAATTTAGTTGAAATGACACTCCTGTTTCAGTCTAGCAGTTATATCAGATTTCTTAATTTATCACATGCAATTAATGATGGTAACACAACACGAAATAATAAGCCAGTGAGAAGCAGTATTGGTCGTACTAGCTCAGGGATTTCTGAAACCTCTTGCATTTTAGCCGGTTCATGGTCCCACGATCCTTCCAAACATTTTCAGAGCTATTTCTGTAAAATCTTGACATAACCCAGCTGTAAACTTATTAGGTTTATGAGAGGCAGGGCAGGCTTCTGCCATCTCTCAAAGTGCCCAGTTGCTTGCCCCGCTGCACTACTGGTGCATGGCAAGCTCTGTGGTGCGGTAGGGCATACTAGCCTTCGTTTTCTATTTCGGGCACTCACGCGCAGGCTATAGCGACATGTTTATACCTTTCTTGGGGTGTTGGGTCTGAGAGGGAGGCAAAGGGGAGCAGTGGAAGGTGGTAGGGTGTACGGATGCTTGGGATGGTGTGGATAGTGGTCCGTGACCCCAAGAGTGCTGTATGAATATTTGGGGGTCGATGCCCTACAAATATGCACCTTTCATTTTTCGGATGTCCATCGTTCCTTAACAGACTTAACACTGATTTACCCAAAGTGATGATGACATTCTGATAGAAAAATATAGACATTTTACTGTAAAATATCTCATAGAAAGGGCCTTATCTATACAGTTCAAAACAACGCTTCAGTATGACTGTGAAAATCTTGATCAGAGAAAAATAAATATGTAGCAAATGTGCTTCATGGACTTGGTGTGTTCCTAAGTTATTTGCTTTACAGTAACCTACTAAAACACGGTGTGCAGCAGTTTGGGCATTGACTGATAAGTAAGTCATTCAAGTGTCCTATAACCCCTGAATCTTTAATACCTACATATCGATCCTGTTCGGCCTCGGGGTGCTCATACAAAACCATTAACATAGGATCATGATAGCCAGACTGTCCAAAATCTGTTTATAAAAACTCAAAATCAATCTGAAAACATAAATTACATCATATACAGGGAGCATTTTAAATCTGGCTCAATGTTAATGAAATGATGGGAGCACATTGGGCGAATTGCCGGTAAATCTGCAAAGCAAGGGTATGTTTAATGTAGAGAGTATGAATATATCCACACATTTTACTGAGCGCAGCATTTCATCTGAATCAATGTGCCACATTAAAACCACTTCTGATGGAATTATCACAAGCTCTGGGCGAGGTTATTGCATTTGGTGATCAATGGCGTATGCATACAGTGCCTTCAAAAAGTTGTGGAGTCATTATTAAAAACATCAGTATTGGTGTGTGCTTTACCCTTTTCTTTCTTAAAAAAAACATTTTTAGCCATGTCTAGGTGAGCATTCCATTTTAAATGTCATTTCTGCACCTATTTATTCTTTCTGTTCATTTTCTTTTGTTTCTTGTTTTTTTGTTGGTCCATTCTCTTATGTTTCCTGCCATTTGAATGGCTCTCGTTTACCTTTGGTGTTGTGGGATGTTTTTACCCATGCAGCCAAGCCCTACCATAAAACTGTGCAGTACTGGCATTGAAAACATCATGATGGCCAGAACTCCCCAGAGAGTGCACAGGGAAAACATGAAGAATAGGCTGCCACCCATTTTTGCCTATGTTGTGAGCACAGGAGGGCACTGCCTAAAACCACCATTGGGCTACACACACAGTAGCCTGAAACCATTGGGAATGGCAATGCTGATTGCCAAAAGCAACCCAGAACTGTGGGGAATTCATTTTCTTAATGTCAAAAATGGATGCAATACTGGTGCTCAGCACTATCAGAAAGCTGGCGTTTTAAAACCACCAGACTTTTGTGTAAAACTGAACAAATGAACCGAAACCAGGCCAAGGAAAGACTTGCTAAGAGGTGGATACAATGTAAAACTATATTCTGAAATGACTTGAAGGAAGTAATTATTTAATGTATATATAAAAAAATAGCTGCATGTAAGTTGGATTTGAATGTAGAAAACTGGAAACTAAAGTGACATTTAGCTGAATTCTGCCTGACAACTGCTGTCATGATCACTGCTTCCAAGGAGTCAGGAACAGCCCAACATCCTTAGAAGCAGGCCCCTAACCGTTATCTTAGGCACCAGCCGGTCCCCACTGGGACCTTTTGGACCTTGTCCTGGCGCCGGTGGCACCAGGCTCATCAAAGTCATCGGTCCCGGCACTGGAAGCGCCGGGTTCATATTATGTATGAAGATGCTTGGGTGGGCTTACCTGCAGCAGACCATGCTGCTTACTTACCAGCCACTTAGAAGTTCTCTGTGAACAGGAACTACTTTCTTACCTGGGTGGGGCAAGCTCCACTCCCTGGATACAGCACTGGAACTCTTATGGAACTGGAACTCTTTTCTTACCTAGGCGGGGCCGTGGAGGAAGATGCCTCATCACTCCAAGGCTATTTAAACCACACCCGATAGATGAAACGTGCTTCGCGTTATTCTGCATCTGCAGCAGAACACTCACCAAGTCTGTTCCAGCCTTTCTTCTTTCGATCCTGAACCTGCAAGAATTATACTTACCATTCCTGTATCCAGTCAACGACAGCACCTGCAAAGACAAGAAACAACAGGTTAGAAAGGCAACCTTTACACGCAGTGCTTACTCACCTGATCCATCGGCTGCGGCCATTTCTTCACGCTGCACCTCCGCCTGTGAAGACAAAAGCATTGTTATTACTTCCCGGCACTCCGCGAATTCCGGATTTCCTCACGCTGCACCTCCGCCTGTGAAGACAAAAGCATTGTTATTACTTACCGGCACTCGGCGAATTCCGGATTTCTTCACGCTGCATCGCCGCCTGTGAAAACAAAAGAAGAGACATTAGACATGTATTTACTTACGCCCATCACGCTCGTCACAATAGAATGCCTGCAAATACTCCGGCGTCTCTTCAGCACGAACTAAGCAGCAAGGGAAAAAGACAGTTTGAGCGCTTGCATTTACTTACTCATTTCCAGGCGCTTCACTCCATCTTCCATCTCCAGAGTCCTGCAAGACAAAAAGGGAAAAGCATTATACAGAGTCCTGTTCAATATGAACGTGCCACGCACCTAAAGACTATAAAGACTAAAAAGGTGTCCGGAAACTCACCGCTCGTGCAGTTAACGACGGTAACGATCCTCTGAGTTCAAGAGGCCTATGTTTCACCAGTGAAGGAACTGGCAACGGCACCCTGCACCAGACGCAGATGGAGAGTCCAGCATTCACCCATCTAAGGTGAGCACGTTGACCTGGGGGCTCTACGGAGAAGCTAGGAAGAGAGGGAGAGAGAGATGGACATTCAACAACCCAGACCCTTAACCCCCATATTCTTTCACCTGCAGAAACCTCACCCTTCGAGTTCGACACACAGTGAGAAGAGGTTCGACCCCAGAAGCCAATCGAGTCCTGCACATCACGTTTCGAGTCGCAGACACCTTCCTGCCAAGACCAGCGCCTCCGTGGGAATCAGGTGAGCGTTACAGAACGCGAAGCCCACAGCAAAACTCCTACGCAGTTGCTCGGGGAATTAAGAGCAGAAGTACATGCAGCTCGTCAGGAAAGAAACTCTCTAAGAAGAGAGCTGATAATTTCCAAGGAGCGAACAGAGGACCTCGCTAGGCAATTGCTACAAACGCAGGCAGGACAGACACCTTTGCCCGCTCCAGGAGAAAGTTATCCTTCTGCATCATCTTTAAATCCAGTGCAAATCAATCTACCCGGTAATGTGCCATTGGCTCCGCCCGAGCGCTTTTCTGGTGACCCAAAGAAATTTGCAGTGTTCATCAACCAGTGCCGCCTACACTTCTTATTTCGACCAGCTGCATTCCCAACAGATCAGACCAAGGTGGCTTTCGTGTTTTCTTATCTCAGTGGCAGCGCAGCAGATTGGTCGATCCCTTTAGTCACTCAGGATGATCCGGTTTTACATGATTTCCAGGCCTTCCAGTCCAGCATGGAGAAACTGTTCGCAAGACATGCACAAGGGCAGGCCTTGGACAATGAACTTCTTTCATTACGACAGGGTAATGAAGACCTCTTGACTTATATAGCCTCATTCAACAGACTTATAGTGGAAACTCAATGGCCCGAGGATAAGAGAATAACGCTTTTCTACCGAGGCTTGCGTGGAGAGCTCAAGGATGTGTTAGCTCAAGTTGTGAATCCTCCACAAGAATGCTCAGACTATATTGACTTAGTTGTCCAATTGGACCACAGATTACAGAACAGGAAGGCTGATCGTTCCAAATTTGATACCCGAGTGTTTTCTAAACCACAGACCTCTACTAGGGGAGCTGACACTGTGGAACCCATGCAAATAGGGGGCATGAAAGGACCTTTAACCGAAAAGGAGCGGGAAAGAAGAAGACAGCTGCAATTATGCCTCTATTGCGGAAACTCAGGGCACTTTCTTCGAGACTGTCCAGTGAAAGCAGCTAAGAAGGCTGTAGGAGCCGCAGATACCTGTACCACAAATTCTGAGCAGGGAAACGACCTAGCCCTACAAGTGTAGAGGTCCTCTTGCCAAGCGTTAAGATCTCTCCCGTGACCTCGCATTTCGTGGTGCCCATGGTCCTCATTAGTCCTGATCGTCCGGATCGTTTGCATGCAATTGAAGCTTACATCGACAGCGGAGCAATCGGTAATTATGTGGACCGTGAAATGGTATCAAGGATGAACCTACCCCTTGTCCCTAAGGCAGTAAAAGACGTCATTACTACAGTGGATGGCACGGAGATAGCCTCCGGACCAGTAACGCACGCCGCCCAAGAAGTGACGCTAGTGAGCCAAGATGGACACCGGGAGAAAATTGTGTTCGATGTGATCAAGGCCCCTCAGTTCCAGATCATTCTGGGAATCCCTTGGTTAGAGAAGCACAATCCTCAGATCGATTGGCGAGCAAAGACGGTTCAGTTTCCAGAATGTTTTACCACTTGTTATCCTCGGCCTGATGTTTCACTGGCGGCAATCTCTTCTGAGGTTCCCAAATTACCTCCCGAATACCAGGAATTCCAAGATGTCTTTCGGAAGGATCAAGCTAACACCCTGCCTCCTCATAGGTCTTACGACTGTCAAATAGATCTGATACCCGGAACAACTCCTCCTTGTAGTAGGATTTATGCCCTCAACGAGCCAGAGAATCTTCACCTCAGACAATATCTGGACCAATACCTAGCCAACGGGTTTATCCGTCCTTCAAAATCTCCAGCTTCGTCGGCTTTGTTCTAAGTTCCGAAAAAGGAAGGAGACCTTAGGACTTGTATAGATTACCGTGCCCTGAATCAAATCACCGTTAAAAACAGATACCCGTTGCCTTTGATCCCTGAACTCCTGGACCAAGTCAAAGACGCATGTCTATATACAAAGTTGGATCTCAGAGGAGCCTACCACTTGGTACGAATAAAAGAGGGCGATGAATGGAAGACGGCCTTCCGCACCAAGTATGAATATCAAGTTATGCCCTTTGGACTTTGCAACGCGCCTGCCGCCTTCCAGTATTTTATGAATGATGTCCTTAGAGAACTCATAGATGTGTGTGTTGTTGTCTACATTGATGACATCCTCGTCTATTCATCATCTAAAGAAGAACATCGGAAACATGTTAGAGAGGTCCTCAAGAGACTACGTCAACATAACCTTTTTGCTAAACTCGAAAAATGCGTTTTTAATGTAACTGAAGTTGAGTTCCTGGGATTCATATTGTCACCCAACGGAGTCCATATGGATTCAAAGAAAGTCGATGCAATTATCAAGTGGCCTTCACCAACCTCTATAAAGGGAGTCCAAAGCATGTTAGGCTTCGCTAATTTTTACCGCAGATTCATTCCTGAATTCTCTCGAATAGTCCAGCCCATCACTGCTCTGTTAAAGAAAAACAAACGTTTTGAGTGGTCTACTGAGGCGGAACTAGCCTTTCAGGACTTAAAAACTAAATTCATTTCTGCACCTGTTCTAAAACATCCTCGTCCAGAACTCCCCAACATCGTAGAAACAGATGCTTCAAGTCTTGCTATGGGGGCAGTTTTATCACAAAGAGATCCGGTCACACATCAATTACATCCTGTAGCCTTTTGGTCCCGCAAATTCTCGGCTCCCGAGATCAACTATTCAATTACAGACAAGGAACTTTTAGCTATCAGATCGGCCTTTAAAGCCTGGCGGCATTATCTTTTGGGAGCCAGACATACAGTCACCGTAATGACTGATCACCGCAACTTACAGTATCTGAAGACGGCCAAAGCTCAGTCTTCCAGACAGCTTCGCTGGGCTCTGTTTTTGGCAGAATTTGATTTTATAATTACTTATCGACCTGGCAGTAAAAATGGAAAAGCAGATGCCTTTTCCCGGATGGGAATAGATGAACATTTGACCAATCCAGAACCAATACCCATAATCCCTGAACAAAGGATTTTGGGTTTGGTCAGCGCTCAATCCTTTGAAGACATCAAGACCACAGTCAAATCACTTCTAACTCCGGCTGACTTACAGGACTGGCAATTAAGGGGAAAAGAATTTTCAGTGGATCAAGACCTACCTTTTTTCCGAGGACGATTGTACTTGCCCAGTGAGAAGATACAAAGACAGGTAATCTCCTGTTATCTCGATTCACTAATGGAGGGTCACCCTGGCATAACCAAAACCATGGAAAAGGTCAAAAGACATTTCTGGTGGCCATCATGGAAAAAGGATATTAGAGACTTTGTAATCTCTTGCAGTGTATGCGCCCAAAATAAAAGTCTGAAGGAGAAACCAGCCGGCCTCTTACACCCACTAGACATCCCTCCCTGTCCATGGCATACCCTGTCCATGGATTTCATCACGGACTTACCTCCATGCTCAGGTATTTACTTACGCCCATCACGCTCGTCACAATAGAACGCCTGCATATACTCCGGCGTCTCTTCAGCACGAACTAAGCAGCAAGGGAAAAAGACAGTTTGAGCGCTTGTATTTACTTACTCATTTCCAGGCGCTTCACTCCATCTTCCATCTCCAGAGTCCTGCAAGACAAAAAGGGAAAAGCATTATACAGAGTCCTGTTCAATATTAACGTGCCACGCACCTAAAGACTATAGACAGGTATTTACTTACGCCCATCACGCTCGTCACAATAGAACGCCTGCATATACTCCGGCGTCTCTTCAGCACGAACTAAGCAGCAAGGGAAAAAGACAGTTTGAGCGCTTGCATTTACTTACTCATTTCCAGGCGCTTCACTCCATCTTCCATCTCCAGAGTCCTGCAAGACAAAAAGGGAAAAGCATTATACAGAGTCCTGTTCAATATTAACGTGCCACGCACCTAAAGACTATAAAGACTAAAAAGGTGTCCGGAGACTCTCCGCTCGTGCAGTTAACGACGGTAACGATCCCCTGAGTTCAAGAGGCCTATGTTTCACCAGTGAAGGAACTGGCAACGGCACCCTGCACCAGACGCAGATGGAGAGTCCAGCATTCACCTATCTAAGGTGAGCACGTTGACCTGGGGGCTCTACGGAGAAGCTAGGAAGAGAGGGAGAGAGAGGGACATTCAACAACCCAGACCCTTAACCCCCATATTCTTTCACCTGCAGAAACCTCACCCTTCGAGTACAACACACAGTGAGAAGAGGTTCGACCCCAAAAGCCAATCGAGTCCTGCACATCACTTTTTGAGTCGCAGACACCTTCCTGCCAAGACCAGCGCCTCCGTGGGAATCAGGTGAGCGTTACAACTACCCCCGACAGGAGAAACCTGCTCAGCCACTCTTCCCAGGCCTAGCTGCATCCTGCTGCCCCTGCCAAAAGGAGATGACACCTCTCTGATTGGGTTAGGGGTGGAGCACCTGGGGACTGCAGGAAGTTGAACAAAGCCCTGTCCTGGACTCAGGCAAATGTAATATTGGGGGGATCGTAAATGGCTTCCTCTTGGGAGAAACTGGGAGGGGCAGTGCCTGTGAGAGCAAACTGAGCTTGGGGGAAGTGGACAAACCAGAAACTCCACCATGTGCTTGGGGGAAACCACACCCCTTTTGGGCCAGAGCATAATTTTAAAAAAAGATGGATAATTCATAGTACGGACTTGTCAGAATTATATAAGTAATATCATTATTCTTGTGATTTTTCTGTGCACGTTTTAAGAGGTGTTAGGACCCTGTGGTGTATTCTGGGGGGGTTGCTAGCGGAAAATAGGGTCTTACTCCAAATGTCTGGATGTTAAAAATCTGACACTTCATCAATTAATGTCCATACTCCTTGCGCACATTTGTGTAATTTTTAGTAAATGTCCGATATTGGTAAACCGACCAAAAAGCGCAAAATGTTGTCATTTCTGAATCCCAGCTCGCAGGAACATGGGGCTTGAACAGAGACCTGTCTTAATTCATCTGTAATATGTACATGTAATGTCAACCACTTGTGTATCTGGGAAATATGTATTTGAATCAAATATAGATTTGTGGGCAAATTGACCAGGGGAGGATCCTCTGACCCATAAACAGACCTCATCATGATGACAATCCATTTCCTTCCCCCAATCATGGGAGAGGGGAGAATTGGACCAATGACAAGTAGAGAGGGGCAGGCTCAGTTATGCCACGCACACACCCACTTTCTAAACACATAAAAGCAGACAGTGCAGGACAGGTGGGGACATTCACTTTCCACGTTCTTGCGGGGCGCTTTGCCGGGAGACTTCAGACTTCACATCCAGAGATCCAGACTTCAAATCCATCAATCTCCAGAACCTGTAGCAGAAATTAACTCCAGAAGTTGTAGCAGAGAGGCCTGAATCCACAAGCTGAATCCTCTTCAGCAGGCCTCAAAACCAACCAAACTATTCAACAGCCGGGTGAGCTGTTTGAATTCTTTGCCAAGAACTTTTGCAAGAACCTGTAGCAGTATCCCGAAAGCAGTGCTGTATCCGGAAGCTGAGAGAACCACAAACCAGACCGTTGTGAGCAGAACCGGTGCTTGACAGACCCAGAGAGCAGAGCTGACCCAGATAGCCGGGACTTCAGAACCACCCGCCGGAAGTCCCGTCCAACCTGACCAGACCTTGACGGCTTATTTCAAAAATATAGTGTGAGCACTCACTGTGCCAAAACCAATCTCTTAGTTTAAAATAATCTAATCCAAACTATTTTAGCCTATTAGAACTGCCTCCTAGAATCGTGTCATTCTGTCATCTTTAAAACGGAAAACTGTCATCTGTCATTCTGAGCTTTAAAATTTAAAATCCGAAAAACTACCTTAAATAAATCGGCCGTATCTCCGGAACCGTTTGTTCTAGGAGTGAGGAGTGCTACTCCTTATAGGGCTTCCGTAATTACGCTCGACGCACGCGATAAAATTTGCCGCGATTTGATATTTTGCACAATTTCAGCCACGTGTAAAAATCAGCAGCTCCTTGCTTTCCTTTGCTAAAATTCGTTTTAACCTGCTAGTTACTCATAGAGCATTGCTAAAGTGAGCCTGAACTAATATAAACTAGATATCACCCACCCTACCCTGAACCACCTATAGGGAATTAAAAACATTTTTAGCACATTTCTCACTTTGTTGTCATCACATTCAAAGCATTTTGGGCCTGTGTTTCAAACTTCTACCTGTTTTCCTCTAAGCTTGCTAGGGGGGAACTGAATTATATTTGATTGCATTCCTGAGAACTGTGTGTCTTCTTTCCATCTCCTTATATTGCATGAAGGGGGGGAGTGAATTGTCAAGGAAAAGTGATTACATTGTCTTTTGTTGAAGCCATATCAAGTTATTTTCTGTACTGCATTTCATTCATCATTGCGTTTCCTTGAACCATATAAAGCATTTTTTCCCACCTCATTCATCTGTTCCTATTCATAAGTAACCAAGAACTGTGCTACTGTAGGATTACCTCTTGCTGATTACTGCTCATATTCACAAGTGTACTATCCATTATCAATTTATTTATAGAAGTGTGATACATATATATATATATTGTTTAATTTTTCAAATAAACCTTTTAAATTTGCAAAACAAGCCTACTTCTTGGCTCAGTGGGGTCAAGGGGGATTCTAAGAGAGGGGTGTTATACAAGGGTTCATCATCCAGATTATAACTTGCCATAAAAATACATGAATAAGGGCTTCCCTTGGGCATCCCAGACAAGGCACTGACTTAGTAGGATTGCTTGATTGGAGTCACTTACAGTGTGGCCTGATAGTGCTTTGGGCAGTCTGGATTTACTTGCACGTTTGTGGATTGTTGGAGGAACACACTCATATATGTATTTGTGTATGCATCTATGTATTTATTTATTTATTTGGATTTGTAAATAGCTATGTGTTGTCAATAGCAGCCTCAAAGCACCACTGGGGTAAGGGTACAAAAGAGATGGTAATGGGTCACAGAGGACGAGTCTGACCATTCATCGGATGTAGAGTGCAGTTTTAGACCTGTGGACCCTCTGACTGTGTCACGAAGCAGGACATTAAAAGGCTGAAGTAATCTATGGAGACTAACATACTTGATGCAGTGTGTGGGCCGGCATTAGTTGTCTGACCAGCACTGCACAATAATGAGTAAGATATCGCCTTTATACTCAGCAGAGGGGCATTAACATCACAGTGCATGCTGAAAAGCATAGCACATCGACAAAACATAGTAAACTATGCCTTGTTGGTATCTGACACCATGGTAATGCTGCTGGTGCAATGTGGTGTAGTGTGTGCTCGAGAATGTCGGTTGGTGTGTAGGGTTAGTTTCTGCCTTCTTTGTATCCTGAAACAATGTAAGGCTGAGTCGTACTTTGTTTGGAATTTATAAGACTCATCAATGGGCAATGGGAAGGGAGACATGGCCAATTGGTTATAAATTGAAGGTCCTAAAATTAATCTCCTGTCTTGGCCAAATATTGCATGATGTAGGCTCCCCGGCATTGAGGAGTCTGATGGTCAGGTGATTAGGCCCTGCCACTCAGTTGCTCTGTCCACCACCTGTTGTTGTGCCTTCCAGGCTGCTACTTAAGTACTCCAGGCCAGCTCCAGGCAAACAGCATTAAGGAGGATGCTAGCCACGTGACCTAAGCACGACCTACCCGCTTTGCCCTGCCCCTTCATTTCCTTTCTTAGTTCAAAGGAGTCTCTCGCCCTGACATCCGAAGAGAAGGGCAGACAAAAAAAAGGGCAATTCCTGTTTGGACCTGTTTGGACCAGAAGGACCCAAAACCAGAACCCCTGCTCCTCTAACATCAGATAATAAGATCAGGTAATCTCACACAAATATGAGTTTCACCCCTCTCTCCATAAAGACAGCCCTCACCATGCTGCTCTCCAGCAACATCATGGATCTTGCATCACAGCAATCTCACTTGTGTCAACACATTACCCCATCAACACTCCATCATCCATAACTTCAAGAAAGCTGATGCTCACCAATGTCCGCTCAGCAACCAACCAAGCAACAGACATCACCGACCCCATCACCACACAAGACTTGGACGCTGTCTTCATTACTGACACTCAGAGATATAGATAAGGTAGTGCTGAGCGGGCAAGGCTCATCCAAAATATGTAAATGCCCACTCAATAGCACTGTGTGGGCATTTACAGATGTTAATGTCACTGCAATGGGCCCAACAACATTAGAGTATGGCCCCACTTGCTAGACAATCCAGGCTACCACTTTGCTGACATCCACCTCGACCGCCACCCACATCCTAAATGTGGTAATCCCCAATGCATACATACTTCTACAAGACCATCCAAACAAGGTTGACAGAGGTCTTGTCATCATTCACAAGGCATCATGACTACGTACCCTACTAGTCTTCGCCACCATTCAATTTTTCCAAAAACCTTCCTGCCATTTCCTGTTCTCCCCAAAAAACACAGTCACTTTTCACCTCATCTACAAATCACCCAAGCCAACACATCATCACCATGTCTCTCACGCACACCAACAACATCTTCCTCAGTGTTGTGTCTTGTCTTTGTGGCAATGCATTATATGTCCCTATGCAGATCTCCTGCTGGCCATTCCTATTGTTGGAATGCTCTGAGTGTGGGTGATGGACAGCTCAAGGAATGTTAGATGAATCATAACATGTTAGTGTTCTTAGTAGTGTCAGTTGGGTCCTGTGCTGAGATTCCTGATGAAGACTGGTGGGTGTGCCCCTATGCTACCAATACACAAGTGTAACTGGAACATGTAACTATGTAACTAAATCTATGTACCTTTCTACCACGGAGTATGGAGCTGTCCTGATGTCCTTTACTGGAGAAACTCACTTTATAACGTTGGCGACAAGCTGGCCAAGTGGTCCAAAAGAAGTAACCCCAAGCGTGTTGTGGACAGGGGGACAGTGAATATAGTACCCCTGCTCCCAAGATAGGATGAACCATCCTAAAGTAAGTGGAATAAGGAGTGGACGGCAGGAGGGTGTTGGAATCATATAAAATCCAGTGGGTTGAAGTAGTGGGAAAGCAAATAAAATGACCCTGCTGCTGTAGCATATGGGGGTTTGATATTGAAGCAGATGGAGAGCAACTAAACAACCCTTAAGTTGAGGAATAAGGGGTAGAGATGTCGGGATAAAGAAGGGCATGAAAAAACAGAATTGTAGAATTGTAGCATTGCAAGTTTAAATGGGAGCCGTGCTCCCTTGTGATTTGCTGCATACGAGCACAAGCTCAAGAGGAGTCTGGGTCATTAGATAACAACTATAGAGCGAGCAGGACAGTAATGTGCAGAGATGCATGGCAAAAAGTGATGTATTACTCCAAGAAGGGAATGTAGAAGTGCTTGCATATCTTCAAGTGGTGTATTACTTCAAGTAGAGAGTGGAGGAGTGCCGGCATATATTTGCATGGCAAAAGTGGTGTACTATTTCAAGTAGGGAGTAGAGGAGCGCTGGCATATCTTTACGTGGCAATAGTGGTGTATTACTTCAAGTAGGGAGTGGAGGAGTGGCGGCATATCTTTACATGGCAAAGGTGGTGTATTACTTCAAGTAGGGAGTGGAGGAGTGGAGGCATAACTTTGCACAACTTTATGATAATCTTATTATGGGCCTCATATATAAAAAGAAGGTGTGTTGTGTTTTGTATATAAAGGTAAGGATGTGTATTGTGTCTTGTCTTTGTGGCAATGCATTATATGTCCCCCTTCAAATCTCCTACTGGCCATTCCTATGCTGTTGGAATACTCTTAGTGTGGGCGATTGACAGCTCAGGGAAGTTTAGATGAATCATAATATGTTGGTGTTCTTAGAAGATTAGTAATCTGTTCAATGGTTTGAATTGTATGACGGCTAGGGAAATACGGTTGAAGTTTGAAATTCCTACTTTTTGTTTGACAGACTATCGGAAGATCAGGAAGGCGGTGGGGGAGATGGATTTGGAAAAGAGAATCAACATAGACATGCTTGGTTGGGTGCCTGAA
Source organism: Ambystoma mexicanum (assembly GCF_040938575.1). Taxonomy (NCBI): domain Eukaryota; kingdom Metazoa; phylum Chordata; class Amphibia; order Caudata; family Ambystomatidae; genus Ambystoma; species Ambystoma mexicanum. The sequence continues at coordinate 1,578,973,793 of NC_090929.1, read as the reverse complement.
GTGAGTGGATGTGGCCTGGTTAGCTAGGTTTATAGACTGGTTGTGTTGATCTATCGTTCTAATGATGCTTTGAGATTGGATTGGAATCAGAGAATTGGTGAGGATATTACGGAGGATGATTGGACACGTATTTGTGAGAATGTGAAATTGTGTTCTTTGAGTCTTGCTGATAGGTCTCATCAGATAAAGATTTTGAATAGAACATACTGGACACCTGAAAGAATGATGAAAAGAGGGATGAGTGGCATCTCTGAATGTTGGGCATGTATACATGAGGTGGGAACCTTGGAGCATATGCTGTGGGAATGCTCGAGGATGAAAGGCTTGTGGTTTGAGTTTGACCAGATCTGTGAAAAGATTTTGGAGGAGAAGGTTCATATGGATTTTAAGACAATAGTGTTGGGTAGTGAGGATTTGTTGGATGACCTGAGTACTTCTCAGAAGAAATGGATCTTTCGAGGGGCAATGGTGGGCAAGAAACTAATTTTGAGACATTGGAAAGCATCTAACCCTATTACTATTGAGGAATGGATTTCGGAGATGCACTCTTTAGCGGATATGGAGAAGGCGCTGTATTGGAGAGTTAAGAAAAGTGCATTATTTAACAAGATTTGGGGTACATTTCTTTTACTATATTAGACCAGTTTATTGATTGTTTTGTGACTCCTGGGGGAGGGGGGTTTTCTGGTGTATATAGTTCTGTTGGCTTTGTTATGATTATCACATGATGGTATGTTATGTACAAACTGTTTCTCTGTTATGAACTTTTTGAAAATAAATTTAAAAAAAAGAAGTGTCAGTTGATCTGAGATACCTGAGGATGGCAGGTGAGTGTGTGCCCCTGCTACCAACATACAAGAGTAACTGGAACCTGTAAACGTGTCAATAAAGCTGTATACCTGTCTACCATGGAGTCTGGAGCCATCTGTCTTGATGTCCCTTACAGGAGAAGCTCACTTCATAGCACTCAGCGACTTCAACATCCCTGGAAACACAGCAAGCAAGTCAATGAAAGAATATTTCCCCTGCCTACTCAACACACTTAACCTTACACAGCACACAATTATCAGCACCCTGTCAACCCTTCTTCACAGCTCTCAAAACCCACTCAACATGTCAAGCCATCTGGCAATCCCCTTTGACATTAGCAAGACCACACCAGTGGAAGAACCCCAATCGGAAAAAAGACTCTTTAAACAAGCATTCAGATCATTCAAGAAATTTCCATTGGGGACTCTCAAGGAAGACCTTAACAAATTCACCTTCACATGGATTAATTTCCCTCTGATGAGCCAGGACTGTGACTTACTCCGCCAAGAATTCAACACCACACTCACAACCAACATCACCAGCCATGTTCCAAGGAAACAAAGCCCACGGAAGCAAAAACCTTCTGTACCCTGGTACACGCAAGAACTCAATTTGAACAAACAAAGCATCAGAATACAAGAGAAGACTTGGTGAAAATCCTGCAGCACATCTGACCTCGCAATGCTCAAGGAATTGTGTGCTACACGCAGATGACCTGTCACCTTTGCCCATTCCAACTACTGCCAAAGCACCATAGCAAAGACCAACAATGAAAACAGAGCACTCTTCAAAGCCATCAAGAACTGCATCAACCCTCTGCCAACCCACCCACGCCACACTCCATCGAGAATTCCACCACAACCAACTCTTTCTTCATCAAAATGATCAGCACGATAAACCAAAACATAGACACCAATACTACAACTGACAGAACACTACACATCTCATCTCGCAAAACCACAACTACCTGGTGTGATGAACCTAGCAATGTCATCACTGCTTCCCTGAAGGGAAGCTTGCTTATGTGGCCAGGGAAAGGCAGAAGCTACCTGACTCTGTCCCTGGGGCTGGCTATCTGGGGCAGGACCACATGGCAGAGGACAATCCTCTGGGAAGCGGGCTGCACTCGCTTGGTCAAAACAGACATTTCCCTAATTCTTTAGCCTCTAGTAACAACCACTTTCTCCCTACCCATACTGGTATGGCATATTGTGGAATGAATGTAGAACCTCTAGCCATATAATAAACAAGGGATGTCGGGGGGCGTGGCCTAGTGCTCATGGTGTGAGGAGGCAGAGTCCCTGAGCTCAGACCAAGGCCCCATATCCAGATCCTGAAAAGGTGTTTGAAAAGGCAACTTCAACCCAACAAAATAGCGGTGGGGACTGCAGAAACGACGCCCGACACGGCACAGCAACCAATACAAAAATTGGACTCAGGAAAGGCAAGAAACACCGTCCGACCTGAGCTCCCCCCCCTGTCTGGGGAGGCATACAAGATGGCGGCCGACTCCTACAGCCCGTGCCCCAGAGCGAAGAGCCAGCCACAGACCGCACTGCAGACAGCGGACAGCGGGCACTGGACTTCATCGTGACCTGGAGAGGGAGGTCAGATGCTACGCCGAACAGCGGCCACAGCAACAGCACTGACAGCCGGTGCTGTACACTATACCCCGCACCAGTGAAGCGAGTGAGTCGCCCCAGTCATTGGAACACTAGGAATCCAGCTGTAAACGGAGAGTACGTGGTGAGCTTGCTCTAGAAGCGACAGGCCTGTCTCCAGTACTGAGGCGTGTGGAGGGGAGACCCGGTGACACAGTGCTGGGGCCAGCACGGATCCCCGTGGTGAGCCCCGACAAACTCGAGGCAAGCCTCGATGAGCCTGCATCTCGGCGTAGAAGGAAGGTGGGATGCCGACCACCAACAAAACCGGCCGGAGCTTCCTCCTGCAGAGGAGAGGCACGAGAGCCACCTCAGACACAGGGTCGCAGTGAGCCCACCCGCAGGCAGAAAAGCTGCTGCAGACCCACTCCTGAAGAGATGTGATTGTCTCAAACCCAGCCGCAAATGGTGCGACCGTGGGGAGCCCGCCTCTGACGCGGCACGTCCGTCCCCAGTACAGAGGCGAGTGGAGGGGAGACCCTACGACGCTGCACTGGGGCCAGCACAGATCCCAGCAGGAGCCCCGGCAAACTTGAAGCGAGCTGCACCGACCCTGCCCTTTGGCGTTGAAGGAGAGGAGAGACGCCGCCCAACAACATCACCGGCCAGAGATTTGCCCTGCATAGGAGAGGCATGAGTGCCGCCTCAGACACCGAGGTGAGTGATGAACCGACCTTGCAACACCACACCGGAGCCAGCGCAAACCGCCGTGAAGATCCTGACAAGCTTAAGATGAGCTATGACGCTGGAGGACCAAAGAGGACATCCGAATAATCAATGTGCTGGGGCAGCCCGATCCATATTACGCAGCCCCAACAGGGGAAGTAAACCCCCGTAGGGGGTCAATCAAATAAAGGCAACATCCTTAAAGCCCCAGACACTAAGCTCAGAGCCCACAAATTGGACGGGCACTGCACGGGACAAAGCGACACCGGAGGGCAAGCTCCTCAATGCATGCCACAGATCCAGCACCGGGCCCCAATAAGTGCAAACCCAGCAATCTCACCACGCAAGAACCCCCACCGAAACACTCAGTAGGCGAGTGTTGCGGACCAAGCCGAACAGCAGCACCTCACACCAACAGAGGGCTCAAACCCAAGACATACAACATATCCCAGGGTCATCGGGCCTCAGCCCGCAGTAAACTGCAGAAACATCACCATGTCCTCCTCCAGGAGCAAGGGCAACATAGCAACAATGGACACTTATATCACAAATAATACTTCTGCCCCAGCTCAAGCTCCAATCTCCGGCGCAGAACTCCCACAACCAAAGGATGGGGAAGGCAAGGACAGTCAAGTACTAGAGGCCATTGCTGCACTACGCTCATTCATAGACACAAAAATGGATGAAGTGAAGGCTGACATGCAACTTATGCACCAAGACGCCCAAAACCTCACCGAGAGAGTGACTAATGTAGAATCAACCCTCCAGGAGACAGCGGAAGATACAGCAGACCTAAAAGCCAGGATGGCTGAACTAGAAAAGAATCTAATCTTAGAAGATTAGTGATCTGTTCAATGGTTTGAATTGGATGAAGGCTAGGAAAATACGGTTGAAGGTTGAAATTCCTACTTTTTGTTTGACAGACTATCGGAAGATCAGGAAGGCGGTGGGGGAGGTGGATTTGGAAAAGAGAATCAACATAGACATGCTTGGTTGGGTGCCTGAAGTGAGTGGATGTGGCCTGGTTAGCTATGTTTATAGACTGGTTTTGTTGAACTATCGTTCTAAGGATGCTTTGAGATTGGATTGGAATCAGAGAATTGGTGAGGATATTACGGAGGATGATTGGATACGTATTTGTGAGAATGTGAAATTGTGTTCTTTGAGTCTTGCTGATAGGTCTCGTCAGATAAAGATTTTGAATAGAACATACTGGACACCTGAAAGAATGATGAAAAGAGGGATGAGTGGCATCTCTGAATGTTGGGCATGTATACATGAGGTGGGCACCTTGGAGCATATGCTGTGGGAATGCTCGAGGGTGAAAGGCTTGTGGTTTGAGTTTGACCAGATCTGTAAAAAGATTTTGGAGGAGAAGGTTCAGATGGATTTTAAGACAATAGTGTTGGGTAGTGAGGATTTGTTGGATGACCTGAGTACTTCTCAGAAGAAATGGATCTTTCGAGGGGCAATGGTGGGGAAGAAACTAATTTTGAGACATTGGAAAGCATCTAACCCTATTACTATTGAGGAATGGATTTCGAAGATGCACTCTTTAGCGGATATGGAGAAGGGGCTGTATTGGAGAGTTAAGAAAAGTGTATTATTTAACAAGATTAGGGGTACATTTCTTTTACTATATTAGACCAGTTTATTGATTGTTTTGTGACTCCTGGGGAGAGGGGGGTTTTCTGGTGTATATAGTTCTATTGGCTTTGTTATGATTATCACATGATGTTATGTTATGTACAAACTGTTTCTCTGTTATGAACTTTTTGAAAATAAATTTAAAAAAAAAGAAGTGTCAGTTGATCTGAGATACCCGAGGATGGCAGGTGAGTGTGTGCCCCTGCTACCAACATGCAAGAGTAACTGGAACCTGTAAACGTGTCAATAAAGCTGTATACCTTTCTACCATGGAGTCTGGAGCCATCTGTCCTGATGTCCCTTACAGGAGAAGCTCACTTCATAGCACTCAGCGACTTCAACATCCCTGGAAACACAGCAAGCAAGTCAATGAAAGAATATTTCCCCTGCCTACTCAACACACTTAACCTTACACAGCACACAATTATCAGCACCCTGTCAACCCTTCTTCACAGCTCTCAAAACCCACTCAACATGTCAAGCATTCTGGCAATCCCCTTTGACATTAGCAAGACCACACCAATGAAAGAACCCCAATCGGAAAAAGACTTTAAACAAGCATTCAGATCATTCAAGAAATTTCCATTGGGGACTCTCAAGGAAGACCTTAACAAATTCACCTTCACATGGGCTAATTTCCCTCTGATGAGCCAGGACTGTGACTTACTCCGCCAATAATTCAACACCACACTCACAACCAACATCACCAGCCATGTTCCAAGGAAACAAAGCCCACAGAAGCAAAAACCTTCTGTACCCTGCTACACGCAAGAACTCAATTTGAACAAAGAAAGCATCAGAATACAAGAGAAGACTTGGTGAAAATCCTGCCGCAAATCTGACCTCGCAATGCTCAAGGAATTGTGTGCTACACGCAGATGACCTGTCACCTTTGCCAATTCCAACTCCTGTCAAGCACAATAGCAAAGACCAACAATGAAAACAGAGCACTCTTCAAAGCCATCAAGAACTGCATTAACCCTCTGCCAACCCACCCACGCCACACTCCATCGAGAATTCCACCACAACCAACTCTTTCTTCATCAAAATGATCAGCACGATAAACCAAAACATAGACACCAATGCTACAACTGACAGAACACTACACATCTCATCTCACAAAACCACAACTACCTGGTGTGATGAACCTAGCAATGTCCTCACTGCTTCCCTGAAGGGAAGCTTGCTTATGTGGCCAGGGAAAGGCAGAAGGTACCTGACTCTGTCCCTGGGGCTGGCTATCTGGGGCAGGACCACATGGCAGAGGACACTCCTCTGGGAAGCGGGCTGCACTCGCTTGGTCAAAACAGACATTTCCCTAATTCTTTAGCCTCTAGTAACAACAACTTTCTCCCTCCCCATACTGGTATGGCATATTGTGGAATGAATGTAGAACTTCTAGCCATATAATAAACAAGGGATGTCGGGGGGCGTGGCCTAGTGCTCATGGTGTGAGGAGGCAGAGTCCCTGAGCTCAGACCAAGGCCCCATATCCAGATCCTGAAAAGGTGTTTGAAAAGGCAACTTCAACACAACAAAATAGCGGTGGGGACTGCAGAAACGACGCCCGACACGGCACAGCAACCAATACAAAAATTGTACTCAGGAAAGGCAAGAAACACCGTCCGACCTGAGCCCCCCCCCCTGTCTGGGGAGGCATACAAGATGGCGGCCGACTCCTACAGCCCGTGCCCCAGAGCGAAGAGCCAGCCACAGACCGCACTGCAGACAGCAGACAGCGGGCACTGGACTTCATCGTGACCTGGAGAGGGAGGTCAGATGCTATGCCGAACAGCGGCCACAGCAACAGCAACGACAGCCGGTGCTGTACCCTATACCCCGCACCAGTGAAGCGAGTGAGTCGCCCCAATCATTGGAACACTAGGAATCCAGCTGTAAATGGAGAGTACGTGGTGAGCTTGCTCTAGAAGTGACACGCCTGTCTCCAGTACTGAGGCGTGTTGAGGGGAGACCCGGCGACACAGTGCTGGTGCCAGCACGGATCCCTGTGGTGAGCCCCGACAAACTCGAAGCAAGACTCGATGAGCCTGCATCTCGGCGTAGAAGGAAGGTGGGATGCCGACCACCAACAAAACTGGCCGGAGCTTCCTCCTGCAGAGAGGCACGAGAGCCACCTCAGACACAGGGTCGCGGTGAGCCCACCTGCAGGCAGAAAAGCTGCTGCATACCCACTCCTGAAGAGACGTGATTGTCTCCAACCCAGCCGCAGATGGTGCGACCGTGGGGAGCCCACCTCCGACGCGGCACGTCCGTCCCCAGTACAGAGGTGAGTGGAGGGGAGACCCTACGATGCTGCACCGGGGCCAGCACAGATCCCAGCAGGAGCCCCGGCAAACTTGAAGCGAGCTGCACTGACCCTGCCCTTTGGCGTTGAAGGAGAGCAGAGACGCCTCCCAACAACATCACCGGCCAGAGATTTGCCCTGCATAGGAGAGGCATGAGTGCCGCCTCAGACACCGAGGTGAGTGATGAACCAACCTTGCAACACCACACCGGAGCCAGCGCAAACCGCCATGAAGATCCTGACAAGCTTAAGGTGAGCTATGATGCTGGAGGACCAAAGAGGACATCCGAATAATCAATGTGCTGGGGCAGCCCGATCCATATTACGCAGCCCCAACAGGGGAAGTAAACCCCCGCAGGGGGTCAATCAAATAAAGGCAACACCCTTAAAGCCACAGACACTACGCACAGAGCCCACAAATTGGACGGGCACTGCACGGGACAAAGCGACAACGGAGGGAAAGCTCCACAATGCATGCCACAGATCCAGCACCGGGCCCCAATAAGTGCAAACCCAGCAATCTCACCAAGCAAGAACCCCCACCAAAACACTCAGTAGGCGAGTGTTGCGGACCAAGCCGAACAGCAGCACCTCACACCAACAGAGGGCTCAAACCCAAGACGTACAACATATCCCAGGGTCATCGGGCCTCAGCCCGCAGTAAACTGCAGAAACACCAGCATGTCCTCCTCCAGGAGCAAGGGAAACATAGCAACAATGGACACTTATATCACAAATAATACTTCAGCCCCAGCTCAAGCTCCAATATCCGGCGCAGAACTCCCACAACCAAAGGATGGGGAAGGCAAGGACAGTCAAGTACTAGAGGCCATTGCTGCACTACGCTCATTCATAGACACAAAAATTGATGAAGTGAAGGCTGACATGCAACTTATGCACCAAGACGCCCGAAACCTCACCGAGAGAGTGACTAATGTAGAATAAACCCTCCAGGAGACAGCGGAAGGTACAGCAGACCTAAAAGCCAGGATGGCTGAACTAGAAAAGAAAGTGGCCATGCTAGAAGTAGGATCTGAGGAAGCAGAATTGCGGGCCAGACACAGCAATGTAAGGGTCCTCGGCGTACCCAAAGGTATCGAGGGCTCGAACCCAACAGCCTACGTAGAAGCCTTGATACAGCAGGAAGTCGGAGCAGGAAAATTGACGCAAGGCTTCGCTGTGGAACGGGCACATAGATCCCTCCAAAAGAAACCGATGCCGGGTTCATATCCCCACCCAATAATTGCCAAGATCCTCAATTTACAAGACAGGGAAACCATATTGAAATACTCAAGAGAGGGGGAACCATCGAACACGATAACTCCAAGATCGCTATCTACCTTGACTACACCCCCACAGTACAGAGGGCGAGAAATTCATTCGTCCCTATCAAGGCCAGAATCAGGCAACTGAACTTAAAATATATGCTCCTGTACCCATCCAGACTGAAAGTGATCTTCAAAGTCCGTGCAATATTTCTGGAAACACCAGCAGCTGCCACCTTGTGGATGGAGTACAATAACCTGGCAGACGGAAGAGGCGAACCCTCCCAAGACATCCGAGGCAGACACTGAGAAACACAGAATGCATGAAGCAACTCCTATCCCTACAAACTGGAAATGAACGCAACACTCTGATAAACCAAGAACACGGTAACCACATAAGACAACAAGAAGGATATGGCCCTCGCTCGACCTCCCAACTGAGCACACAGCACCAACCCACGATCAGAAAAGTACAGGCGTGTTGCCAGTACGACCCCACTCGCCCCCGAAACTCGGGATGGGTCCAGACAGCGCAAGAGCTCCTGAAAACCACAGAAGAAATGCAGTCGCTGGGCGCACCAGTTTCAGTTACGTTCTTCGTTTTGTTAATCACACTGTCTTCGGTCTACAGACCGCTGGAGAGATGGTGGGAACGATAACCTCAAGACCAAGATCCAAAAAGTATGGAGAGCCTGGGGAGGGAGACACACACTGGAAGAGATGGCCACCTTAGGGTTCCGAAGGGACCGGTACAGCAAAAATACTAGAGACCGACAATGGCAACACAACTTAAGGTACTGACATGGAATGTGAGGGGAATGGGGTGCTACCTGCGGAGGAACCAAATTCACTCTTACTTTTGAAGAAAGAAAGTTTCGATCGCAATGCTCCAGGAGACCCACCTCACAGGTGAAGCCACAAAAAAATTGGCTGAATGCTGGGGAGGCCATGGAAGAGGAGCATCTTACTCCAAATTTGCACGCAGAGTATTCACATGGGTGAATCCCAACATACCATTCCAACTGCTAGGGTCGGAAGCCGACAAGGAGGGCAGGTACCTAATAATGTGGGGCACAATCAAAAACATCAAAATATGCGTGGTGAACTCCTATTGCCCCCAGCACGGCAAACCCGCACACCTTCAGCTATTAAGTGCAAAAATAGCTCATCACAGAGACGGACCTTCACATGGGGTGGTGACTTCAATTGTGTCAGAGATGAAGCTATTGATAGGTCCGACCCGCCACAGCACCAGGGAAACGCAGCCTCGCAAGTGCACAACTGAACACCTGAACCTGGTGGATGTCTGGAGAGAACTACACCCTCAGGAGAGAAGCTATTCTTACTATTCGTCCCCACACAGACTACAAACAAGAATAGACTACCTGTCTATAGACAAGGAACGACTACCGTCAGCAGAATCTGCACTTTTCCTAGGCAGATCGATCTCAGACCATTCTCCCCTATTCATATGCCCATCTCAGCACTTACAGACCAACAGTTCAGAGCAGACCTCGGTGACAAACTAGAGGAATACATAAGCATAAAAAAAGCAGAGTGGACAGTTGGAGCACCCTATGGGAAGCCATGAAAATGTTGACACGTGGGGAAACGATAGTTGGAGCGGGAGGTGTCTGAAAACAACTCAGAAGAGAACTGGAGGAAAAGGAAGAGGAAATAAAACACCTGGAAACCAATACCAACAACACCGCAGAGGAGGAAGCTAAACTGAGGGAGATCAGAAATGGATGTCAACTAGCCTGGGAGAGGCTATCCAAATTCGACTTCGCAGCACGCGCCGCCAGGGCACACAAGGAAGCCGACAAACCAGGAAGGCTACTAGCCTGGCTCTGCAAGCGAGAACACCCAAAACACCTACCGACTCAAATTATAGTACAGAACGGAGCAACACACAGGACGCAACAGGGAATCAATCACACCTTTGCAGATTTCTACTTCAAACTATACGCCCATGACGCGCAAGTACGTATATAGGACATTAAGGCCACCCTAGAAGAAATAGGACTCCCGAAACTAACCACCAAACAAAAGGAGACACTTGAGGAAGAGATAATTACGGAAGATGTGACAGAAGCAATTAGATCACTCGCCACATGCAAGTCCCCCGGCAGTGACGGCCTCCCACCACAGTCCTATAAGGCCTACGAAACCACTCTGACCCCGATATTACACGAGGTATTCCTGGAAGCATACAAGTCGGGAACCCTACCCTGCAGCATGAAGGAAACGATCATAATCCCCATGCTCAAACCAAACAAACCACCAAATGAATGCGACTCCTATCGCCCACTGGCGATGCTAAATTATCACAGCAAGATTTTAACCACTATACTGGCCAAAAGACTTGCAAGGGTGGTGGGAGCCCTTGTCCACGGAGACCAGAACGGCTTTGTCCCGGGCCGCAACACCACAGCTAATCTACAGAGACTTCAACATGGCATGGCGCAAACCCAAGAGAGAGGTGAGGACTTGGCGGTACTCTCGCTCGACTCCATCAAGCCCTTCGACTCCATATTCTGGGAGTGAATAATCGAGGTCCTGAGGGAATTTGACTTCAGAAAGAGCTTTGTGAGATGGATCAAGGTAATATACAATGCAACTGTGGCCAGGGTGAAGACTGGGGGGATAGTGTCAAAGCCCTGGGCAATACATAGGGGCACCAGGTAGGGATGCCCACTCTCACCGATGTTATACATACTGGGGCTCAAACCGATAGCTATTTACTTCAGGAAACAGTTAATCAATGCAGGGATAAAGGTGGGCAGCGAATACTGCATAATCTCACTATATGCAGAGGATGTCCTCCTATATCTAAAAGACCCACAAATAAATGCCAAGGTAGCACTGGACATACTAGACAATTATGCATGCTACTCAGGAATACGTTTCAGCAAGCAGAAGTCCTGTGGATTTCCACTGGCTAGATTCAGGGAGTCCAAAGAAGCAGACCTACCTGATGTAGGAATCAAGTGGCAACCTGCAATGTTCCAATATCTGGGGGTCAACATCAAGCACACACCAGAGCTCACCCACGAATGTAACATGGAGGTCGTAATGAAAGGGCTACGTAAATCTATAAAATTCTGGTCCAAGCTCCCACTCTTGATGATGGGTAGAGCAGCTATCACTAAAATGATAATCCTTCTGAGATTCCTGTACTATTTCATAAATATCTGTTACTACATCCGACTGCCCTTCTTTAGGAGGTTGGAGGTGCTGCTCAAGGAATTCTTATGGGGACCTTCCAGGCACAAACTATCCCTACCGATGCTCACGCTACCATACAAAGAGGGAGGGATACAACTCCCCGACCTCCAGAAGTATTACTTGGCGGCACAACTTAGCCATGTGACAAAATGGCTACCAGGTGAACCAACAGCTGAGGCGGAACTACTGGGACAGTTAATATCCCCACTATTGCCCAAAGAAATACAATGGAACCCATTAATCGAACCCCCAGACATCCCCATGATCGCTAAACTAGGCAGGCAAATATGGTCCAAGACCACCTCAATCCTTCAACTACGTCACCCATACTCACCCAATAAATCCATACTGGCCGACGCATGCAGAACCCTCAACGACCTACCCGCACTGAGGAGCTGGGAAAGGGTAGGAATCTACACCTGGGCGGACATGTTTAACGAGGGCAACTTTAGAGACTTTGAATCACTTCAAGCACTGGAAGGACTGCCTAAAAGGCCAGTTTCTGTGGTACCAAAGAATTAATCACACTGCGAAAAAGAAATGGAACACGTGGCCCGAGGAACCAACGCCAGACCCCCTACTATGAGAAATTCTTGATCTCACAGACGGCTGCAAACCAGTAGCCCGATTATACAGCCGTTTGATAGATAGGCCCAATCCACGCAGCATACCGCTGAAGGAAAGATGGGAGAAAGAGCTGGAAGCCACAGTGATGGAGGGCGAGTGGAAAGAGCACTACTTTACCCTAAAGAGGTGTCCAGAAACGCCAGGTTCAGGCAAATACAATTAAATGTCCTGTACAGGACCTATATGACTCCACAGAGAGCACCCAGCTTCAACAAGAAAGCTACCTTGAAATGTCCCTGATGCGGCAATGACCACGCTGACATGATCCACATGTTCACGACCTGCCCCAGGATAATGGGCTTCTGGGCCAATGTACAACAAACCTGCAAGAGGGCAGTGATAGTCAGATATGAGTAGGCTCCGAAAGAGTGCCTGTTAGGCACACACCCCAGAGTAAGCAAGTACAAGCAAATAGTAAAACTAATGGACATGTCATGCATCCTTGCAAAAAGAACCATAGCAATGACATGGAAATCACCAGGGGGCCCTAGATACGAAATCTGGATCAAAGAGATGGAGAGATGGACAGAAGCGGAAACCAGAGCCTGGCAAGAAGGATTCACTGGAGGAGAAGGAGATATAAACGACACGCTTGAATCATGGAAAGCTCAGATAAGGGACATGCACTTCTCGGCAGACCACAAACCCCCCTGACTCCACACATTCCACCCAATAAGTGAGCGAAGATATACATCCGTGACACTAAACGCACCCTCCACTGGTCCTCCCCATATTGGAACACTCAAACCCCTGCATTCCTCCACCCACGTAGCGAAAGAACCGCAACACAACTTAACCCGAAGACAGACTCTGTTAATTATTGTTATTGTTGTTTTATTTTTAACAGGTTAACTGTTAAAAACAAAAAGAGAACATTATGCTCTGAAAATGATCATTGCAATTCACAATTGATATTGTATCCCTTTATACAAATACCAATAAAATATTTTACAAAGAAAAAAAAAACAAGGGATGTCTGGTATATATCTACGGTCCTCCATGTGAGTGTACACAGCAAACAAAACATTTACCAATAGAACAAGGATGACATTATTCAATAAAGTTATTATCAAATCTTAGCAATGCATGATATTTATTTCGAATTCTGAACACAATTCTTTAATGTCTCACAACACAGTAAAAAGTAAAAAAAAGGCTCAATTAAACTTTTCCCATCATTCACAACTCATTTAGATCTAATATACACCATCTTCATACCAACAAATATTCCTAATCTCGGTTTTTATTGTTCCCATAACGTAGTAAGAAACCATTGAATTCAGACTCAAAACTCATATGTTTTTTAGATGTATCTCTCTGTATACATATATTCTGTATTCTCCCTCATAGGATTCTACAGCAATATAAAGAAGGAGAATATTTTGCTTAACTTTGAGAGGTTAGCTCAGCAATTTCATTGCAGAGACAACATAGAACCTGTCATTTGGGCCCCCTCTTAAAATGCGAGCTACAAACATCATATCATGTCTTAAACCCTCTCTACACCGCCTTGTTTAAAGATATCAAACGAGGTCTCTTACAAAAGGTAGGTCAGACTGATAATGTTTACAAACAAATGTTTTAAACCCTCACAGAAGTTCTCAAAACCATGGCTTTAGAACAATTTATCAACAGCCTACCGTTCTACTAGCAATATGATGTATTTCAATTAAATAGACCTAACATGACCATAGCCATTGACACCGCACAAAGGTTTGCAGACGCCAAAAGACAATTAAGGTTAGCAGCAGAGAAAACCAGGAACACAACGAGTCTGAGACCCGCACCCAGGTAAAGAGATAAGAAAGCCCTGGCAGGAGAATACACCAGTCACACAGAGAGTCGGGGACCCACACCCAAGGAATTAAATAAAATCCTGGAAAAAGAGTAAACAAAGCATATGATGAGTCGGAGAGCCGCATACAATGTTGAACTGGCAAAAAGGGGTAACAGCCCTGCCCGTGCCTTGTGGAACTGTGAACTGTGGAAAAGCTAAGAGAACTGAAGGATTTGAGCCTGTGAACTGTGAAATTGTGAATACTTTGAAGGGGAAGATCATACCCCTTATAAATTGTCTAATGATATACCAAACTGTGTGAGCTGGATGAAACTCAAAGGAAGAGTCGTCCTCCTTGAGATTGTGGAGTATATTAGTGTGACATTGAGCGACAAGAGATATCCAGGGAAAGGGAAGGCCCCCTTTTCTTGTGGAACGTTATACTTTAGAAGGTTGTGTTTTGGAACTGTTCAAAGAAGCTGCAGGTGTTAAGCTGCAAGAAATCATATTGAAGAATCAGACAAATCCAGGAAGGCCGGCTCCATTTTGTGGTGCAACTTTATTAATTTCCTTGTACACTTTAGAACTTTATGTTTGGAACTTTGGTAGAAAGCTGCAGGTATTCAGATAAAAATGTATCACCACTTCACGTTATATTAGGTTTACTTTTCTTTTGGACGTTCTGAATCTGACGTTTTCTTTTTATTAGTAAAAATCTTCAACCACCACCAAAACTGCCACTGTGTCTGAGTCTTACTCTTGATCCCTTACAGTGGAAAACTTTCAAGACTCTGTGGAAGATGTAACTGATAAGGGTGACATCCTCCCTGTCTGAATACACAAAGCACGTCCGAGTGAAGCACTCCTAGCTTACCTGTCAATCATCATTAGCTCCCTAACTCAAGGCACTTCCCCTAGAACCTCAAGATCGGGCAGATTCTCCTGTTTCTCAAGGAACCAACACTGAACCCTTGATGACCTCACCAACTAACGCCCAATCACCCATATTCCCATCCTAGGTAAGATCCTTGAGAAAACAGTAGTCACACGACTCCTCCAACAATCTTCTTTTAGTACTACCAATCTGGCTTCATAACCAGATGCAACACAGACATTGCTACCATCAAGGTTATTAATGATGCTCTTAAATTCCTTGACAATGCCCATCCTTGTCCTCTTAGCATCATTTGGCAAAGTAGACCACCAGTCACTCACCGACAATCAACATTGTTACATGGGGAACATCAATATCATACTCAGCTGGTTCAAATCATATCTTGCTAATCGCCACCAATTTCTACAAATAGATTCCTTAAGATCACCATCTCTACATATCTCCTGTGCTATGAACACCCATATTCACCAATATGCAGATGACACTCAGCTCTACCTCAAGATATGCTCCATCGAAGAAATCCTCAGGCACAAGGCCTGCCTCTCATTGATCCAGTCGCAGATGGCTGGTTCTTACCTGAAACTCTGCCTCCACAAGACTTTGGGACTTTAGAATGAATTCCTACTGCTGATCAACAACACCAAACATCTGGACATCCAGACCTTGCTCTTTGCTAAGCAACTTGAGAGCTTCACAGCCTAGCTGGCCAACTGTGCCAAGTCTCTTGGGTTTGACATTGAAGGATAACTCTCCTTCAAACAGTACATATCAACGAAGACACAAAAGCCTTGGTACCAACTTCCTGTCCTGGGCAAAATCAAGCCCTTATTCCCCTTCATCTCTGATCGCACTTGGGCAATCTCAATGTCACCTGGCCTAGTATGATAGTTGTCTCCGTCTTCCCTCTGTTCCCCCTCCCCTGCCTCGTCGCGCCTTGAAACACTTGTGTATAGGTGCGTTATAAATGCCTTATCATATGGTATCATGTCCAAGCCTTGGTTCTCTCTTACCTGGATGATGACAATGCCCTTTTGGAACTCCTTCCAGAAACTACCCTAGTTCCCCTGAGATGTGTCCTGCATGCTGCATCACGATTCATTAAAGGACTCGGCAAATTCGAACACATCACCATGACCCTCATCAAACTGCACTGGCTCCTGTTGCAAGCCTGTATCATCTTCAAATCCTGCTGCATCATCTACAAGGCTGTCACCCTGAAGCCCCCAAGCGTCCTCACTGAGAAACTCAGCATCTTCTTTGGAGTCCTCTAATCCACCAGAGGTAAGGACAAGAACAGACTTGAACTCTGCTCGTAAAGAAAGGAAAACAGCAGAAGGCAGGCCTTCTCTGTCTATGCCCAAAGATTCTGGAACGTCCTCCCTATCAACATCCAAATCACAACCTCTCTTCTGCAGTTCAGGAAGGAGCTCAATACCCTCCCCGTCAAGGAATGGCCCCTCCTAAAACCTAGTTCCATACACGATACACTCCCCTCCCAGTGCTTAATTTGTAAAAATATAAGTGCCAGGGCTCAAATATTTTCTAGCAGGTCCATGGCACGTCAGGGTGCCCAGCTCCTCACCCACTGTTGCCACCAGCCACGGCTGCTTACCATGCAGTCAACATATATGGGGTTAAAGTTGCAACTACTACTGGCTTAGTGTGGTTGATGGATGTACTAACTATGGCAGAAGTGTGATTTACAAATACCAATCAACATACAACTAAAATAGCATACATGTTGTGTCTTGACATGAGACAAATGTTTGTGTGTCTTTACACAAAATCATCATTTACATAGCCATTAAAATAATAAAGTTGCCAAAACACCACATCATAATCAAACCGAGTCTGAGACAATAAGTGTCGGGGCTAAGAAATAAATGCCAGAGCAGAGCCCTGGCAAACACCCGCAAAAATTAAGCACTTTCCCCACCACACCAGAGACTGGGTGATCTGAACCCCACTTTTTCCTCCCCTGGTTACTTGCAGATCATTTGCTGACAATTTCCATCCCTCCTATGTTGCTATATCCATTCCCCTGTTTCTTTGCTCCCTAACCTTGTTTTTCCCCCTTTGATTGTAAAGCATTCTACAGCTTCCCGAAGCTACATTTTCATTCAATAAATATAATAATAATAATAATAATAATAATAATAATAATAATAATAATAATAATAATAATAATAAGCACAACAGCACACAAACAGGCATAAAAGAAAGGGATTTGCTGTTTTTTAATATTAATACCAGACTGTCCATCAACATCTGTAACACACATTATTGTTGTTTTGTAAATTAGCTATCATGGTCACCTGTGCCACCATTTTAGTGGACGTATTCCATTACAGAAAGTATTTCCTGTGATTCATTTTTGCTGATTGTATAAAGATAACTACCTCTAGATGGCTTCATGTGAAATTGTTGTTATCCTATAAGGGGTCCCGATAGCTAAAGATGACATGGATTTGTATTCACATAGAACAAGAGATGTTATCAGTGGTAAATACACATCTTATTTCTTCCATCAGCCATCTTAGGTTGAGGCTGAATCAACGGAATGCATATGAACCATGTATCCCTTCTTCATTTAAATTGGCCTTGGCCCTCTGACTGTACTCTCATGTCTTTAATTCCACACACTGTTCTGTTATGTACTACACTTAATTATTTTTTTTATTTTTCAAGAAATTAACTAATTCCTGAAAGGTCAGGAAACATTGGGCCTCATTAAAAGTTTGGCAGTGCGTAAAAGAAAAATTGGAGGTAATTCCGTTACCACCATTTTTCCTGAACCGTCAAACTTGTGCCAAGTGGTAATTCTGCCGATTTTTGGAGGTAAAATAGAGGCTCTACCTCATGCTGGAGGTAGATCCCCCCCTTTACCTCCAATAATCGGTGAAATTACCACTCAGTACTTCCTCCAGTGGTAAATCTGCCCAAAATCCACTTGATGGAATTTACACTGCCTACCGCCACTTGTTTTTCCATAGCAAACTCAGGGCACCAATTGGTGATAACATTAATTCCATTTGGCAGTATTTTGGCACATTTACTGCCAGAATACCGTCAGACATGCAAAATATGCACATGCCTAAAGTAATTTCAGGGGCAATGGTAAATTACATCTGAAATGACCAGATTTGCTTCATGATCAAAGTGGATGCCTGGGATCTCTCTGCCTTCCAGCGGAGCTTCAGTGATCTTTGATGGATTCATCAGAAGGTTTGATGGTGCGATGAAGGAATTGTGCTGGTCACTACATCTTCTCTTTCATTTGAACTGTGTGGACTGCAAACTTCCTGTGGAGTGCCCCTGGTAGAGAGTGGAAGTTAAGATGGCAGTTGGAATCGTGATGTCACCCCAGCTAGGTGCTAACGTTCCACACTTCGCACTAGCGGTGGGAGCAATCCACTGACGACATGACAACCAATGGTGGACACTGCTTAGAAGAAGTGCTTGGATGCAGCAAGCTTTGTGGTGGGTAAGTGCCCTTGACCTGTGGTGGAAACACTGTCTGTTCCTCAGAGGGAACTCAGAGACAGAAGCATCAGAAGGTATCAATGGACACACCTTTTGGGAAAAGACACACCTGTTCCAGCACAGGTTGGTGCAAAAGTGCAATGTTATATGAGTGAGGGGCGTACATTGAACCCCTACGATGACTGAGCAGATGAATATTCAAGACGGAGAGGATTTGTTTTGTTTCCTGTGCACAAACAGAAACTTTGGAATGTGTGGTGAACCCTCAAGTCAGGGATATGAAATGTCAAAAAACTCCACAGACCTTATGGTGGCAATCTCTACCCTTCAAGGATGGTCAACAGGGTGTTGAAGATGGTTTCCGCTATGATCTCCTGCTTCAAGGAACTTGAGGGTCGCCTGCACCGTTCCACACTTGAGGTATGGAGACTGGCAGGGTGAATGTGTTCTTTGTTGGAGGAAGTCAGCCACAATGAAAGGCAACTTTAGGGCACAGTCTCAATACACTCTAAGATGGTCACCAATGTAGAGATTTCAGACATTAACTTAGAAGTGGTGGAACATCTCAGGTCTACTAATGACCGGGCGAGTCTTTTCTAGCTAATGCAGTGAGACATTACACCAACCGAGAGACTTTTATCATTAGCAAGGCATACTGCCCCCGTTTGAGGAATAATTACTCAGGTGCTGTCACTGGCAGCATCACACTGTTAACTCTTTGGAATCCAGATGCTCGGGAGCAATTATTGCAGAAGGCAGCATGGATAGAAACACTGAAACTTGAAGAGAGCACAATATATATTTTTTTTGTTTAGGATTAAGTGATAAAACTATGACAAGGAGGCATAAACCTTGACTCTTTGGGATAAAATTGACGTATTTATTAATAACTGCTTCCCTTTGCTACCCGGCCAAATTGAACGTCTTGTGGCTTGAAGGGCGCTGGGTGTTTCTTGACTCTGAGGCAGCTGAATCCTTTTACAGAGCATTGATGCTGAATCAGATGAGGCAGGACCTGATGAAACCTCTTAAGCTTTACTATGTGTGGTATAATTTTCTTTGACGAGTGAAGGGGGCTTCATAGTCACCTCAAATTAATGGCGATCTATCAATACCTGGTTGCTAAGCAACTGTGGGGTGGGGGAATGGAGCTGTTTGGGTGGACTCTGAACTTGGTGAAGGAGACTGCTCGTTGCAGGGTCACATGATGTATTTTGTTTTTCTGGAGACTATGGCCCTCATTGCGAGTCTGGCGGTAGCCGTGCTGGTAAAACCAGCAGGCTGTCACCGGACTTGTAAATATTTCTGGCGCCTGGCTTGCTGGTAACAGCGGGTAATTCTAACCCTGGCAGTCCGGGAAGCCAGGCGCCGGAAAAATGGTATTCCCCAGTCCCATTTGAGTCCTATGGAAATGGGGAACACAGAGCCACCGGCACGGTAAATAATGGTAACAGTGCCCCCGTGATAGTCTGCGAGTGGCTGCCGTTGCACCCGCCAGGTCAGACATGGCAAATGGGACGGCAGCAAATGCAGACTCAGAGTGTGCCGGTCCAGTTCCAACGGTGCGTTAGGCTTACCAACACTGTTGTTACCTGACCGGAATACTCGTAATGAGGCCCTGTGTATTGATCCCCCATTTGCTTATATTTCCTTCCTCCACTGTACTCTCCCTCTTGTATTTGTCCTTTTTTCTACCATTTCCTATGCTTTTAGTGTCTCTAATGTTGGTCCTCACCTTTTCTTCATCTTTCCTACTATTGGTTGTTTTATTCTTTGTTGCTTTTCTTTCCACCTTCGCAACCCTTTGCTCCTTTTGGGACTATATTGTTTTTGGTTTGGGCTATTAAAGGGTGTCTATGCGCCATCTACAAGTGGAAACTATTGCATTGGAGTACATGTAGGAGGGAGATGGCCTTTGAGGAGGGACACCCAACTTGTGGATGCTGTTTAGTTATTTAACCACCCATTGGCTGCCCCTGGCAATGCTAATCCCACTGGCCATTCCCACCCATAGCTGCCCCTCCTCATCCAAAACACACACCCGCATGGAATCATTTCAGCTTGTTGTATCAAGAGCTAACATCAAACTTTAGCCTGTCACTGTTATTTCTACACAGTCAGCAAATGGCTGCTGGACTAATACAAATGTATTAACCAAGCATTCCTTTAGCCACTTGTCTTATATCTTATCCATGCACTGAGTTGCTAGTGAAAACAAGCATTGACAAAGCCAACAGTGGTCTTATAGTGCTGTCTGCCTCTTTAGTTCGCCTCACTGCCCATTATGAGTGGGGTGAGGTGTGGCAGAGGCAATGTGATGTAGACAGTGCAGAGGGTGCATTTTCTGCACCCTCCTTTTTTTAAACAACAGACCCATTGATCCATATCAATCACCACCCATCTCAACAAAAAGAATACCATGCTTAGCCCAACTTTACATAAAATGCAGGGTTCTTCTGTTATTTTGAAAAGCATGTTTTAACTACATCTCTCATAATCGTTACATGAGCTTTCTTTGACCAACTCAATCAAACACATATTTGCCTCTGTGGGGTCATGGTCATTTGAACCATAATTGCACAGTGAGGCCCACTCCTGTGTAAAAGATCCCATCCATGGAATGTTTAACTCAACCACTACATAGCCGGAAAGTAAAGAGTAAAACAAAGGCGATCTTCCCATTACACTTTGCTTTTACCTATGTATATGGAAAAGCTGAAACGCCTCCAGAAGACAAGGATTGTGGAAAGCATTTACAATGGCTTCCTATGGACTCCCCGTGCTTTTACCAAGTGGTTATTTAAGGCAGATTCCATAGGAATCCATTACATGACCACACACATGAAAACACGTGCTGGCAGTAATGTGGTCTTATTAGTCAGGTGGAGAGGGAACAGCAGGACAATATGTAAAGTCCATTCTGCTCCCAAGCAATCCCTGACAAATTGTATAAAATTCCTTGGGTCAGTAAAAATGGCAGTAGAAGTGTGCTATGACATTGTATGTTATTTCTACTGTTCCGCGGGAGCTAGAACATTACCCCCCTCTTCCCCCCACGTGTCCTCACACATTCGCCAGTATACTCATAAAGTTTGGAATTCATGTATTCATGGCTGCAGGAGCAATGTCAGGTGCCAATTGCTCATAGTTATGAACAGAGGAATGAATTACATTTTTATACTGTTTTGGCCTGCAATTTTCAATTCTTCATCAATTTTCTCTCATATTCTCGGGGTATGTTGAAGCAGATAGGAACAGCGAGCAGTAAAATTGTTAACCAGCACTTTTTCCAATCTGCCTTATCTTCTTGCATTTGACCTCCTTTTCCTGCATAACCAAACACATGCATGGATTGGAAAGCTGGCAGTAAAGTTTTGAATTGTTATCCAATCCGCCTGAAATGGAAGAATCTTTACAAATCTATCTTAAAATAGCCATTCCGAATGTGTTCTCCACAGACTGCAATTGAAGCCATTCTGCTAGGGGAACAGTTGATATCTCTGGATTTTAAGACATAAACCTGCATATAAGAATCAAGGAATATCTTCAATGGTATCTCAACCTTGCCCTGGGAGATAGTATGTACCAGTCTAAAGGGCTTCCTTTTGGTTTGGATTCTGCACCCGGGGCCTTCACCAAAGTATTGGCCTCTGAGGCTACATGCAGAAGGACTTTCCATCCTTCCTTACCTTGACGGACAATCTGAGCTCAACCTAATGAGTAATGCCTTCTCCATACCAGCAGGATACGCGGAGTGCTACATAGTCAAGTTTTTTAGATAAACTAGAAGCATTCTTGCATGATCCCCTCCCAGGATCTCCAGTTTTTCTGAGTTTAATTTAAGATGGAACAGGGAAAATTCACACAGCCTCTTTCAAGGGTAACAGCCCTCCAGGATCATCTGGAAGCATTGCCAAGCAGCACTTCACCTGCAAGGACATACTTTTGACTACAAGGAGAATTGACAGTCCTTATGGCCCCTATGGCTCCTAAACCTTTGGCACGCCTTACCGTGAATCACTGCTGCAGCTATTTTCAAAGTACTAGGAGCTGACCTCAAAGGATTATGCGATAGTGGTTCCTGTTATGGCAGAGATCAGGAGGAGAATGGCATGGTGGATGGACAGCAATAACCTTTTGAGCAGGATCAATCTAAGTCAAGATGCTCCACTTCTCCTAACAGCAAATGCCAGTGGATGTGGTTGGGTGGCAGCCTTGGGGAATCCAGCCAATCAGAACCTCTCGAGCAGAAGGTCAGAATTGATTGACTTAAACTCATGGCAATTTTAAGGATGCTGACACAGATTAAACTAAGAGATAGGCAACCAGTTGGCTAAAGCTTATGTGAGCAGATGTGAAAGATCCAGATTCTGGTCCGTATGCAACAGGGGCAGAAGCACATCTTCAGGATCTGAAAGTGTCATACCTATTATGAAAATGGGACCAGACAGTGGACTGACTGATGAGGGTGCTTACCTACTCAGTTGACTTCTGACTATAATCAAGAAACTACCAGTTGAATGTGGAATGGTATGAATGCCGAAGGATGGGTCTCTTTGACACAGAATAAATCCCTCTGCTCCCCTGGTGTGCCTCCCCGTACACAGGGCCCAAGGCCAGTATTGAGGATGAGGATGATCTCTCTGCACCAGAGAACTCCTGTATGTCTTAGTAACTATGCCACTTCTCCATTGCGTGCTCACGAAGGCATTCACGGCATACACAGGATATCTGTTTCTTTACGCAACAAGTTCAGTGGAACCAATGGTTCTTCCAGTGAGGACATTTTCATTCATCAAGCTGCTTCTTCCTCCCTCATTGATATTGTGACTCCAGATGACTGACCAAACTGAGGGCCCTGTTTGCTACGGTTTTATCAAGAGAAGTAGCACTGGAGATTCAGATGTCTCATAAGCCTGTCACTCTATATGCAAACCAGTATCATTGGACTTCATTCATTCAGTAAATAGTGCACAACTGGGGACCTGCCCCTAACAGATCATGTCATCACGGATTGGTTCAAATTGGCCAGGTAGCTTCAATACTCTGATCTCAGTGGGCTGCCATCAGAGATTTCAGAAATCCATGCACAGTCAAGGTGAATATTGAGTCTCTGGTTTCTTGTCTGATCCACTGTTATGAACTCTAAAAGTCACCAAGAAAGGTGGAATTGCCTGAAGGAGACATTCTCCTAGTGCTGCAGCTGCAACATCATCCCGCATTCTAGGCTATGGAGACAATCGCTATCAAGTTTGCATCCTGGAAATATCAGTTATTTGATGGCAAGTACATCGGCCAGAGGAATCGGAAAGCTGGGAATTTGCCTATGAATAGAGCCTTATATGAGGCTTACACCAGAAATGGTGGGTGCTCATGTGGGTTATGAGATCAAATCTCTTGCTTAAAGTTCGCTCCCAATTCCACCTCAATCAAGAGGTGATGTGTTATCTGTGCTAATGACAGAAGCCAGAAGCCAAAGACAGAAGGCTCTCGCAAGAGAGTGGTGAGGCCCACCCTATTGACAATGGTAGACCCCTCAAGGTATAGACAACTTCCAAAGCACGGTTGGCCTCTTTGTTTCATTCGGGGGTGGAGCAAAAGGACGAAATGATAACAACAACCCTTAGTCAATGGTTCTGGGACACTATCAACATCCCCCATAGAAAGCAGCACGACCACTCCCACGGATTGTTCAAGCCAGACCCACTAGAGGGATGTATATATATCCTCCTGCTTGGGAAGAAATGCAGGATGTGTCCATTCAGGACGTTTGCATTGCAGCAACTTGGGCATCTCCACCTCCTTTCTTCAACACTTTAAATAGCTTGTTGGTGGGACACTGCTTGCAGAATTTGGAGCAAGTGTCCTGCTAGCCAGCTGTATCTAATCTTAATATGTAATCATTCAAGTGCTATCTGGTGTTTGTGTTATTGCTGATGACACATGTCTCAGTTACTGCTGGTGAAATCTTCATATAGTAAGGACTGTGACGAAGAGGAGAGTCCAGGAGGTAATGCCAAATTACATATGGTAATCCCCATTACTCCTAGTCCAGCTCGGCACATTACCTAGGTTCCGCGTGCCTCTAACTGACTTGTGCACAGACAAATTGAGCCTAAGACACAGCAAGAGGGCAGGAAATGAAAGGGATGGTATCCTCTAACACCGTAAGTGCTAAGGGTGTCTATGTTCATTAAAGATTCCCATAAGGATTGGCCACCAGGGGGCGCAGGCAACATGGCTGCCTGAGCTGAGAGCTCCGTACCCAGCCCCGGGTAACTGTTGGTAGCGAAGAAGAGTGGGGGCCCCACCCTCCTTGAGACCCCCCCACGAGATTGTGGGAACCCTCGGCCCCCAGCTGGGTCCAACTCCGACCCTCGGCCGTGTAGGCTTCGCCGAGTTCGGCCGCCCGAGGGATTCACCAGCCCCTCCCCCCACACCCTGGAGCGGGGCTCGGCTGTGGGCCGCGGCGGGCGTGCCAGACTTCGAGAAGGAGGGACAAGATGCGACACGGAGAACGCAGAAGCTGAGGCGGAGACTGTACGCGGGACCTGCGGCCGAGCGAAGAGACAACCCGACGCCCGGATCCGCAGAGCAGCGCGTCGGCCCGGCGCGAGAGGTGAGAGCGCCCCCGGCGCACCTGCGGACCCGGAGGGGCGACGCAGGAACACACCCCCCCCTGGCTTCAGGACGCCCGGGGCTAGACGTGGGATAGCGACCCCAGACACCCCCACGAACTCGGGAGGCCGACGCAGGGGCGCGGCCCCCCCCCTCTCTGGCCTTGAACCACCCCACGCTGGGGGGACGAACGGGGCCTGAAGCAGGTCCGTGGCGGCCCCGGCACCAACTACGCCGGTGAATCCCAGGGGGCCGACGCAGGAGCGCACCCCCTCCCCAATTTTGACTCTCCCCCCTCGGGGACAAGCGGGGCTTCAGGTGGGACGGCAGCGGCCCCAGCCCCCAACACACCAACGGATCGGGGGGCCGACGCGGGAGCACACCCCCCCCTGTCTCTCTCGCCCCGGCTTTGGCTTCCCCCCCGACCCCCCTGATGACAAAGAGAATGTAGATAAGGGACATGGACCCAGAGTGTCTGGCAAGGTGGGACCCCGGGAGGTGAGACCTACGTCAAAGAGAGATCGGTACACGGAGGAACATAGGGGACCAAGGACTATTGGCGAGAGGTCAATCGGACCATTCCCCTCACGACCACCCCACTGGAGCACGACGCCGTGAGCACATTGCGGGAGGAGAAGGCACCAGAGGCACGCCAGAGGGCCCCACCGACACCAGACACCCAACTTCTCAACTGGGCCACGTTCCACATACGGAAGCTTCGGCCTGGCTGCGCCCATCGCTTGGGATCGCCATCGGGGGGGCATTCGTCCACCAGGTGCCTACCCGTCCCACCACCGGGGCCGCCAACTATGCGCTGCACTCTCCCACGATCAAATTTGCGGGTTGGATAAGTCGCGCCAACTACAGCCCACCGGAGTGCCCCCCCCATGAGCTGGAGGGAGACCCTCGCCAAATACCAATTTGTGGCTTCCGAGGGCGAAATGGCGGCAGGGGGCACCTCCACCCCTCCCCCCGACCTGGGGGCTATACAAAACAATATCCAGATAATCCTAGAGAAGATACGTGGGATGAGAACTGACATGGGGGCTAAATTGGCGGACCTTACCACCAAAGTCACCACCCTCGAGGACCGGATGGAGGGGGTCGAAAATAACCAGCTCTCCACAGCCCTCCTCGAGACCCAAATGGAGGTCAGGTTCCAGGACATGCAACGGCGGGAGGAGGAACTTCGGTTCAAAGTGGACGACATGGAAAATAGAGAAAGGAGGAATAACCTACGCATTTTTGGGCTGGTGGAATCCGAGGGCGAGACCATACAGGGTTTGGAGGGTAAAGTACTGGATATCATAAGGATTGTCCTGGGCGAGAGTGCCGGAGGCGAGATCAAATTTGATAGGGTCCACCAGGTGGGCAGAGGAGGCAGGGGTCCGCGTTCAGTGCTGGCTAGACTGCATCACTACAAAGACAAAGCCAAGATCCTAGAAAAGGCGAAAAACCTAGGCAATATCCAATATGGGGACTCTAGGGTGTCCATATTTCAGGACCTCTCAGCTCTCACCCTACTAATGAGGAAGAAATGTGGCACCCTCACAAGATGGCTACAGGGGAAGGGGGTCAGATACCGCTGGGGCCACCCCTTTTACCTAGCGTTTGAATGGCAGGGAGAGAAGTACCATCTGGTCTCGGAGGAGGACATTCAGAGGGCCACAGATGACCTGCTTGGTGACATGCCCGCCCCCCCCGGGCGGCAGAGTGGGTGGCACCCAAGATCCCCCTAGAGGTCCGGTCGGTCTGGGAAAGCTTAGCGGCAAGTCTAAGGTCAAGGGTACTCGTAAACTTCAGAAAACAAGACACCCATCAACGGCCTCCGAGGACCGCCCGAACTCATGACTATACCACTTTCTCGGGGGTTGAGGAACCCTACTGATGCTCCTGTATTCCAAGCTTTGGCAGAGCTGGAAAATGAGGCCTGGCCTCATGAAGCCAAGGCCGGGCGCCACGTTGGCGTGAGGTTTAAACCGCCAGGTTGGAGGGCGGGAAGCAGTTTGATGCAATGTTAATGGTTTGGTTGTGTTTCTCCCGGTGTGGGGCTGAGTTTGAACCTTGGGGTGGGTGCGGGGGCCGGGGGGTTCGCGGGCTACAGTGCTGACCACCTCCACCGAGGTAATGGTTGGGGTCGATATATATGGAAGAACAAAAGATGGGGATCCCTAATATAAGAAATACCCGGGGCTGGGGTAAGAGTCCTTGGTGGTTCGTTGACCAACCCCGACATCAGTTGGGGGGCGTGGACGGACGCCTTACAATGAAAGGGAAAAGGGAATGGGGGGGAGGGGCGGGAGGGGAGGACTGGGTGGGGGAAGGGGGGTGGGGAACACAGGGGAAGGAAGGGGGTAATAGCCGAATCAAACTAGGGTTTACAATACGGACACAGGCTACAGGGCAACTCCGCGACACAGGACAAACACAGGGGGCCTCCCCATATGACAATGGTTGAGGGCAAGATAGGCACACTTACTGTCAAGGGCCTTAACTCCCAGAACAAGAGATCCCTGACGAGTAACATGTTTCGCAAACAACAACTAACGGTACTCTTCCTCCAAGAGACTCACTATAGACAGGGCAAGGAATCACCCATAAGGGGAAGGGACATTGGATCCAATTACTGGGCCTCACACAGAAGTTCGAAGAAGGAGGGGGTAGGGATCCTCCTGAATAAAACGTTCCACCTCTCCAATACCGAAACCAAGAGGGGGTTTGGGGGGCGGTTCCTGGCAATCAAGGGCACTCATGAAGGCGAACGCATCACTCTGGCTACCCTCTATGCACCCAACTCTGGCCAGATTAGGTTCCTAACCCAAATCATGGGGGTAATCGATGAATGGGCAGAAGGGGCCATGATCCTCGGGGGCGACTTCAATCTTGTAATGGACCCCAAACTAGACTGGTGGACGGCCTGAGGGGTTGGACCCAAGGCGATATCTAAAGATAATATTTCATTCCAGACTCTCCTGAGGGAACACTATTGGGAGGATGTTTGGCGGGCAACGCATCCAGAACCGAGAGGCTATACATTTTTCTCCCCTCCACACTTTACATACACCAGAATCGACCTGCTCCTGACCTCCAAGGAGGGAGGCGGAGTGGCCACGGACCCGCGAGTTGAGGCAATAACCTGGTCCGATCACGAGCTCCTAGTGGCGAGCTGGTTTCTCCCCATCTCCCCCCGATCAACCCACTGGAGGTGCAATGATGTGCTTCTCAGAGACCCAGTCTTTAGGGACTTCCTAAGAGGCGAAATGGCGGCATATTTCGAAATAAATGATAACGGGGAAACTGACATGCCAACGGTGTGGGAGGCAGCAAAGGCCACCTTCCGCGGCCTCCTCATAGCAGAGGGAGCCAGACGTAAACGGGAAAGAGGGCTCGTCGAAACCAGGATACGGGCGGACCTTGGAATCTTGCGGGGTAGGCTCAATCAGGGGGGGACGGACAGGGAATCCATCTTAGTTGAAATGAGCGAGAAACGTCAGGCCCTACACACGGCTCTCATAGGTGAGGTGGTTAAGAAGCTGAGATACACACGCCAGAGGTACTATGAGAGGGGGGACAGGGTGGGAGCGCTGCTGGCTCGTAGATCCAGGGGATGTCGACTGGAGAGAAGGGTGGGCCCCATTAGAGGCCGGGAGGGCTCCATGCTCAACAACAAAGCAGAGGTAGTGGGCTCCTTCGCAGATTACTATAAGGAACTGTATACAAAACAGGGGGGAACATCACCAGAGGAGATACGGGCATATTTGGAGGAATACCCCCCGCCACGCTTGACGGAGGCGGAACTACAGGCGCTAGAGTCAGACATAACTGTTGACGAGGTAGAGGCGGCCATCAAGAGGCTGAGGGTGGGTAAGGCCCCGGGGGGAGATGGCTACACAGCCGATTTTTACAAGCAGTTTTCATCTTCGCTGGTGGAACCCCTAGCCAAACTCTTTAACCAAATCCGAAACGAGGAGACGCTCCCACCCTCCTTCCTCCAGGCCCTCATCACGGTCATCCCGAAGCCGGGAAGGGACCCGAAGGAGTGTGGCTCCTACAGACCCATCTCCCTCTTAAACCTCGACGCAAAAATATTCACTAGAATTCTGGCATCTCGCCTAGAAAAGTGCCTTCCCCGACTGGTTCACCCCGACCAGGCGGGTTTCATACTTAACAGACAGGCCTCGGACAGCATGCGTAAAACTCTCCACGTGCTGTACTCAAGGGAGATCCGGAACGAGGGGGCCTTGCTCCTATCCCTAGACGCAGAGAAGGCCTTCGAGAGGGTGAGCTGGGAATTCATGGGAGAGGTCTTGTCTGCGGTGGGAATGGGCCGGAGGTGGTTGGGCTGGATGGCGGCACTGTACTCTTCCCCAACAGCCAGGGTGGTAGCTAATGGGACGAAGTCAGAGTCCTTCCCCCTGGGGCGAGGTACAAGACAAGGATGCCCACTATCCCCCTTGATATACGCCTTAGTTATGGAACCCTGGGCAGTCTCGATACGTAACAACGAAAACATCAAAGGGGTCCAATTGGGTGACTCCCATTGCAAGATTAGTCTGTTCGCAGATGACGTCCTCCTGTATGTTACTAAGCCGTCACGGACGATCCCTCATGTACTACAGGCCCTGACGCGCTATGGTAACCTCTGGGGGTATAAAGTCAACCTAGACAAGTCAGTGGCTTTCGTGGGGGGTCAGCTGCCGGATTCGGAGGTACAATATGTAGAAAGTCTCCCCTTCCAACTGCAGAGAGAGGGGTTCCGATACCTGGGAATCCAAATCCCATCCACCCCGGGTGACCTCTTCGCGCGCAATGTTACCCCATTATGGACTGCTGTTATGAGAGATATTGAGAGGTGGGCGGCGGCGGGGTTCTCATGGATGGCGCGGCTCAACCTGATTAAGATGGTAATACTCCCTAAGTTCCTATTTCTCTTCCAGATGCTCCCTACCCAAGTGCCGAGGCCCTTTTTTGACTCAATGAAGCGGGTGTTGCTTAGATTCCTCTGGGCGGGAAAGAAACATAGAATTTCCTATGATGTCTTGACAAGACCGAAGGAGGATGGAGGAGTGGGGTTCCCCGATTTTGACACATACTATAGGGCATCACAGCTAAGGATTCTGGTTGACCATTTTAATCCTGGGACGGAGAAGCAGTGGGTGGCTCTGGACAACAGACTTCTTGCCCCAGTCACGATCGACGAGCAGTTATGGGTCCCAAGAACAAGCATCCCAAGGAGGGTACATGAACACCCAGTGTTGGGGGTTCTCTGGTCAGTCTGGAAGGAGGGGAGCTATTTCAGGTGGCTCACGACCTGGCCCTCCCCGCTAAGTTGCATTTGGGCGCCACCGTTCCTGGCCAAAATAGCAGAACCAGCAGCATACCAGAGTTGGTACGAGGCAGGCCTGGTCAGGGCCTGCCATCTATGGGTACGGGGATCCTTCATGCCCCTTCCTGACCTTGAGGAGGCTCTGGGTCTGGGCAAGCTGTCACCATTCCGCTACCTCCAGCTTAAGGGAGTTCTCTCAGAGCCCTCGTGGGGGGACACTCTTAGGAGGGACCTTACAGATTTTGAGAAAGTGATCATCTCCACTCGGGGCTCCAAAGGGGTGATAGCTCGGTTGTACAGACTCCTCTTGTTTTCAATACCAAGGGACCCCCCCCCCAGCACGAACGCAATGGGAAAGAGACCTTCGCGTGGCAATAGACGATAGGAGATGGACCAAGATGTGTATCCGAGCCCATCGCTCAACTACGTCCCTCCAATACAGACACCAGGCATTAAAGGTCCTACATAGGTGGCACTATCCCCCCAGAGATTATCCAGAATGCTCCCAGGTTACGACCCACACTGCTGGAAATGCCGAAACATCACTGGAGACTACATACACATGTGGTGGTCATGCCCCAGGGTACAGATATATTGGGGAGCGGTCTTATCCTGGATCAGGGGAGTTGATGGGATAGACAGACCCCTCTGCCCCTGGCTACTCCTCTTTGGGATCGAGGTTGGGGACGATCAGGAGGACAACCAGGGCCACATGCTCCAGGTCATGCTTGTGGCGGCCAGGTGTTGCCTGGCCCAAAAATGGAAAAACCCAAACATGCCACAGGAAAAGGAATGGGTTACCAAGGTCCGAGCGATTTATGACATGGAGTTCCTTACGCACGTTCTTGATGAATCCAAAACCAACATCGGAGAACTCTGGCTTCCATTTTTTGAAAGATACGAGCGCAGTACATGAGGGGTCCAGTCTTCACGGTGGGCCCGGTTTTGTCCTTTAGACATTGTGAAACTGTAAAGTCGGGATCTCCAAAGGCACCCACAAGGGGGTCCTAATAGGTTGAGCCCAAGGGCAAGTGTGCAAAAAAATGCCCATCACCTGTGCTCTGGGACTGTGCATTGTGTTCCGAAGTGTTAAATCCAGATTCTACTTTGATTAAACGGCTAGGGGGGTGAG
This sequence comes from Ambystoma mexicanum, assembly GCF_040938575.1. Taxonomy (NCBI): domain Eukaryota; kingdom Metazoa; phylum Chordata; class Amphibia; order Caudata; family Ambystomatidae; genus Ambystoma; species Ambystoma mexicanum. The sequence continues at coordinate 1,578,942,353 of NC_090929.1, read as the reverse complement.
GGGGGGATAAAAGGGTTATTGGTGGGTACGCTTTCTATAAATGTAATACTGTTTTCTTTTTGATGCAATGTTCGCAGTAATAACCTACAAAATGTCAATAAAAATATATTTTCAAAAAAAAAAAAAAAAGATTCCCATAAGGAACCATTGTAGGCTCCAGCCACTTCAGTAGTTAGGGTAAAGGAGTCATCTAAAAATTCTGGCATTTTTGTGGGGTTCTGTCTAGGCAGGAAGTCGTCCTTCATATATTAAGGACTACGACAGTTTAGGAGGACTGGGAGCAGTAGCGTATCACCACAGGAGTAGGGGGGGGACACCACAGTGCTAAGCACTGGGACATTTTAGAGCAGGCCAGGACATTCACCCTGCTGCTGGCTGAATGGAATGTCCTGGCCGCTGGTCCTCTGACCTCCTGGGCACCCAAAGACGTGCTAATGAGAAGCAGTTTAATGTAATGGCTGTAGCCAGCCCCATCCCATTTGGGACATTGCTGCAGGACTGTGCTTAACTTCACTGCTGCAGAGCAGGACAAAGTGAGAATGCCAAAAGGCACCCTAATCATGCCCTCCCAGTTACTGCTTTAAAACATGTCTTTTGCTAGCTGCACCATTCTTTATGCATGCGTTTTTAGTCAATTAGGACGGTGATGTGACAGGATTGCCACCCACCCGCCCCACACTCACACACAGACACATTCCCCTCCAGTTCATTTCCAAATATGTGTCTGCTAACAAGACAAATGCATTTTGTAGCACAATAAAGCTCCTTATAAAGGTCAATGTATATTGATTGTGTATACTAGCTTGACATGCAAAAAAGCATTTGCTTTTTATGTGGATATTCAAATGTTATTTTCATGTGTAACAGCAAGCTGGATGTTTGTGAAAGTCTCTGTAGTCAGGTGACTTTACTACAAACATTCTTTGAGTGTGTGTCTTAAAGTACTAACATTACAGTGGTGTGAAACAAGATATGTTTAAAATATGCAAAAGAAGGTCTGGGAGTCCCTATACCGGCACAAACACCCAGCCCATGGACTGGTTCTTGGATGGATGACCCCCTGGAGTCTCAACCACGCTTTAACTCACTGCGTTTTTCACAGAAGAGACATTTCCATATGATTATCAGTCTTTGTCCAGTACCGAAATGCTAGGCAAATCTCTTCTGAATAAGAGTACCAACAACAACGACAGACACGTGTTTTTTGGCCTAGTCGGGCCTCATCAGTGAGGTGGAGCTGTGCTTCTCTGAGCAGAGTGAGCAGGGCATCCGCCTCTGGATTACCCTGGTAATTTATAGTGATGACCCAAAGTACCTCAAAATAGGCAAAATAAGTTCTGGAAGTCCCTCTACCGGCACAAACACAGCCAATTGACCTGTTCTTGGGTGGATGGCCCCTGGGGAGTCTCAACCACACTTTAGCTCACTGCGCTTTTCACAGTAAAGACATTTTCCTATGTATATCAGTCTTTGTCCCACCAAGTAGAAGGACTCCCAGAACCCCCCTTGTTTTGCATATTAAGTGACCAAGGGAAACCAGACGTGGACCCCTTGCTCACTGTTCTTAGAGAGGCACAGCTCCTTCTCACTGATGAGGCCCGACTAGGCCTAGGTCACTGGGCTGTGTTCATGCTGAAGAGGAGCAGCCAAATGCCTCTGCAGGAAGTCCCAGCCCCCGCACACCTGTATGCTGGAAGGCTGAAATTTTGCCATGCTTGACACCACCATTTGTGACCATTCCACGGCAAACATTCGAGAAAAGGTATCCACTAAGAAAACCCTATCAGATGTATTCCCGAAGAGATGACAATCTCATTGAGGAAGTCCCTGAAGAAATATAAAAAGAGCAAGAAAAGGAGCTGGTGACATCACAAGAAATGAGTGTGACACATGGAGAAGACTGGCTGAAGGAAAGAATGCAGAAAATACAAGTCGCTCAATAACGGTACAGATGCAGTAATGCAAGTAGATTAAGTCATCATAGAAGCTGGCTATATGTAGTGACTAGACTGCAGGCAGAGCCGCCATTATTAAGATGTTTGACATTGGTGTCAGAACTTTAGTAAGTTCAATCCCATGGAGAGAAGGGCCGAGAGCTGTGTTGCAGCAAAGAATTAGCCGAAATCGTGCAAGAAGCTGGAAGGACTGTCTGGCCTGGTGTCAAGGCTGAATCAGCCAAGACTGGTTATCTATTCTTGTAGGCAGTGAACATGAGATGCTGGATCATCCCTTGTTAAGGTGCAAAGAAAGAACTCCATTAGTGCCAAGTTGCATTCATTTAAGACAATTAAGTGCTGCAAGATGGGCCGAATCGTGGTCTCCTGTCACGTGAGCCAAGGATGGAAATAGCAGTGGGTCAGAAGTTCCAGAATAACGATAGTATCTGCCCGCTTTCCCTCATATTCTTAGAGGCAAGGATACTTGCAAAGCCAAAATTCAAAGACAATCTTCATGGCAGAAGGCATGGGTGATGAGAGATGTTGGGCTAATTGTGTGGGTAGGTATATTCAAGTTCAACTCCTGGCACCTAGGGTATGATCTTAAGTACTGCCAGTGAGCTGAAAGTTCCAGACTGGCACGAGCGTGCCAACCAATTCTAGAGGGCCACATAACGAAGGGCCTTACAGTTTGAGAGCCAATGATATACTGTGTACCTAATAAATGTTGAGGATGACTTGCAATAGGAGTGGGCATGAGTTGTCCACCTGACAGTAGATGTCCAATCACAACCCAACTCCTTATAGAAAGTATACTTAGATGTCCCCCTTAAGCATATCACAACCACCCGTAGGTTTTTCTTATTTGCCACGTACTCTGATGTCACGTATGACACATTTTTACTATATAAATGTGATTGTTTTGTATAATGCACCGAGAGCTCCTGCACAACATCAGTGGATGTCTGGACTAACGGTGTCCAGTTAAAGTACCTAATACAAAAGGATCGAATGCCAAAGGGTCGACTCAATTTGACCTTTTTTTTTTTTAAATATATATTTTTTTGGGTTTCCGTTTTTGAAAAAAAGTGGTTTTATCACTAAAAAGGGGGTTTGGGGGGGACCACCACCCCAAAAAAAAGACAAAAAAAAAAGAATTCGACCCTTTGGTTTTAAGTCTTTTTGATTCGACCCTTTTGGCATTCGATCCTATGCATTCGAAACTTTGACCTATAACCCAGTCTAACTCCTGTTTTAGACAATTGATATTAAAACAGACAAACTTTTCCATCTTCCTGAGTTGTCTCTGTTATTTGGTACAGGAGTTACTCTGCTGCCCATCCACTGCATTACACGCTACCCAAAGGGCCTTACGTTCAGTGCCGGTAGAGGGACTCCCAGAACCCCCGTGTTTTGCATAGTAAGTAACTTTGGGTTTCACCAACAATTACAAGGTAAAACCGGACATGGACCCATTGCTCTCTGTTCTTAGAGACACACAGCTCCACCTCACTGATGAGGCCCAACTAGGCCAAAACAAGTGTTTGGGTTTGTTGTTGGTACTATTGTTCAGAGGAAAATTGCCTGGCATTTTGGTGCTGGACTGCCCATGAGCAGGACAAAGACAGAAATGCAGAGATATTTCTCCTCTGTGAAAAGGACAGTGAGCTAAAAATGTGCTGAGACTCTCCCTGGGGGGCATCCACCCAAGCACAGGTCTGTGGGCCATGTTTGTGGCGGTAGAGGGACTCCCAGAACCCCCCTTGTTTAGGATATGTTTAAACTTTTATTATTTTGCATTCTGGGTTTTCCACTCAGATTGTGGAAATATGGCCACAATTATATTATTTCACATTAAATTGTTTCTATTACGGTTTATATATTGCCAGGATGATTTGCTGTTTGTTTTGTGTATTTTATAAGCAATCACTAAAAGTCAGTGGGCCTCATTATAAGAATTGTGGCATGGGTTAACGGGCACCGCTAATGGTGGCGGGCCCATTAACACCATTCTGCAATATTTCGAGGTTCCCCCGCGGGACCCGATTTGGACGTCTGGTTTTACCACACGTCCTTACTGGGTCTCGCAAGGAGACCAGGGAGCTAACAACGGGCCGGTTTTAATCGGCCCGTTGTTAGCTCTCTCCCCCATTCCCATTGAGCCCTATAGGGGCTCACCTCACCGACACCGACCTGGTGAAGGGAGCTATTACCGCCCCATTCCAAGGTTAAAACAAATCAAAATACAAAGAGAACATTCACAAAGCAATTACAAGCTTATGTTAAAAATTGATTACAATACAAATTCATTCCAATTGACTCAATCATTCGTTATTATCAAACTAACAGAATAATCTAGCAGTAATTAATTAATTGCACAAAGTATAATAGATTTCCCAAAATGTGTAGTTAAACAAGGCAAGAAAGTAACACTCACATCTTATACAATACCAAATCAAATATATAATTAAAAAGAAAAAAAATAGCTAAAAACAATAATAAGAAAAGAAAAGAAAAATCGTTTTTTTCAGTTCCACTGTTTTAAGTTTCGTCTGCCTCCAAATTTAGGCTGTGCAAAAAATGGACTGCTGCAATCTGTATTGCCATGTTATGGCTGCCCAGCACTGCCGCCCAATATTCAATCTGTGATAAATTCCCCAAATATTCACAATGTCTTGAGAAAACAATTTCACGCTTAGACCTAAGCATTGCACACTCTGTAATCAGATGAGTGAGCGTTTCGGGGATGGTTGCGATTTTACAAAAACGACAGAAATTTTGGTCTCGACTCACAATGCATCGTCTTGTTTTTATGTCGTTTGTGAGCCACAAGTTGAGGCGGAGTCGTAAAATGCCACTATGATATTTGGGAGTGGGACACCGTATCAGATAAGGGGGTAAGATGCCTGCCCTTTTTGGTGGAAAACGCATCGAGTCACCATCACGGAAGGTCAAACACTGCTCACAGGTGTTGATCCAATCCAATTGATGTATTTTAAATTGTGCTTTGTCCGGATTGTTCAATAACAGATCAATCGCTATGTCAGCTTTAGCCAGGATGTGATAAGTTGTATCTAACCAATTGCTTACAAAAACATGTTTGGCAGAAAACAGATGGAATTAAAGTTTTTTTAGTAGTACCTCCTCCTTTGATGACAACAAACATTTCCTAAATAAGGCACACAATCGCCAGCTGTAATGGGCTTGGAGAGAAAGTAACCCGAGCTCATATCTCAGCCATGCAATAGGTGTACTTTGGGGCAGATGGAGCGCAGAACGCCAGAATTTAGCTTCCCATTGGTTAAATTTAAATGGGGATTCAGTTTGCAATGACTCAAGCCCATATAACAATATTGGGACGATTTTTTTGGTCCAGAAGTGCCAAACCGGCAAGATCGAAAATTTGTCAAATTTATGCATGATAATACGTGCTTGAGATATGGCTGATGTTAGCTTGGTCTCTATCCATTCCAGCTGTCCTTGCCCTTTCCACTTGCCATCAAAAACCATTCCCAGATAGCAGTCGTTTGGTACTACTTGAATTGGAATGCAGCCGATGGTCCAAACAAAAGAGAGAGGCTCTTCTCTTCTGGGTGAGTATTGTACAATTTGTGTTTTGGAGGAATTCATTGATAATTCATTGACCTTTACATACTCTTGAAAAGCATTAAGTAAGTAGGCCAACTGGGGTTCTTGAAATAAGAACCAAATCGTCAGCATACATTAGTGCTTGTATTTGAACATTGTTTAATTTGGGGGAGTCTGAAATGATTTTTGCTAGGAAGTCTTTCGCATCATGAATATAGTAATTAAAGACTGCGGAGGCCAATGAGCACCCTTGCTTTAGACCTCGTTAAGTGGAAATTCTTTCTCTTAGCAGTCCATCCACGCTAATTCCAATACGAACTGAAGTCTCACGGTGTAGTGAAAAGATAATGTCATATAGGGTGGACGGACAATTGTCTCTGAGAAGCTTTCCCAATAAGAGACGGCGACTAACAGAATCAAATGCAGCATTTAAATCTATAAACCCAAAAAAGACCTGCTGCTTGCTTTCCTGGCAATGTGCTTTAATGGCATTGTGAGTTGGAAGATTAATGTTCGTTTCCATGCCCGCAACGAACCCTGTCTGGTTAGGGTCACGATGATCACTGATCCGTGTCCAGCTGTTGAATTCACGGAGTACTAGCCTAGTAAATATCTTGCCTGGAGCATCTAACAACGCTATTGGGCGATAGTTAGCTGGAGCAGTTTGATCGCCTTTTTTGAAGATGGGAATGATAATAGAAGATTTCCACGAAGCAGGTATGTTACGTGTTTTTAGTATGTCTGTGAAAATTGTGAACAATATATTTGTACAGATTTGCGGGTGAGTTTTAAACATCTGGTTAGATAGCCCGTCAGGGCCTTCCGTTCGTGAAGAGCTGATTTTCTGTATAATATTGTGTATTGTTTCATGTGCTACGTCAACCTGCCAAGTTGATGTAGAGATTGGTCGATAGGGGAGACTGGCATATTGAGAGTCAGCATATAAATTAGAAAAATGGTTTATCCATACTTGCTCAGATACACCCTTTAGTTGGGCAACAGCTTGAAGATGGCATGTGTGATTGTTTAACAAAAACCACATGCCAGAGGAGTTTTTATTATGCATTGCATGGGCCATGGCTTCGCTGTCTTGTTGGAATATAATCGACTTTCTACCACGAAGCCAATTTTTATATTTGCATTTCGCAGTTTTCAGCTCTTTCCACTTAGAGGTTAACATAGAAGTGAGCATTTGTCTTTTGAGCAACCTGAATTCAGCTCTTTTTTTTGCAATAATGGAGTCAAAGGTATGTGGATGTCTAATAATATTGCCTTTCGGAATTGCTATTGTTCGAGCAAATGGATGTAGCAATTCTGTATACTGATTTCTATCTGGGACATTCACATTGGCATTGACTAGATGCTCAAACTGACTCAAAGTGCCATAATTCCACTTCAGGTGTGTACGTGAGGTGTTCACTCCTAAAGACGCATGATAGTAGGCCCCATTTTGTTTCAGCATTTGTGGCAATTTTAGCGTAAGGATCAGTAAACTGTGGTCACTCATTGTATGTTCTTTGATGATTAGAGTTTCAATCCTTTGAAACAGGGCAGTGTCAACGTACATGTAATCGATTATGGTGGTAAAGGGACCGCGGCGCCATGTGTGATGGGCAGGCGTATCACCCTGCACTGCGCCATTTACCATATGGTAATTTCGATCATGCATGAGTGATTTCCGCTTGGACACTGCTTGATTCTGGGGACTGTCTTTCCAATAATTTAGGTTTACGTCACCCAATATGATTGTCTGGGTGATTGAACTATCCAATGAAATAAGATGAAACAATGAAACTTAAATATGTGTACTACAAAAGCTCAGAAAATATGTTGCCAAGTGCATAAAATGCAGAGTGGGCTAACATCCTGGCTTCACTGCTTAGCCAACGTGGGTGATCCCAAACACATAGTTTAAGCTCACTGTGCCCTAACTGCAAAAACAGGAGTCCTTAGAAGTCATTAAGTACACACTGTTCGAAAACATCTTCCCTACAATGGGGCAGATGTGATAATTTTAGGGACAAAATGGTGTCCCCTTGTGCTGCTCTGTTACTGGCCCGTGGGACCATCAGCTAGAATTAGGTTATTGTTGCACTGCCCCTCACGCTGTCTCATAACAATTGATTGGACATGCAGATGCAAAGTCTCACTAGCCAGTGAGTGCAACAGAGTTTCTAGTATAGTGGAATCACCAACTTTGCTTGGGATGTCAAGATAACTTCACTACAGGCGAATGAGTGAAACTCTTTAATATACCCTCAGATGTTAGGTTATTTAGTCTTGCATTGCTCACCTTTCTGCTGCCTTCACAGGTTCTTGGTGCATCATGATCTTCAAGAGGTGCGTAGGGCCACAGCATCGGAGTAGGGGGAGCAGGCTAAGGTTGAATTCTGGCAGATCTGAAAAGACGTGGGGTGTAAGTTTGAGCTATGTTGTGGGTTGTATAGAGCAGTGGATAATGTATGCTCAAGTTTTCTATTATACATTGGGTGGTGTTTAAGGAGCATGGAGAGTTGCATTGGGCCATCTGTGGTGAGTTAGTGTGATATGTGAGGAAATGTAGTGGCATACATTGCAATATTTAACCTGTATTGTTTTGGTGGTGGAGTTGTGTTGATATGGGTTGTCTGTTGAAGTGGGAGGTAGAATGATATTGATGTGGATATTGTATCGTGTCTCGCCTAACAAACCGCCCAAGTACTGAGGCAATCTTTTTCACTTTGGAAACTTTCCAGATGGGTAATTATGTTTGCTTGTATCCTTGCAAAACATTCTTTCTCCAGCTTGTATTCCTTATTATTCCATGTTGTATAATTGTAGGCTGAGTGCTGGTATGTTAGGTGACCCCCTGTTTCTATTCTATTGCCCAGGACCCCCCTTCTGAATCTCCACTGACTCCTCAAGGACACACTAAATGTTGTGTCACTCAGTCTTAATTGGGATTATAGTAAAATGCAGATAGACATGCAGCATAAACAACCTGTTAACAAAGCCGTTATTTGAAGGTTAGAACTCCACCTCCCCTGAAGGTTTGGGTGGATGCCGGCATGACAAACAATAAAGAAGGTAACACTATCTTCTCAAAAAACTCGGCTATCCTGAAGTGCTACATATGATTGTTTGATGTGCACAAGCAGAAAAGTTTATAAAGTTTATCACAAAGTCTCCTCTGGTGGTGTATAAGTCTTGAACTTATTACGACTTATAGTACAGTTTAAGGAGATTTCAAGTTTTCCAATGTCATTTGTGAAATAAGTAACCATTTATGCTTTTAGGCTCATAAAAAAGAAAAAATCATATGTTTAAAAAATGTTTGTTTAAATTAATGTGTGAGTATTCATACAGTTGTATGTGCCTGTGGCGAAGCCCACTGAGAGCCACATAGTGACCACAGGGGGCAATGGAGGCATATAATGAGAGAGACTGCAGTATTTGTTTGTTTCTAAATGTTTATTCGAACAATAAAATATTCATTAAACACAGCAGTATTTGATTCTGGCACCAGTAGCGTGAAAGATGGTAAGTGTGGATATTGTTCACAGGTCTGTTTTAGGGCACTAGCAGCATGAGAATGTATTTGACAGGGGCAATGCAGATATATATATATATATATATTCAGTAAAAAAACTTTGTTAAAGGGACGTTATGGTTAAGTTGCGCTACTATAAACCTATAAAATTCAGTAAAAAAACTTTGTTAAAGGGACGTTATGGTTCCAAGTAAAACCGAAAAACCCCTGAAATTCACCAGTTATGGTAAGTTAAACAACCATAACTCGCGCCACCACTGTGCACGGCTAAGACTAACACCCAGGACATCAAAGATGACATCACAAATGTTCGTAAATAAACAAAATGGGGGTGTCCCGAGGATGCTATACCTGTCAGTATTGTTTAGAGGCAAGCTGAAACTGTCCTAAGAACACACACGGTGTCCTAAAATACTCGTAAATAAACAAAATGGGGGTGTCCTGAGGACACTAGACCTGTTTGTGCTGTTTGTGCTGTTCGTAAGCATGTTCAAACTGTTCTAAGAACACATCAAGTGTCCCGGGATGTTTGCAAATAAACAAAATGGGGGTGTCCTGAGGATTCTATGTCTGTCCGTACTGTTCCGTACTGTTCGCAAGCGAGTTGAAACTGTTCTACGAACAAACGCCTGTTTGTAACTGTTCGTTTCACTCGTGACGCACTTTTAATTAGTTTCAGGACCTGAGCAGTGTCCGTAGAACACCAACGCGTATGCGCAAACAGTTTCAGTGCATTTGATGTCCCGCGGACACCCGCTCGCCTCGCGGACATTTTTGCAAATCTATATGACCGCACCCAACTGTTTGTGTCCCCGAACAATTGAAAACTACCTTTTCAAGCAATCCACAATATTTTTCAATAATACCTCACCATAGCACAAGTCCCACATAGTAATCCTGAGTTTCTTCATACTTTTTGGGACTTTTAGAACCTTTTTTTGGTGTTCGATCTGTCCACGCACAGCGCGCATGTCCGCGAACCGCACACAAGCACCCCTATAAAAGGCCACACCCTAGAGCTAATTCTCATTGTGTTTCTGGCTATCTTACAGAACACAGTGCATTTTGCTGCCAACTTTCCAGATTTTCATCTGAAACCTGATGGCATCCATGGCTGCAGTACTGCCACCTGGTGCTACATCTGCCTCAGCGCCACCCCCTCCACCACCACCATCTCCCCAAGGGCCTGAAGAGGGGAATAGGAGTGATCGCCTTCAAAATCCACTACACCGACAACCTCACTAAACAACAACGCGCGACCCTCAAATCACTAGAAGGCAATCATAGCTTCTTGATAAAACCAGCAGATAAAGGCGTTGGCCTTGTCCTCTGGAGTCGCTTCCTATACAATAACGAAGTGACCAAACAACTATCCAATACTAAGTTTTGCAGGCAGATACCCGCTAACCCAACCAACAGACTATTGTCAGAAATCAAAAGCCTGATGTTCCATGCTTGGCAAGAGGGTTGGATAGATGAGGACGAAAAACTATTCCTAGTTAACCATCATCCAATAATTCCAGCATTCCACCTACTTCCAAAAGTACATAAAAACACAGAGATCCCTCCAGGACGACCAATAGTCGCCGGAATCGGCTCAGTTTTGGAACCTCTATCAATATACGTCGACCACTTCCTTAGACCGTTCATCAGTCGCATGCCGTCTTACATACAGGATACTACGGCAATGATCAAGAAGCTAAGAACTATTACAGTTGACAGAAACAATTTACTAGTGACCCTCGATGTGGAGTCACTCTACACCAGCAGTCCGCAAATGGAATGCATACAAGTACTGTCCACTTACCTAGATAAAAGAGCCCGCCTCGAACCACCAACTTCTTTTCTCCTAGAATGCACAAGGCTAGCTTTGACAGAAAACTACTTAATTTATGCAGAAACTTTTTACCAGCAGTGTCACGGCACGAGCATGGGGGAAACCTCTGCCCCTGATGTCGCAAATCTCTTCATGGACTCCTTCGAACAACAATCCATCTACCACACCTCCAACCCTTTCAAAAATTCTATCGGTTGTTGGTGTAGATACATTGATGACGTCTTTATGACCTGGAAAGATACCTATGAACAACTCCTCATGTTCAAAGATTGGCTAAACAAACAGAATCCATCCATTCAATTCACAGTGGATCACAACCGCACCAAGATACCTTTTTTAGATCTTTACATCTATAAAGACTCCAACAACTGTCTAGCCACCACCCTTTACAGAAAACCCACCTCAAAGAACACCCTTCTGGATTATAGTAGCTTCCATCCAACAGGTCTGAAGATGAACCTGCCCTTCGGGCAGTTCCTCAGACTGAGAAGAAACTGCAGCACAAATGCAGAATAGGAAACCATGAGCAACGATCTGAGTCTGCGACTCAAAGAATGAGGTTACCCTAGTCACGTCATACGCCAAGCCCGCAGAAGAGCCAAACACACTGACAGAGAACAGTGCCTGACACCAATAGCTAAAGAAACACACACAACAAAGATGACCTGCGTAACAACCTTTACTTCCCTCAGTAACTCCATCAAGAAGATTATTCTTAAACACTGGGACAAACTCCACACAGAGGTATTCAAACCTCAAAAACCTAGATTTGCATTCAGGCGCAACATAAATGTAAAAGATCGTCTAGTACATACTTATGAAGACAAGACCACAGAAAAGACGAGCCAGACCACACTGTGGAATCTCCCTCCCGTTAAAGGCAACTTCAGATGCGGAAACTGCTCAGTGTGCTCTCTGACCGACAACATAAAATATATTGATCTAAAAGACACTAGATGGACCTTTCCGAACTTCAGCAATTGCAAAACAAAATGGTCTGTTTATGCCATAAAATGTCCCTGTGACTTAATCTATATTGGCAAATGCAAAAGAGAGATCAAACAATGAATTTGCGAACATCGCTCCTGTGTCAAAAATCTAGTTGATGACAAACCCTAGTAGCAAACTTTAAGCAAAAACATAATGACATCTTCTGGGTTGTCTTACAAACTGTCAACAACCCTTTTCGTGGAGGTAACCGAGATCTAGCACTCCGCAAACTCGAACAGAAGTGGATATATCGCCTAGACTCGGTCAAAGACGGCCTAAATATATCCATTGAATGGAATCTCTTCTTCAATAAGTGACCTATTCCTAAAATCTAGCGCCATAACGATATGGTCCGTACTTCCTTTTCTCACCTTAAAATCTCTGTGCCACACTAATACACTATCTTATGCAGATGTATTTTGTTACACACTTGCGGACTAGCCCCATTTTTCTTGACCCGAAATCAGTCCCCTTTATACCTAACTAGTCTTAGTCCAGATACATCCACTGTGTCATATAACACCTACCAAATGTCCATGTTTTTTGTCCCTAAACCCGCAAAGAGTGGTTTTCATCCTTGGGCTCATATCATTATGAACCATTTACGCACATTTTTTGCTGAATATTTCTCATACTGCCACCTAACAAGTAAAATAAAATATATGTCACATGGTATATATATATATTTACAGAAAGTAATGTTCCTGTCTTCTTTTTCATTTTGTTTAATTGTTGTGCCTTTCTTGTTCGGGTTTAGCCACTGAGTGTCTACCAATTTATGTACGTGCATGTTCCGGCACGCCCTCCATACTGTATGTTATAAGGTATACATGACCATGTTATAAGGTATACATGACCATGACTTACAATACCGATCCATTGTATGAAACAGTCTTCTGTAACTTTTTTACGATATATACATGTCAACATGTGATGCAATTTATTCTCAATTTAAAGTGATATCAAAGAGAAAATGCATTTGTGAAACATGCTGCTTAAACAACACTTTAATACGCTGACAACATCTCCCTTTTTTGACCCATAGACACCTATTGAAGGTCCCGTTATTCGTCTGACCAAGTGTATCCTACACTCATCCGCACCACACAGCAATTCAACGCGCCTGTGCTTTTCTTACTAACACTATTCTCCCTATGCATGCGCTTTGAGCGAGCCCGCCAACACAATACATTTATAGGCAGAGTTCCTCCATGCGCATGCATCAGTAGCAGACAACATCTGGAGTCTACTACACAGCTCTCCAGCAGAGGTAAGCTCCGCTTCACTCGGCGTTAATAACCTCTGTTCCACCGTTTGGTAATCACTGTCCAATAACTAAAGTAGGCACCTACATCTGTAGCCTGCCCTCTTTTTTGACTCTATTCGCATTACGGCAGTCTCGCATCACCAGCACCGGCCGCACGGTCATAAATGGCACTTTTGAATAATCACAGGTTTCTCCAGCTGCCTCTAACCTTCCAGGTCACACACAAGGTGCCTTTCACTTCAGACCGTCTCCCAATCGCTCCAGCCATAGCCACACTGGCCTCGCTCACATTTGACCAATATCGAGCACTTTGATTAGCACCTTTCCATGAACCAGCTTGTGAATAGACTTGCACCTACTCTACCCTACCGGCATGCCAGTAAACTTGCTCACCCATGCAGCATATTTTCTCCATGATTAATTTTACACTTTCCTCCACAGTTAAATCACAGCTTAATTCCGTACCCCAGATAGAGAACTCCTCTCTCATCTTATCTTACCTGGATCCCGTTCCAGCCTCACCAGGTAATTTAGCAATTGATCCACGATTTATTCATTCACTCGCTTAAAACACCAATCACATCGGGCTCTTATAAATTGTTGCAGAGACCACCAGTCCATTCAAAGGACCTCAATCTTTTCGCCAGAGATATATTCTACAAACTGGCCACCTAACGACGTTCAGCCATGACGCTCCCACTACCCTAGGTATGTTTTCTTTTCGCAGTGTCTCCTTGTGAACACACCCTGCAAATATCTTTTGTGTATTAATACCGACCTCCTGTCCATCTTAGTATCTGTAGGTGTCTGGCACTCTTCTAGCACCATTGTGCTTCAAGTTTTCCCAGTCCTGAAGACAGTCCGGTGCAACTCCCAGCAGTTTCCATCCCTTCAACTGCTGGCAGCTCAATCCATTCACGCACTAGAAACACCTGATTTATGTGTGTCGACAACGGTTACGTGTTGCCTCATTTGTTAGCAACACACAAAACTACAGTCACTTCAGTTGTATTAACCCACCTATATGCATAATCACTTGAAATGTGTATACAATGTTCTTTCCTGTGCCTAAGATTGCATATGTAGCTTTTAAACATTTGTTTTTGAGAAATCAATAAATTGCATTTTTATGTTTGTAAATAATTTCACTCCCTTGTGTTCCTTGGATGAGCTAAACTGACATACGCTACTATAGCTCCACTACTTACCATAGAAAAATACCAGAGCGTTAATGACAAGGGTAGCTTTTGACTCTATTCTCTCTCTACAATTTCCTCATCTGGGAAATGCCCCTACTAGACATTTCTGTGAGAAAAAAAACATAATATCACTTTTTTGTTATCTAATACAGAACGTTTATAAATATATGAATAAAATGCAGTACACTTGCTATTTCAGGTAAGGTATGTTCTGAGTAGTCTGAAGGTCTGCTATTCTTCTTGGTTGTGGAGTGTCTGTGAGGTAATTATGTTGGAAGCCTATTTATCTTCTTTTGGTATATTCCATTTTAGAACATATTGTATTTATATGAATGGTTAGTGCGTTACATATATGGGTTACACTTCTTATGTATTACTACATATAATGTGTATGTGTGCTGGTTTGTGAATTTGTAAAATGTTCATTTGTTATGATATAACAATTAAACATACACCCCCAGAGTTTTTAGGTAGTGGTGCTGTTGTCCGAACATGTCCGCGGACATTAAAAGAGTTTACGGACATCAAACTCAGTAGAGGAGGTTCAGTATGTTCAATTTTACATGTACATAAAATCAGTTGTGCTACTAAAATCCTATGAAATTCAGTGAAAAAACATTTTTAAAGGGACATTATGGTAAAGTTGCACTAATAAAAACCAATGAAATTCAGTGAAAAAACTTTGTTAAAGGGACGTTATGGTTAAGTTGCGCTACTAAAAACCTATGAAATTCAGTGAAAAAACGTTGTTAAAGGGACGTTATGGTTCCAAGTAAAACCGAAAAACCCTTGAAATTCACAAGTTATGGTAAGCTAAGCAACCATAACTCGCGCCACCATCGTGCACTGCCAAGCCTAACACCCAGGACATCAAAGATGACATCACAAATGTCATTGATGACATCACTGATGACATCACATGTGCATTTACCTTTCATGCAAAGTCTGTACAAGGGATTCTTAGTGTAATGTTAATAAAAAAAGTGTAAAGGATTTTTGGAATAAATATCAGGTGCTAATTAGTGCATTAAGCTATGCATTGATATAAATAGCATTCTATTATTAAGTTCAATCCAGTATACTAAGGTACTCATGTAGAAACATAGGCATTGTGTGCAGCATACATGACGGAGGTGCAATATTCATAAGCTTGCCATGTTGAATAGTGAAAAGATAACTGTTTTCTTATTAGAGTTTTGCATACTGTGAAACATGTGATAAGTAGGTAATAAAACCCACTTACTACATAATTGCATTATTACAGACAAAACACAAAGAGACAACACCACATACAAATATGAATATATAAAAAGGAAATAGAAGTAAAAAAAAAACAGCAGTAGTAGCAGAAAGTGTTCATAACCTAACGGATTACCTTTATGCAGAGAAATGATTACTCTGTTTCTAAGCTGTTACTTACCCTATGTATATATATCACATGATGTGCTTGGACCCTAAGGTAAATAGTGTGAGTACAACATATAAAAATAGGAGCATATACAAGGAAAGTACAGTAAGAAAAAAACATCAGAACTATCAGAAAGTGCTGATAACTCTACTGATTATTTTAATGTACCAAAAGGATTGCTTTCTTTCAAGGTTGTGTCTTCCCCTATATATATATGTTTCATATGATAAAACCGGACCATAAGGGAATTATTGTAAGAACATACTTGAAGGATAAGTCTACAAATATAGTATGTTTACAATTCTTAGTTCCTAACTGTTACTGAAGAAAAACATGTGGCCTAGATATGTCAGTAAAGAAAAAAGGGGGAGCAAGACATGTGATGTGCACAATGGTGGCGCGAGTTATGGTTGCTTAGCTTACCATAGCTTGCGAATTTCAAGGGTTTTTTTCGGTTTTACTTGGAACCATAACGTCCCTTTAACAACGTTTTTTCACTGAATTTCACAGGTTTTTAGTAGCCCAACTTAACCATAAAGTCCCTTTAACAAAGTTTTTTCACTGAATATATATATATATATATATATATATATATATATATATATATATATATATATATATATATATTAAAATCCAGGCTAACTGTCTTCTTTGGACAGAAAAAGCATGAAGGGGGCATAACACGTGATTTGTTTTGGGCAGAAGCTGCTTTAAAGTGGGGCAGTTATGGCATATATTGAGAGACCTCCAGGTTTATTTTTGCGGGCAGCCAGTGATACACCTGTTACAAAATGTCCCTGTGTAATGTTAGAGTTAATCATGTGCCCTGCAGAAATGAGTGAAAACCCACATTGTTACCCAATTGTCCAGATGTATTTTCTGTAAAATACATGGTTGCAACCCAAATATGTCTAGGAGGAAGCACCGGCCAAAGCCATACTGCTAGGTTAGGCATGCTCACTTGGTTCATTGAAGGAACACATTTACACCCCTCAATATCCCAAATTCATCAGCTGAAACTGCAGAGGAATCATCTCACTGTGGCATGGCAGCCCATGAAAATGGCTAGTAAGGTCTTCTTTGACCACAAATTGAGAGAACCCCGATTTTCACCAATAAAAAAACAGGACTTTTTCCATAGTCTATGCTCCAAACCCCAACCTCCCTCACACATTTGCCACGCTGGATACTCGCTTGACTAGGAGTAATAGCGATTACCGTATGTAACATAGTGTTATTTACCACACAGCATCTCTGCCACCCACTTATTAAAGCATGCTTCCTTCTTGCACGCAGAAATAGGTACAAAGCCATTATTATTATTTGTTTTCATAAAAAAAGGGCAACGAATCACGAATGATGTAACTTGCCGTTTCTCGTGTCTAAGATGTTTAATCACGTTCATTTGGTTCCTGGAAAGTTCTGCGGATTATCAGCGAGCGAAAACAAACAAGTGGATTCGCGGACTCGCAGAAACCGCTTCGGGTCATTAATAACGTAGGAGGAGAAGGTTTGCACACTGCTAATTGGCCGCAATCATGGTTGGCGGCCAGACTTGTGTTTCACACAATTTATGATATATTGACTTAGTTCTGCTAGTTCTGCATGCGCAGTAAGAAAGCAACATTGCAGTCAAAAAGGGCCTTTAATCAGGGCTTTAAGTGGGGTAAGAAATCGAGGGGGGGTTCATTTGGAGGCGTGGCTTGTGGGATGGGCATGGCCTTAAAAATGTACACAAACCATAGTAAGGTATGCAAACATTTTATATATGTGTATGTGTACCTTACTATGGTTTGTGTAGTATGCAAGCCATCTTTTATAAACATAGAAATATGTAACATATACATATTTCTATGTTTATAAAAGATGGCTTGCATACTACACAAACCATAGTAAGGTACGCACATAAATATATAAATGCTTACGTTTACATATTTGTTTGCGTGCCTTAATATGGTTTGTGTACTTCAAGATGGCTTTAAATGTACATAAACATTTAAAGCTATTTATTTGTGTACGTAAGGTACGCACACAAATAAATAGCATTTATATATTTGTGTGCGTACCATATGGTTTGTGTACTTTCCAAGCCATCTTTGTTAAACATTTTCTACGTTTATAAAAGATGGCTTGAAAAGTGCACAATTCAATCCATCTTTTATAAAGCTTTCCTGACGTACAAAGCCCGAAGCGTCTTTGACAAAGCCCGAAGCGTCTTTGTCCTTCGGCAAAGCTTTATAAAAGATGGCTTGAATTGTGCACTTTTCAAGCCATCTTTTATAAACCTTGAAATATGTCGAGCAGTCCCCAGGTTCGCCAAGGGTTAAAGAAGCCTTGGCGACCTGAGGAAAGAAAGCCACAGTAACTTCTTCTGGTGACCCCTCGCGCAAGAAGTCACCTAGGAAGATACAGTGACTGACAAAAGTGCCAGCCAGCTACAGCGTTGCTGTGGCTGGCTGGCACTTCAGTCAGCTTGCCCAACCTAATTGCAGACGCATCTCCCGTCGCAGCTGCTCACACGACAGGAGAATGCATCCCACCAATGTTGTGGTGGGACCAGAGGACCCCGGCAGGTCCCGGCCCACTTAAAGCACTGACTTTAATGTTTATTAAGAGATGCAAAGGATGCTAAAATGCAATGGAAGTACTACGGGGCCTATTTCACAATTTTTATAAAAAGCACAAAAGATGTTTCTTTTATGGATGGCAAAATCCACAAAACATGCACGTCATCTTAGTCGCGAAGGCCACGTGCATATTTAGTGGGGTGTGGGGAGGTGTTCCAAGGAATGAAAATCCCTGCGCTAGTGACAACATTAGTGTGGGATGTGTATGCCCAGTGCAATCCAATCATTGGCTCCCAGCATCCTCTTGGCTCGTGGGCTTGTAACTAGTGGGAGGGCAATTATTTGTGGCAAGCCCCTAATAACGACAACAATTATTGACATGTATCTCTGCATCTTTGACTTGGTAGACGTGTATTTGAGGCCCAAGGTCACCACTCAAGTCACTGCTCCTTTGTACATTCAATCTTCTTTGTTCATGAACACCTTATTGTGGGATCCCCACATTGCCTCAAACTCCTAAATCCTGCCCTCTCCTCCTTCTGCATCAACAGCAACACCATCCCTGTCCGCCCATGTCAAAACACTAGGCGTTTACCTGGACGCTAAACTCAACATGCAAAAACATCTCAAAGCAATCACATCCTCAGCAGCTTATTCCAAAAAACGAATAAACCGCTCTAGAAGATTCCTTACTCCTAGTAACTGCCTTACCCTAACAAGAGCTTACATAGGCGCAAACCTGACTATTGCAATGCTATTCTTGCAGGCACCTCAACCAAAAACATTAACAAACTCCAAATGCTTCAAAATAATGCTCTCAGAGCTGTTTGGGGAATGAAATGCTCTGACCACATCTCACAAATCAGACGGGAGGCTCATTGGCTCCCCATCAAAGCTTGTATTGACTTTACACTCCTTACTATCACCTACCACTGCCTATACAACACTGCCCCCCCACCTCATGAACTGTATCACCAAGAAATACAACAGGCGCAATCTCCGTTCTTCCGCCACGTCTGGCTTACACATACGTAGATTTGCCAGAAAGAGAGCTGGAGGTTCCTGCTTAACCATCATCGCTCCCACACTCTGGAACACCCTCCCTCAGCATATCCAAAACGAACCTACCTACACACTCTTCCGAAAGAAAATAAAAACCTTACTGCTTAACACATCTGTGTAACTCTTACAGCCCTGTACATGACTAACTATTGATGGTGAAATGTAATCCTACTGTTTCAAACCAGCCTGTGACGCACTGTAGTTGCCTTCTTAGCGCTGTGATACCTCTGTGTCTGGGCGCTACCAACAAATTTTATAAATCATTTTTAAAAAAATGTATTTTGAGCTTGGTTTTTTTAAAGCATAAGGGCCATCATGGTGCTCTACACAGTGAGAGAGATAAGAGGTCAGTGCAGGTTTCTTCTAATATAGCATGTAGAAATCAGAACTAATCATGTTCTGTTTTGTGACATTTGTTTATATATTTACTTATTATGCCTTTGTTAGGCGCATATATGTGTTTCAAAGCGCACACAGGGCAACAGGAAGGGAACATGGGAATATAACAATGAGAGATAGAGGCAGAGCCTTCTTGGCCTTGTGCGCATTCAGAACATGCAAGTGCATTGCATGGTGACGCAAGGGCATTTAGGGCCTTCCAGGTCTTATCTTCCCCCAGCCAACGCCGATTTGCACAATTGCGCACCTGGGAAAATGAGGTATCTGAAAGTGAACTCCTGCATGTTCATCTTCACACTTTTGCCAGGTGGTAAGGGCATTGAGTGTATCGAAAACCTTTCATGAAGATTGAAATTAGGTTGAATGAAGATGAAACGCAATTGAGGATGTCAAACATGTCGTCCATATCACAGTCATATCCACCATCTGTAACACAGAACAAACGACCAGCCAGGAATGCACTATGGCTTATGGGTGGCATTGGTTCACTTTTAGCTATGAGGGAAATCCATCAGAAGATTGAAGACACTGTAGTCTGGCATTATATAGTAAAATCATATGTCTAAAGGACCTAAGATCGATGCATCTCCTCCCTGAGCTTTGACAAATTGTGAGTCTGGATGCCGAGGAATGGTGGGAGAGAATATTCCAAGAAGAGTCAAAGAATCAACTACGCCAAGGTGAATTTCTTGAAAGCTACATTGCCGAAATTAAAGGAAAGTTCAGAGAAAGAATCGACAGGTGTCGAGTGAAGTGAGAGAAAATTAACATCAGATAACTGATACCTCACAGAAAATGTGTGTTATAATAAAACATGGACCCATAAGGGAGGAGAATTGATTAAGGATGGACATTTTAAATCTAGCTAAAAGTTTGTAATAAACTAAATGCTAATGAAAAATAAAAAAAATAAATAAATGTGTGTTCCTTTTTTACAAACATGCTTTGGTCAACCAACCAGAGAACTCATTGGGCAGTGATGATAGCACTCAGGGGAAGCTACAAGGGATAGCAGGTGCTTCTTAAGTGAATCTTTAAAGCCCTGAATTGTGAACATATTCTCGGTATCAGGAGAAAATATATTCCTGTGTTAGGGGTTTAGGAGGTGGAGTGACCAGAAATGGGAGACAGCACCAGTAGGGTGTGGAACGGAAAGATTGAACAGGGTTTGGGGTTGCAGAGGATGAGGAAGAGAGAAGCAGGAGCTATATTTAGTCAGTTACTGGATGGGATGCAGTCCATGGATAGATTGTTGAAGACCATGAGATGGAATTTAAAGCAAGAACTCTTGTGAATGTATTTAATTGTACCGTTCACCTTCTTGTTTTGCACAAGTCCAGAAGTGCACAATGTCAGCAGCATTTATGCATCACTGCTTTGACTGTGATCTAGCATAGTGTGCAAAGATGCATGGCCGTTCAAAGCTACATTGAGTACAGATACCTATAGTGTTCTGCAGTAGTGTAGAATTAGGCTATCTGCAACTTTTGATATCTCCATGAAAGCTCAAAAATGAATAGTGGAAGCCAATTTGGAGAAGCATTTGCCACACAGTTGCAATCTCACTTTCTGTTGATGGTTACATCTGCTTTCCGCTCCACAAAAATACAGATCCAGGTTCTTAAGGACACTGTACACGACCCCTGATTCAAATATTTACTGGGGCAGAAAGAAAATCAGGAAATGCAGGCCACGGGCTACAGTTCTGTGTATCTGAACTGCTCGCACCTGTGAATGCAGAAAGATGATGGCACCCAGAAAGTGCCTTTATGGGACAGAATGCCTGAGATCCTGAGGAGGGGGACATTTAATGCAGGGAGGAGGCTCATTTCTTGTGAGGGGTCCTGATGAGGCAGAGAGTAGGTCCCATTCTCAATGGGTGGAGTTTAATTGTGCTTTGATTCATGGAGGAAAGATAGCTTAGGGGCAATGCGTTTGTTTTGGAAGCAAGACAACACAGCACAATACAAGTTTGAATCCTAATTCCATGCTTATAAAGGACTTATTGGTATTAAGCGGGTTATAAAAGAACAATTATAATATTTGAGTTAATGCTGAGATTCACGGGGAAGGATGAAGAAGCATGAGCTTAGGGCCCTTTAGGAACGTGCACATGTAATGGATGAGATCACACAAAATACATTCTGTGTCCAAATAACCAAACCAACTCAGGTGCATGGCAAAGTACTGTTTTATTAACAATTATCTAAAACAGGGAGTTTACAATGAACATCAACAGACGTACGCTCAGTCTATCAGCGAACTTTACACAAACCATGGTTTTTATACCAAAAATATGTCAGATGTGACATCACACTAGGTGGCAATAATGAAAGAGCTATCAAGGTTTGGAATTGGCTAAGGGGAACATCTAAGTATATTTTTCTATAGGAGTTTATGATTCTTTTGATACAGAAACATTGTTCTCTCAGGTGCTACGATGCTAGCCTTTATGTATTTTCTGACGCTGTCATCAGTCAGCTCCTTGGCGTTTGGATCATTTTTTACATCAATCATGATCTACGTTTCTACCTCTTTGCCATTTTCTTTCATTTTGCAATCACCACCCTGACTATACAGAATCCAAACATTACCAGCACCAGTATTACTCCAAGTACCTTGAATTGATACACCAACCACTGAGGAATCCATGAAAACAAGAAGGTAAACCAACTGTCATCTTCCTCCATCTTGGTAGGCAGGTCTGTCAACATCAATATGGCCTCTGTCAAGGTGCATTCTGGCCATCATGAGCAGGTGTGAATGTGCAACATGATAATCCAATTGTGTGGCAAACTCCTCCTTCCATTGCTGTGATCATATCAAGGGCATATCTATTCTGGAGGGTCATCAATCGTATGGCCCTCTGCTCTTCTTTAATGGTGTTGAATCCTTTTATGGTAGCATTGCTTGTCTGCAGAAGCTCCCATCTGGTGATTTGCAACCATTTGGCATTCGCCACTGTTTGAATTCCAGGCATAAATATAGCTGTCATTATCATAGCAGTCTTTCTGAACACCTTGTGCTTCTCCAGTAGGGTTTCATACAGTGTTATTGATTTGACTGAGAAATAATTATCTCTTTTCGTGCATCAGAGTTCAAGTGATCTTCTTTTTTTCTCAAATGGTCATCCACTATTGGAAATTCACCAATATTTAGATTGCTTTGAGGAATCACTAATGCTGGAACATGGATGAGCACCAGGGAGCACCCTACGCCCCAATTCCTGGGCATATAGGCTCTAAGCCCAATATCAAATCATAAGTACAGCTGTACCTTCTCTCATTCCAGGAACGTCAATTGCGATTTTGCATCCTTTATTATATCCCACGTGGTTCTTTCCATGGCCTCAGAAACATAGTGTTGCATTAACCAATGGGATTACAACTACTGGGCCTGATTTGTCTTCTACCCATGTTAGTAACTTGGGGTGAATGGCCCATGACTTTAAGCACCCATCATTCACTCTCTGCACTTCTTGTACGTATTCCATTTTCAGCAGATGAGCTGCTCAGGACATCATTCCATCTTCCCAACATCCAGGTGATCCTGCTATTTCCATCACATCAGGACAATTCATTCTCTTCATTTCTTCAGTGATCACCTCATCCTGTCCTGCAGCAGGATACAGAAACATTGTGTCTTTCCATCCTGGCTCCTTCTCCATTTGTATGGTTTTGATATTGTCATCCTGGTATGGAAACGTCCATCTTGATCTCCATCGCAAGGTCGCCCAACTGTCCACGAGTAGTTCATGCTGAAGGATGGCTGAGGCATTTCACATCATATTCAGATACCTTCTTTGAAATGAAAGTCCTTACTGTATTCATGGCATAAGGAATGAGAGAGCAGACATAACAACTATTGTCTGATGCTCTTTACCACAACTTTCTCATGTGTTGATACCACATATTATTCTTCAAGTGAGCTGACTTATCTAGATAGGTATTTATCCCTTCATTATCTTCCTCTGCATCTGTTTTATGGCTCCTAACATACCCATAGAGATCAAAGAAATTGTCATCATTCGTGCTCATAGTGGGGAGAATCAATGAACTCTTTCTTCGATAGAACATTAAGATAATCGAGACTGTGGAAAATAAGGAACAAAAAGATAACGAGAACAATCATGCATATATATATATATTATGCATAGAAATCTGGACAACCATTTCTCATGCCATCCCACTGCTTGATGAACTTATGCTCTCTCTATAATCGTGTTGTATCCTTCATTAATCATTTTTAATACAATCATTGAGTTTCTTTCACATTTGTAACTGTGCAATTTGTTCAATTCTAGCAATAAGGAGTCTTCTTATCACTGGACCATTTTTAGGATCCTGTAAAAAAGTGTGAATATTAACGTCTCTTCTAACAAGAAAAGGGTACAATTGAAATATGAACACTAAGACAGCAACCACACGCTGACAAATGTCATTATTGGCAGGTATCATATATTTTTCTCAATTAAAACAGATGTTCTATACGAAATGAATCTGGATATTGATCTCTCTTCCAATTTCTGATCAAGAACTGACATTTAGGCATACATTCTGATGGATCATGCACTCCTTCAATATGTTTCTAAAAGTTCATTTCAACTTCTGGAAGTTCTCTGCAAGTACTTGCACTCCCTACAAAAACAATATAAGGAGTGTCTATTGAATTCCAGTCCAAATAAAGTATGTGTTAGTCTCTTCTTGCCTTATCGTCCTTTTTCTTAGTCATTGATCGGGTCTGCACATGCAGAAATTCTTCTTCTTGTCTTGCTTCTGGATCAGCAATGGTGGGAGGGAGGGTCTCGCCTTTATAAATCTTCATTTCATTCAGCTGCAACCAAGCTCGTCTTCCCGAAACTTTAACAGCAGAAGGTGAAACCTCCTCAACAAGGAAGGGGACATTAAATTGAGGCTCATGACACTTCCGGGTGATGTTTTCAATTAAAATCAGGTCCCCAATATATACAACTGAGGTGGTGGTAGGTGGTAAAGGTTCACTTGTATTGGTTGCCAAATTATCTTCTTCTGTGTTAATAGACCTCCCCCTGATGCTTGACTTCATCTGAAATGAAAGAAATACTGGTAGTCATCATGGCAAATAATCATGCATCTCATCAACTAAAGGTTTGGCTACACTCTGGGCATCATTCCTAATCATAGACAGAGGTGTAAGGGACATTCTCATTTAACGCCCTGTTGCTAGCTTGTGCAGGGTGAGGTGGTGGTCCAAACCTGACTGATTTGAAAGGGCATATGAAGCCAGGAGTAGGCAATACAGCCATCCCTTTTTTTTCAAAGTCATTCTAATCTCGGCGATCTTCTCTTTGAGGAGGCCGTTGAGTCTCTCAGATAGTCTGTTCACTTGTGGGTGATAGACAGAAGAGAACGTGTGTTTTATACCTAATAAAAGCCTTATTTGTTTGAATAGCTCATTGACAAAATGTGGCCCATTATCGCATCTTAGTACTTCACACACCCCACCTCACGAACACCGCACATACTAAAAACATTGCTCTGCAAGTGGCGTCAGGGTGTGCACATGGACCCGCTTTGATCCACCTAAAGAAGGGGCACACCACCACTAATAGATACCTATAGCCATTACATGTCTGCAGCATATCGATCTAGTCGACATGTAAATGCTGAAATGGACCATTCGGTTGAGGTATTACTCCTCTTATTGTTCTCAGTGTGTGCCCAGCATTAAACGTTTGACACACGATGCAATTCACCATAAACAGTGCAACGTGTTCCAAAAAATTAGGAATGAACCAGTCTTCTGTAATATTGGCAGTAAGACTTTCTCTAGTTACATGTGGGAGTTAATGCAGCAGATCAACGCAAATTTTAAAGATTTTACTGGCATCACTGACTTTCCAGTGCTGGCCTGTCATCATATAGCTTCCGAGGGGGATAAAGAACACCCCCTTCGCTTCCACAGTTCTTGCTAATCCTGTGGTGCTCTTCCTTGAATCTCTATGAATTGGGTTAGAGACAGCGTATTAAACCCCTCCTGTACTAACATGGTTGTAATATGATTCTCATTAATATCCTCAGTATCAAAACTCAACATTTCGGGCGAATATGCAACCCTTTTGGCTTCTATGCTTGCAGCCTCGTTCCCGGAAGAGATAAAGTCTGTTTGTTTACTATGCGCTGTGTATTTTACGACCGCTACGGTCACTGGGAGTTGTAGTGCCTTAATGAGTCTATCCAATAAGGATGCATGTTTAAGTGGAGAGCCATCTGCATGGAGATAGAGTCTCCTTTCCCAACATGACAATCCTGCATGTACGATTGACATCACATAGGCGGAGTCACTGTACACTGTCACTTCCGGCCCTTCATGTATCTCAAATGCAACAATAAGGGCTACCAATCCTGCTTCTTGCACTGAAAAAATAGACGGTAGCCTTGCACTCGCCCCCACCTCGAATTTTCCATTTAATCTGTGTCTTATTACTGCAGTGCCTGATTGCCTTTCCCCACTAGTCAGATCAATATTTGAAGAACGATCAATAAAAAGAATCTCCCCTCCGACCAAAGCATTCTCTTTCACACAGGTACATCATAATAGTTGCAACATAACAAGCACAGTCATGCACATGATTACCTTCTTCTACTGACTCAGCTACACATGTGGCTGGGTTCACTGTTTTACATATTACTATTTTAATCGATGGATTAGAAATCATAACCTCAAAACCTGAAGCTCTTTGGGATGTTAATATGCCCTTGGGTTTCTCTAGAATGACAAATAGAGCATGCTCCATGTAAAGGGTCATAAAACAGCCCATGACAATACTTGTGGACTTCTCAATTGCAAACGTGGCAGCCACCAAAGATTGTTCGCAAGGTTAGTGTCCTCTCATAGCTGGGTTTAAAATCCCACTGTAATATGCCAAAGGTTTATACCCTAATGTGGTTCTTTGTGTAAATACTGCTGTCATGACTGCCCCATTTGTCTGTGAAAACAAATAAAATTCCTCAACATAATTGGGAATCCCTAAAACAGGGGCTGTACAAATTGCTTTTTTCAACTCCTCAAATCACTCCCCTATTTCTTCGGTCCATTCTGTTTTTGTCTTACCACCGTGGGCTTTCTTTATTGCTTGCAGAAGTGGCCCTGTGTACGTACTGTAATCAAACATGCAAGCTCTAATATAATTGCACAAACCCAGAATATGCTGCCTTTGTCTCACTCTATTCGGCTTTGGTGTTTTCATAATTGCCTCAGCCCTTTCAAGTGTAACTTTCTTTACTTCATGTGAAATAACTGACCTACGTACAACACTTCCTCCTGAAATTACTGTAAAGTAGTCATCGATTCAACAGAATCTTGCCTTTACTCATCCTATGTTCTACTGCAAATCAATAGGTCATCTACGTATTGTATCACCGTACTCTTAAAATGGATATTTCTTAGGTCCATCTGTAGGACACTATTAAAGCTCCATGGGTGCTCAGAGTACACTTGAGACAAACGAGTATGTTTTCATTTTTTTGGGCAAAACGTAAAGGAAGTCAAGTCTTGTGAGTCCCTGTGCAAAGGGATTGAGAAAAACACATTTTTCAAATCGATCACTGTGAAGTATTGAGCTTCTACTGGGATAATGCACAAGATTGTCGCAGGATTAGGAACTAAAGGAAACCCAGCGTCTACAATCTGGTTAAGAGGTCTCAAATCTTGGATGAATCTCCACAATCCCCCCTTTAGATTTGTTAATCGGGTACACTGTGGTATTGCACGATGACTCTGATGTCACCAGAATCCCCTGACTCATCATTCCTGAAATAGTCTGAAATATACCTTCATCAGCTTCTCGAGACATGGGGTACTGTTTTGCTCAGGGTAATATTGCTCCTGGCTTAAGCTTTGTTTTAACCTCCCCTAATACTTTAAAAGAAATTACGTCATAGGGGCCTGTGGTCCATAGGGCACTTGGCGCCTTTTCAAGATCCTCCCGAAAGAATGCTGGTCGTTGCTGCATTATTGCCATTCTCTTTGGGTTTGGGACTTCCTTTTTTTCTATCCTTATCCAATATCTAATGCTCATGAAGAACACCACTTTGTCATTGCTTTGGGCTTCCCTGAACATATCATCATCGGTTATGTCAGTCAGTCTATACCCCTCCTCAAGTGCTATCACTGTTCTCCATGGTCTGCCCTCATCGTCTGTCCCTTTGAGCATTGCCATCTCTCTTCGTACTATAGCTGCTTCCAACTCTATAGGAATAGTCTGTCCCCCTTCCTAATCCACAGGTATATGTGGTCTAAATAAAAACTCATCAGGTATCGTCACAATCTTTCCTACCAGGTAGCCATGTCTGCAAAATGCTTACCACATATAGAAAAATCTCTCGATCCACTAGAACACCTCGCAGAGCCACTTGCTTTCTGAACACCAGTATGAACTCTCCTACATTTTAATAGTGTATTCCTGGAGTGGAGCACACCATTCCTTGATAAGTAAATTAAATCGTCATGTTAAGTTTTGTCATTAGATCGCTTCCTAAAATGTTAATTGGTGACTGTCGTGAATATAACAAAGGGATGGACACGTCACGTTCTCCTATGGAGACAGGTAATTTATCAGTAAAATGAACTAGACTTGTAGCTCCAGAGAACCCTTGAGCATTCATGTCAATACCTGCTATTGTATACTTTCCCTCAAATATACACAAATGAGTTGCCCCAGTGTCGACAAGAAAAGAAAAAGATGTGCCTTCTATCATCACATCGACCCTTGCTTCCTCTTGGGGGTCCGGTTTCACAGATAGTACTGAACACATCAATTCACCCTGTGAGCTGTCCTATTGCATGTATAAGCTCATCTCTGTCCCTGTGAAAGGATTTATCCTACAACAGTGACACCTCCTATTCTGGGTGTTAGTACTTGTCCTGTATTTGCATACTGCTGTTTCTGCATAGGGGCCTGTTGGGAATGCCCCTGGGAAGGCTTCATTTGTGCTTGTTCCTGCTGTGGTACCTGCTGTACTTGTGGTGCCTGTGCCTGATAAAATGTGTGATTGTGGGTAAAGCCCACTCTGCTCTGTGTACTGTATGGTGGTGGATAAGCTGTCCCACTCTGAAAAACTGCCCATTTTGTACACTCCCTCGGCTCTCGCACAATCGCGCAATATATCCTGTGATTCCACAATTCCAACATGGTAGGGAAGCCCTTCTGGTAAACCCTCTTTGGTTATATCCTCCCTGAGCATTGTGGTTCTTGTTCTGTGTTTTTGAAAACTACCTTGGTTATTCTGAAACCTGCCTCTTCTTCTCCTATAACCCATACCTCTGCCTCATGGTGCAAACCCATACCCACCTTGGACCATTGGGCATGGATTATTTGCCTGCTATGTACCTTTTCTTCCTGCATTCCCAATCCTTCTCCACTTGTAAACACCACCCCTTCTATGGCACATTTTGACAACTTTTTCTGAACTAACTTGGCTCCCTCAATTTTTCTATTTTCATCTTTCTTCTTGTTTTTCTCTTGTAATAACTAACAATGGTGTACTATTTTCAACTGCATCTCAGCCCATGGCTCCGCTTCCATCCCCTTGTTTTTTGTCTCCGTACTGGTTGAGGCAAACCCTGGCAAAAACTATGGTAAAATAATGCCTCTGTCTTTTCCCATGGTTTGCGAGTTTCAAGCTGCCATTTCTCCTGAATATCCTGAATGTAAGCAATAGGGACTTCATCTTCTTTCCATTTTTCATTTCATAATTGCACCCATATTCAATGTGTCAGGATAGAGTCCTCCAAACATCTTCCCTACAATTATTAAATAGCACTCCATCATGCACTGTGTTGCGTGAAGTCACACTTGAATATCCCTCTCTCCTCCATATGTCATCAGCCCTCTCTTCAAGAATGGCTGCCAAGAGTCCTTTAATGTCCCCTATGGCCAGCGTATTTCCTTCTGTTATTTTCTCTAATTTGTATATCCATTTCCCAGCCCCTGACGTCAAACTAGCGAGCCTGCATTTTAAATGTTCCTTGTCCATCTGTGGCCATGGGATATATTGCGGATTTGCTCCCCCTTCTCTAACAAGGGGAACTGCATAAACCCCATGCCATAGTCACATCCCGCTATTAGTCTATCCATGGCAGGAACAATCGTCCCTGTCTGTCTTCTTTGCGGCAATGACCTTAACCTGGTTACATATGGTGGAGACTCTCCCTACTCACTACACAACCGTCTTTGGGGAAACTCGGGGTACGATACGGGATCTGGTGTTCTTACTTTAGTATGTTCCATAT
Organism: Ambystoma mexicanum; assembly: GCF_040938575.1. NCBI lineage: Eukaryota > Metazoa > Chordata > Amphibia > Caudata > Ambystomatidae > Ambystoma > Ambystoma mexicanum. Next base: position 1,578,912,298 of record NC_090929.1, on the reverse strand, counting down.
CCGATCATCTCACATCATTATCCATTTGTGGGCTTCCTACAGGGGCGCATGCGCCCCCTCCTTCTGCCCTAAAACCAAACTCTCTTTCCTCGTTTGACATGTCTAGACCTTAACTAGTATGACTAACATCCTCGTCACCTTTGTCTAGGTTCAATCTGCTCAAAGACGATGCTCGACGTTCATCAATAAATAGGTTTAGCTGCTCACTTCATGATCAAGGTACTGGGGATCGATCATCATTCCCTCAAGCTCCATACTCCCAATCTCATTTTAATTGCTGATAGATCTTATTGATCCTTTCTCCAATCCTTTCTGCATCATCTATCGCCTCTTCTAGTGCTACTCTAGATACTGCTGGCGTTACTTCCTTTATCGGGAGAATCTCTTCCACTCTATCCATCATATTTCTGGGCTCGCCCTCATTTGTTCTTTACGAATAAGACTCATATCCGAACATCGCTGCCTTCTTTTTTGCTCTATTTCATCATCTACTTCCCTTTGCTTTCTCGCATCTCTTCTAATTCTTTCTTCCTCCTGCCTTCATCCTTCCCTCCTTGCTCCTTCCCTTCTTTCCTCTTCTTCCCTTCATCTCTGTAGTCTTTTATCCTTCACCCTTTGTGCTTATTCCTCTTCTCTATTTCTTTCCTTCCTGTCCCTCTCTTCTATCGCTCATTGTCTATTGTGTACTTTCTATGTTCTTCTGTCCCTTTTATTGTCTTTCTCTTGCTCCTCCATATATACCTGTTCTCGCTGCTTCCTACTTTTCCTTCTTCGCTCATCCTCCTTTAATCTCCTCTCTCGTTCCTCATCCTTCCTCTTTTGTTTATCCTTATCTTCTCTTGCCTAACTTCCTCAATACTTTTTCCATCTATCTTGATATATCTGTCCTCCCATCCATTTGTTTTGTACGAGTGCTACCACGTCAGCCTTATAATTTTCTCCTTTACATCTCTTGCTTTCTCTGTCTATATCTGTTGACAAATTTGACTGTTTGCTTCTTTCTTTCTTGTATTGTTTAAATGTATAAATATTTTCTTTTATTTTATTCTCTTCCAGACTACCGTCACTACTTTAAGAGGGGCTTTATATATCAGGTTACCATATCCCATCACTGCTCTTAATTCCTTTGAAGGATACACCCCTATCTCTTCCGTAGCAACATCTTTGCTTCAGGCAAGGTAAGGGGAGCTCAGGGCTCAAAGCCTTCCCCCTTATGCTGACTAAGCATCCACTCCTCAGGTGGCAGAACTTCCTTTGCCTCTTGGTACATCTTCCAAAGTTCTAAAATTGCAGTTTTTTTTCTCTAATTTCTTCCCTGTGTACGCAGCGTGCAAGTATGTGGTCATGTGTTGCAACACCGCGCATGACAATAATCCCCCTTGTGGCCATGGTATAAACATTTTATCTGCCCTTTAGCCATTCTGCACTGTACTGTTGGAGCTTGGATGCTTGTTTTGGCAGTGTCTTGCATAGGTGTATGAGAGGAGTGTACCCCATAATGATAAGTCTCATTTGACTGTCAATACTTAACCAATCATTAAATAAACCTTTTATCTTAACTTAAATCATGTTTTTCAAGCAACAAATATGAGCAAGCATCATCAATCACTGCTCAATCTTCTTATTTCAATGGCCTATGTATTATTTTTATTGGCGCCAATCATTTTGCTGAACTTTATCTTTAATCACTGTTACCTTTTCAGCGCTTCACAATTCTATTGCTTGTCGATACTTTATTCAACAAACAACATTTAGACTAGTCTCATTTAGTTCTCATTTATAAATATGAGGTACTCTTCTCTCACCTTTACTTTATCCTGTACAGGGTTTGAGACATCACCTTACACAGTCCTGACCTGTGCATTCTTTTTCTATTTCTACTACCGTTGGAGTTTGAAATGTCTCCATCGAATTCCCTTGAAATAGGACTCCTAGGCAGTCTCTCTTATCTTCACAATAATTCCTGTTACTCAAAATTATCACAATTCCATCCCTTTATATTGCTATACACCTTAGTCTACTTACCATTCATTACTCGACTCAAGGTCTTCGGTATCGACTCCTCCTTCAATCCGACCACTTCGCCTTCACTCTGCAGAGAAATCCCTGCCCGTGGAAACTGAGCAGGGATTTCTTCAAAGGGGGACCTGCCCACCGTGTAAGTTCTTCTTGCAAGTTTATTTCTATTCAGACACTCTCCACAGGAAACTCTGCGATCTTCGAGCTAATGGTGAAGAATGCCCGATCGTCTGAAACTTTGCGAGCAGAACTAGCTTGGATCTTTAAACCATCCCCACTGCTACCACATGAGCATAGGGCCCTTTAACGATGTGAAAATGTAATGGATGGGATCACACAGAATACATTCTGAGTCCAATTAACCGAACCAACTCAGGAAGATGGCAAAGTACTGTTTTATTAACAATTATCTAAAACAGGGCATTTTCAACAAACATCACTACTGCATGACTCCTCTGGCCACACTATGCATACTGCAGTACTAGTCCGGGTCCTAGTCCCTCCATTACCAGCTAACCGCAAATTGCATCCTGCAACTCGGATCGCAACTGCCCCGGTAAACCTTACCACTCAGAAGCCCAGTTTCTGCGCCACCTAGTGCGGCATAGATTTGTCTACCCCATTGAGAACCATTCACAACCCCATCTTGACCACCATCCTGCCTAATGCATGAGACATCGCCCCTAATACTTTCCTCCCTAGTGCTCATAGCGTTCACCACTTCCCGGCCGCCTCAAGCCAGCCCATACCATCATGCAAAATCCCCTGTTCACTGAGATACAGGAACAAGCACCTTGCAACCCACACTCCCTTCCACCTGCTGATGAAAGCATGGCCCCAGCGCTCTTAGCAGCCACTGCCACAACATCTGCTACACCCGAGACAACCCTGCTCAACTGGAAGCAGAAAAAGCGCCTAGCCTACCGAATCATACTGACCCCACGGCAAATTCAGACATCCACCCCTTCTATCACATGGAGGAATCAATACCTCAACCTAAGAACCAAAACCCCTACAATACCCCCAGAATTATCCTCTTGGTACAAAACATCATATCTGCCTGCGGGACCCCACCCCACAAGACCCCAGCTATTGCTAACATTAACACCTCCGATCCCAAAAATTTGATAGGCAACCAGCCTGCCTACCTCCATGATCCTAGCACTTTAGCTACCCCCAGGCTCAAAACCGGCAAGCCCAATTCCCCAGTCCTTTTGACTCCCGTAACTACTCAGCTAAAAGGTGCCCTCATTAATGCCAGATCACTCATAGCCCATGCCCTACCAACAACCTTTATTTCCTAGCAATTCCAGAAACTTGGTTGCACACTGCAGCCAGCCCCACTCTCTCACTGATCCTCTTCAGGAAAGATAGGGACACATCCAAAGGAGGTGGGATAGCCCTCATCACTAAAAACAACCTCCCCAGTACAACCATATCCAACTCTGAAATTCACTCGAGTGAACTCATGTCACCCAAGATCTCGCTATCACCCAATTCTACCCTCAACCTGCACTTCATCTATCGCCCACCAGGTCCATTGTACTAATTCGAGGAGGACATGTCACAACTCCAATCAACCAACACCAAACCCTCGTCCAAAATCATCATCATAGGAGATTTCATTTTCAGTCTAAACGACCCTGCAGATGCATCGGCACTTGCTATTGCAAGCATGCTAGAGACACAAGGCTTCCGCCAACAAATAACTAGCCCCAATCACGACAAAGGCTGCACTCTAGATTGGTTGTCAGACTGTAACTGCACCATAACCATCACAACCAACACACCACGCCCGTGGTCAGACCACAATCTCATACATTTCACCATTGATGACATCTCACAAGACACAAGCCCCCGCTACCTCGTTCAGTCCACATTATCTAGGAATCCTCACAACCTCACTCCGACAACTTACTGTCACTTATCGCTCCTCTTACCACAGGCCCCTCCATCAAACTCAACCCCAAGGACATGGTAAGACTGTACAACAATACCATCCTTGATGCCATCAATAAAATTGCCCCACTGGGCATGCACAAACCTAAACCCACTGCACACCTCAACTCATGGCACACACTCCACCTCTACCTCTAAGCCCTACGCCTTGAAAAAGAAAACTGCCAAAAACACCTGGAAAGGAAGCCCCTTGCACGCCAACAAGCAACAGTTTGACACATCAGCGACAATTTATAAATCAGCTATCCTCCAAGCTAAATGAAATTCTTACAATCAAAGAATAATGGAAGCTAAATCTGAGTCTAGAGAACTCTTTTTTATCTTACGGGAGTTAGAATCCCCAGCACCCCCTCCTGACCACTGTACTAAAGACTCATAATGGTGCAACAATATTCAAGAAGCTCTCCTGCGCAAAGCCGCCACCCTCCAAAACAAAATTAATACTAAGAAATCCAAGCTAGCGCCTACTCCTGGCCACAATGATGAGGCCCAACCCACCCCACTCATACCTCTTCCAAAATTCGAATTCACCCCTGTAACCATCTCTGAAACCATCAAAACCATCCATGGACTAAAACCATCCAAATGTCAAGGCAACATATGTCCAGCATCCCTCACAAAATATTTGGCAGAAGAATTGGCCCCTTTTATCACAACAGTGATCAAAAACTCATTTGCCTCATTCGATGTACCTGAAAATCTCAAAGAGGCCTGGGTCCTCCTCCTCCTCAGAAAACACACCTTTGACCCCAACATCCCCACAAACTACCGTCCAATCACCACCATACCATTCCTCCTAAAATATTGGACAGAATAGCCTACATGCTGTAGAGGTGGAGTCAAGTACCCCCACCAAACGCTCCGCCCCCATGTTGCCTATATGTTGGGAGCTGGAAATTGAGACATATGCAGTACCATAGAGGATTCCTGTCTGGCAGAAAATCCTGGAAACAAGGTATCCATTGAGAAACCCCTATATGCATTCACAAAGAAGTAATGGGCTGTTGGCCAAAGTTCCAGAGGAAGTGTGTAAATGAGTGAAAGAGAAGACTGGTGATGTCATGCGGAGCAGAGCTGACACACCTACAAAAGATGCACTAGATAAAAGAACATAGATTTTCTATAAGATCTAAAGATGAGATGGTAAAGGTGAGCAACATTTCGGGCATGAAATAAAGATGCTCATGCTACAGAAACGCTGAAGAAAAAACAAATCAGTTTACACTTGTACAGACGCAGTAATGCAAGTAGACAAAGTGATATTAAGACTGGCTCCGTAGTGAATAGTTGCAGCGATGCACCAATGTATAATACATAGGAATGTATAGAACCTGGATATTCCAGAGTGCACTTTTAGCAAGGCTTGAATCCCCGTTATTGGAACTGGTTTTTCAGCGTGGCGCAGTTGGAAAATAACTAAAGGTGATGGAGAAATACAAGAAATGCTTGGCTGGCACAGCAGCAAGAAGTCGAGGCCTCTGTGAGCCTGGTTGTCCATCCAGTAGTTACATGAGCGTGAGACAGAAACAGACTTCTGTTTGAAGTGGAATGGAAAAACACTGCAGGTGTCAAAAGGTCATCATTTTATAAAAACGAAATGCTGCAAAGAGCTCGAAAACGTGGTCTCCAAGTCACATGGTCAGATCAAAATAGGCATTGGGTCGAGCTACACCGAAACCAAGAAGATACTCACTTTTATTCTCAGGCACAGATTGCTTCTACAAGACCAGGTTCAAAGCCTTAATTGATGGGCAGACTGCAAAAAGAGTGATGACAGATGTTGGGCTAATTGGAGGGGAGGCACAATCACGCCAACCTACCCTGCACCTGGTATGGTATCCTGCGTGCTGCTAGCATTTGGAATATTCCAGAAGGCTTACAAGGGTGCCAAACCAATGGTAGAGGGGCATGTATCAAAGAGCCCTATAGTTTGTGTAACCAATAGAGTGTTGAGTATTAGTGTGACACGAAAGATGACATGCACTTGGATGGGCTTAGTTGCCCACCTGACAGTAGAGACCCAATCATTTCCCTCATCACTATGGAACATATACTTAGATGTTGCCTGTAGTCCTATAACATCCCCAAGTAGGTTTTCGTAGTTTGCCACATAGTGTGACGTCACTTTTGATGGTTTCTACTATAAAAGTTGTGCATTTTATGATATAAGCTGAGAGAAATCAAGTGAATGTCCGTTGATGTACATTGTAACTCCCTGTTTTAGACAATTGCAAATATAACAGCCCAAGTTTTGTCATCTTCCTGAGTCATTTTGGTTATTGATGTATGAGTAACCTATGCATCCCCATCTATCTTTAACCATTGCTACCTTGTCTTAAAAGGCCCTAGGTCTATGGGTTCAGTGCAAATACAAACATTTCTGGGAGCACATACGCTCCTAGGCTTCAGAAAATCTGGCTTCCGTCCCAGCCATGGCATGGAAACCACCCTCTTGGACCTAAAAATCCAAATGGGCAATATAAAAGACAAAGGTAATATGGCTGCACTTCTACCACTAGACCTGTCTGCAGCCTTTGACCTGGTCAACCATAAAATACTGTGCAGACACCTAGCCTCAGACGCCCACTTCTCAGACCAAGCCATAAAATGGGTTGAATCGTTCTTGTCCCACCTCATCATGAGGGTACTCTCCACCTCAGCGCCGTGCCCTCTGCCCCAGTCACCTGCGGAGTTCCCCAGGGGTCTTGCATCTCCCCCACCCTCTACAATGTCTTTACCAAACCATTGTTTGACCTACTAGACAAACTGGAAGTAATCACACCAACTATGCAGATGATACTCAGATATCACGGGCAGTCACACCCATGACTCCAACATCCTAAACAAAATCTACTTAACCATACAGGACTTCATTGCTCATAACGAGCTTTGCCTGAACGACGATAAAACCAAGATACTCCTCATTGGCACCTAATCTCAGATCAACAACCTATCTAACGAATACAAAGCCTTCATTATTGACGGCAATACCATTTCCACCTCCAAAGAGGTTAAAACACTAGAAGTGTACCTAGACTCTTCTCTCACCATGACTCGGCAGGTCAATGCCATTGCATCGGCATCAGCCAATACCGCCAAACTGATTAATACCAGCAGACCATTCCTGACTACTGATAACTTTGTTACACTCACCAGAGCGTTAATGCTATCCAGGATTGACTACTGCAACTCCCTATTTCCAGACTCCAATACCAAAAATATAAATACATTCCAAATAATGCAACAAGAGCAGCGCTCAACATTTCAATAAGGGATCATATCTCTGCAGCTAGACGCAAAATCCACTGGCTTCTAATACTGGGCATTACATTTAAAATCTTATCCCTTACACACAAATGCTTAGATAATAGCGCCCCCAGCTATCTGTCGAGGCTGGTCACCAAGACCCAGTCCTCTAGGCCTACCAGAGCTGCTTGCTCCTGCTGCCTGGACATCCCTCACTTCAAGCGATAAAAAGTGGAAGGCAGCAGCTTCCCAGTGGTCGCAGCTAAACATTGGAATGCCATGCCTCTAGAGTTGAGATCTTACCCCTCCCTCTGGTCATTCCATAAAGAACTCAAACATGTCTTTTCAATAAAGAGAATTAGATACTTAGCATTACTGTATAAATTCACCCTGAACCTACACCTCACTATGAGCTCATGTACCACATTTCCTTGTGCACGACTGATTTTACAATGCACCCTAATATATCCACTGTAAATCACGGTATGAATGTAACCATGAGCAACATATGTAACCCTTTGCATGACCAATGTAATAATGCACCATATGATATCCACTGTAAATCCCTTGAACACTGTATGTAACTTATGAAATGATCTGTAACCACCATTCTTGTTACCAGCGCCTAGATTCCCCCGGGCTAAGTGTGCTTAACAAAAGTCCAAATAAATAAATCAACGGATGTACGCTCAGTCTCTCAGCAATCTTTACACAAACCATGGTTTGTATACCAAATATACATCAGAAGTGACGTCATATTATGTCGTAATAATGAAAAATCTACCAAGGGTCGGGACTGGCTAAGGGAAACATCTAAGTATATTTTTCTATAGGAGCTCGGATTTGGATTGGCTGCCCACTATTGGGTGGACAACATATGCCTACCTCTAAAACATGTCATCTTCAGAAACATTAGCTATCAAGCTTCTCATTGGTCTTCAAACTATAAGCTACTTCGTTATATGCATTTATAAAATTGGTTGGCACACTTGTACCAGGCCTGGAACATTTGGTTAATTTAGCAGCAACTAAGCCCAGACCCAGGTGCAAGGAGATGGGGCATGACACTACCTCCCCACCCAATTAACCCAGCATCTTTCATCGCCCATGCCATCTGCCATGAAGATTGTCTTTGTACATGGTCTTGCAAAGTATCCTTGTCTTTGAGAATGCACTGGAGTGAGGGCACTCACTATCGTGTCTAGGACTCCAAGTTCGAACTCTATTTTCATCCTTGCCTCATGTGACAGGAGACCACGAATTGGTACATTTTGCAGGTTTTAAATGCTCTAAATGAATTAAACTTGCCACTCTTGGTGTTCTTTGTTTGCACCTTAACAAGGGATGACTCATCCTCCGCACATTCGCTCATTTCCAGAATAGATAGCTGCCCTTGGCTGCTTCAGTCTTGACTCCAGGCCAGGCAACCTCATCTTGCAGCGCCACAATTCTGTTTATTCTTGCTGCGACACAGTTTTCCCTTCCCGCTTCATGGGTCCTGGCTTACTAAATTCATGATACTGATGTCCAGCTCCTATATAATGGTGGCTTTGCTTGCGTTCTATTCACTACTTATAGCCAGCTTCTATGATGACTTAATCTACCTTGCGTTTCAGCGTCTGTACATCTATTGAATGTTTGATTTTCTGCAGCACTTTGCGCATGAGTAATCTTCTTTTTCATATTTTAAAAGTGCACTTGATTCTTTACTTTGTTATTAGTTTCTTTAGAATCTATACCTCTTCTTCAGTCAGTATCTCGGGACGTCGTACATACTTTTAATGACATCACAAGCTTCTTTTCTCTGCTCTTTCTCATATTCCTCAGGGAGTTCCTCCCTTAGTTTGTCATCACTTGGGTAAGGATGTCTCAATGGGTATCTTCTTTCGAACACACGCTACAGTATTGGCACAACGACTTGTGTCAAACACGGAACAGCCTCATGTTTCCAACATATGAGAGAAAGGGGGTCTCCTTTAGAGGCATACAGCTGTTCCTCTACAAGCAACTGCAGGTTGGCATCAATATGGCAATGACAAGGAAGGTGGCATGCCTGTAGTAGCGGGTGAGTTTAAGGACTTTCATTGGGGGAGGAAGGACATGGTGGTTTTGCCTTAATAATGGGTAAGATTTTTTATGTCTTTCCTAGAATGGCCATGGGATCTTGTCAGGGATATTGTGGTGGCATGTAAATACTTTGGCAATTGGGGGGTTATATATTTAATCTTAGCACCCACTGACAAACAATCATTTATTTGATTATATTCAGTGGAGGTCATTTCGGATTGGGGCGTACCATAAATGAAATCCCTAAAAGCCTTGTGTAAGGCTTTTCCACCTTATCTTCATGTCACGCCCCATTTTCCATAATTTGTATGGCACAGAGGAGGATGAGGGGCAGAACGTAACTTGTGTATCCAAGGCTACCTTCCTCTCCTCCATACAAACATTTCAACATGTGTGCCGGCACACAATTTCATGCTGCTGAAAATGTTGGAGATCCCTATGGCATCTGCTGGCTTTTTACCACAGGAACAAGTGCAGTCCTGGTTGTTGGGCTCCCAAAACAAAGGAGACTAGTGCACACTTTCAGTGGTCCTTCACCACGAGGAGGTCCTGGGCCGCAGTGTGACTGGTAGAGATGGAGATCTTTTTCCTGCAGCATGTTCACCCCCAATGTGCCCTGGGGATGAGCAGGGAACAGAGCTCACCTCTACCTTGGACACTCAGTCTTTACCTCACTGGTGGAGGGTTTTGGAAAGTCCATTCTCCTAACAGAGGCCCAATGAAATTCTTCCTTGGTTCTTTGTTCCAAAGTGAATGTAAAGAAGAAGTCGGAGACCCTTTTCAAACAAGTTATAGCTGCAGATTTGTTTCTACTTAGAGATAACCTTAGAGCTGCGCTGTTTGCATGAAGGCAACTAGTTAGTCAGCGCTGCAAACAGTGAATGTCTGTTAGCACATAGCACTCCGGCCTGCCTATGCTAACGGGTCATAATGCAAAATGGCGCTGTGTTACAATGAAAACCGAAATACCACATTTTTGTTGTTTTGTCAAGGTTGATCCACAGACAAATGTTTCGAAAAGTTCATCTGAAGTTCATTCTCATAGATTAAAGGGTGACATGTTGCCTCAGGCCTCATGTAGAGAGGCAGATGGCCATTGCTGGAGTCAAGGTAAGGATATTTAGGGGATTGTAGGGATATTTAGAGCAGGGATATAATTTCACCAAAATGCCTGGGGTGCCGGAAGTGACATCACATGACCCTTGACTCCTGATGACATCACAGGAAGTGATGCCTTTTGAACCCACCCCAAAGTGACATCACAGGAAGTGATTGAATACAACATTTCACCCCTCGAAAAAACAGTAACTGGCGTCACATAGCATTGCACTATGAAAAATATGGTTACAATATCACTGTAATGTGATATACATTTCATGCAAGAATGGATCACCATATGTATCATTAATATCAGATTGTATGGGTACATATAACCCAAGTAATATGAATGCAAGCGGATGTCAAAGGACAAATGATGATGTTTTATTATATAGCACTTACTCTTAAGCACTTTATATAGAACCAATACACATACAATATCACCCAACCTGTGTTGGTACTTATTTATCAACCTCAGAAGGATGAAAGACTAAGTTGGCCTTGCCGGGATTCGAACCTGCAGATCTCACACACATTGCAGCAGCGAGCGCTCAACCCACTGAGCTATCTTACTTGCTATAGCTATCTTACCTGCTATAGTAAAATGAGCAATTACGTGGTTGAATGTTCTCAAAGTCAGAAAACAAATTACACTCTGTAGTGGATACCATTTAACTGGTAAATGAGATTTAACAGCAGGCCAGTTCATCTGCAGGTCGCGTGCAAAGTTGGCCACATGTCAATGCTGTGTGGATCTACTTTACAAGCTCCAGAGGTTGGCAAATCCATACCATTGGGATGGTTCATAACTGTGCATTAAAGAATTTAGAGTAGCACAGGGAAAGCCACACACTCACTCGGCATCCCGTACTATGGGTACTCGTTACCTCATACATGAAAACAAATATCCTGAACAGAATGCCATGGAGATAGGAAAGATAGACACTTTTATTGTGGCACAATGAAATCAAGGGCTCCTTTATGTGCTATGGTCAAACATTTCTACACTGTACACAAGTTTTTAGGCACAAGGATTTTGACAAGTGACCGAGGACACAGAGATGGAATGTCTTATGATGATCGTAACAGAGAGAATGACAGAAAAAAAACATGCTATAACTGCAACTTGCGAAAAGCAAAATACATAGGGTCTCATTCCGAGATTGGAGGTAGCCATAGTGCTATTTGCGCCATGGCTGCCTCCAATACCGGGTCCGGCACCGGACTCGTTCAATGTGGACTTACCGGTCCATTCTGACTCTGGAGGGTACCGGTAAGTCCCCATTGAGCAAACCATTCCCCATTCCCATTTGAGGCCCCGTAGGGCTCAATGGGAATGGGGAGGGCTCGAATAATGGGCTCGCGAATGGCAAGCCCGTTATTAGCTCCCTGGTCCCTTAGCGGGACCCGTAAAGGACGTGTGTCCGACCACACGTCCCTTACGGTTCCCGCTAAGCGACCTCGGAATTGGGCGGGAGGGGATTACCGGCACCGGTATCCTTACCGGTGCCGGTAATCCCTTACCGCCCAACTCATAATGACCCCCATAGTCCGAAATGGATGCTTATTCTACTCGAAATGCTTTTTGAAAGTTTTTGTCTGCGTTGTGAATTTGAGGTGTTTAAGAACAGATTAAATCAGTGACTCACCTCCTTGAGTGTGCCTGAAATACACCTTTAATGAGTCTAGCAATTATTGTATAGAATTCCATAAAGACAAATGATTTGTTATTCCTATTCTTTCTTATTTAGGGTCACTGCTCAAAGTGTTTTTAAAAGGCCTGAACAACGAAGCCAGGCACTCCTGAAACAAAGAGCCACATAGCGCTGGCTACAGTCCAGGAGCATTGATTTAAACAAAGAAAAAAGAACATTTTCTTTTTTTTTTTTTTTTTAGGGGTAGCAAGGGAGACCTCAGGCGACCCTCAAATGACGTCCCTGATTTATGACGTTCCTGATTTAGAGTACCTGTAGGAAGAGTGGTGGGGAGATCTAATATGGCAATAAGGACCCTGTCTGAAGTTAAATTTAGGGTTGGTTTTGTCTACTTAGCAGTGTGTAACACGTGTGCTAAATTGGAATGGATGAAAAACACAAGTGCCATGCGCAGAGATTGAGGGGGAGTGGGTGAGACACCAGTCAATGTCTGTCTCTTTAATGTGGATGCGATAAGGGGTATCAGGTGGCACCTGGGAAGAGGAGCAGAAAGGTGCATGGAACCCTAAAAGCAGCTTGTAAGAAGAGTCAAATTCACCTCATATTGTTGAGCGGCACCACCAGGGATTCAGGGAGGAGGGTGAGACACCAGTCACTGTTCATCTCTTGATGCAAGTGGGTAAGACATGTTCCATCGGGCGACCTATGGGAGGAGGAACTGGAGGAGCTGGAAGCTCCTGGGGGACGTTTGTGGGAGAGTCACGCAAGCCTGATTTTTCTGGGAGGCAGCATCAACAAAGATTCCGGATGGTGGGTGACACACCAATGAGTGTCCATCTTTTGAAGCAAGTGGGTGAGTCACAAACCATCAGATGACACCTGGCAGGAGGAGTGGGACGAGTCAGAAATCTCTGATGGCGGCTTCTGGGAGAGTCTCAATCAACTAGTTTTGCTTTGGCGGATCAGCAGAGATTGAGGGAGGTGAGTGACACACCAGTCAGTGTCCATCTATTGATGAAAGTGGCCAACACCCAGTTTATGGGATGACATCAGAAGGAGGAAGGGGACATCAGGGGAACTTGTGGGAGAGTCATAGACACATGAGGTTTCTGGGATGGAAGAGAAAAGTATCCCTCAGAGGAGCTTACAGGAGAGTCACTCTCACCTGATTGTGCTGGGAAGATAAGCAGGTATTCAGGAATGTGGGTGACTCACACTTGAACACATTTGTAACACCATGACTGTGCCAAAATGAGCAAGATACAGGGAGAGAAGTGCTGCACATGGTCTTTCTGTAATTTGCTGGCTCACCTCTTGTTTGAGCCAAACCCTCTTAATCGGCTATACCCATGAATTATCTGGGTCTTTCACCTATAGAAATTATTGACCATAGTCAATTTGAATTATAATACTGGAAAATATTATGGGCAAACACCATGAAACATACCTTGGGGAAATGATCATGTGTACTGTTGGTGACCGCACATCTATTAGATCTGTTCATGGTATGCTACAGAACCAATTGTATGTTGTATTTTATCAAAAGGTGCACAGTAAATCGCAGCATTTTGTCCCCTAAAATACCCTTGGTTGGTTCAGACTTCCTTGCTGTGCTTTGTTGCCTGCATTTATTACTGGTAAATATGTACAAACGCCCGCACACCAAGTTTAAAACTCACCAGCCACCACTGCCCTAGTGCTTGAACCATGGAAGTTCGTGCAGGGCATATAAAGTAACCATCTGAAAAGTGCTGACACAATACTATACGTCAGCCAATACAATGGGCTTTTTTATTGCTTGATTGAATTTATTTTAACAGCATTCATTTTTGTCAGACACAGTTTGTGTTTATTTGGCCACAGAAACACATGACAAACAGCGGATTTGTTATGCCGTGATTTTCTCCTGGTGCCCTCCAAAAAAAAAACAAAAAAAAAAAACAGCGGTTTTGTAATGTGTCCATTCTGCGCTCTAGCAAGAGAGCACCTTTGGTGCAGAGCTTAGCTGTGTTAGCCTAGCAAAAGAGGCATGCACAGGTATTCTGTCGAATTAAGCTGGACTCTGTTTTACTTTGCACTTGAATGCGTAAAGTCGGCTAATTGCATGGGGCACCATTTTATAATGTTTGTTATTAAATAGCTGTTTTTCATTGGTCACATTTGCTGTGTGTGTGTTGGCCACCAAACACCTTCTGGGGTTGTGCTTTCAATGGGAAAAAGCTAAGCTGTTGGGTTTGACAGGGCAGCAGGGAGCTTGCACAACCCTCACACTAACTATAGCCCATTCATTCATACATTGCCATTTCTTTGTGCCCCAGACCCGCCCTTTGCCTCCTGGATGTGGAGAGGCAGTGCTAGGTGAGTGTGGCCCCCTCTCCTGTGGCCTTGTTTCCCTAAATACATATGACCATCACATTACACTGTAGCTCTCACATTTCTCCTCACACGACACTAATGAATTAATATTTTATAATACGCTTTATGTCGTAGGCCTGCCTCTAAGCCAGGACTGGCTATGCAAACCTGTGTTACTCTGCATTGTCTTGCTTCCAAGACGAATCAGTTGCCCCTGAGCTATCCTCTTGTCCCTTGTTTGCCTGTCCCCGAAATGGGACAGCCAAACATTAATTGGGATGGGCCTTGCATCCTCATTCGCCAAGGCCGCCTGGCATTGCCTTCATACTCTGGACTCCTCCCCTCGCAGCCTTCCAGGTACATAAGTTGTGGGTAACTCCTGTTAAAACATCCAAGCATAGAACAATGCAACTGTTGACTCGTCATCACATTTGGTCCTTCTCTACTTCTGATTGGGCAGGATGCTGCTGTCTGTGCCCTCTAATTGGCCAATAAGAGTATTGGTTACCTGCAAAGAGGCTGTTAGTGATGGCAAATTGGACAGGATGGTTGCAAGTCCCGGCCTTTCAGTTGACAGCTGTGTGTAATCAGGTGGCGTAATGGGAAGTGTGTACCATCACAAAGTAGAAATACACCATTTTACAAAGAGCTACCTATGGTGGCACAGGAGCTATGCACCTAACTTATGAGTCCCCGTCAGCCACTGGGGGGTCAGAGGAGGTGCAGTGAGCTGTGCTCTTCGATTTCAGTTACTCCATGCATTATGGTGCGTGCTGTTGATCTCCTTATCAATGTTGTATGCCTGTGATCCCCGATGTCTGCAGGTGGGTGTACTGTAGGCGTGTGATGCCTGTTTAACAGACATGTAACATGGACTATAGCATACTTGTAATGCCCCTTTACCTCCCTGGAACCCCAATACTCATGCATGTGACCCTATTGGATCTTGGCAATATGTCTGTCACTCCTGAAGACCAACTACCTGCCAGTGACCCCCAAAGACCCATTAATGGTGCTATAAATCTGATTGGAACAACAATACATTGATCTGTGACTTTTAAATGCCTGGGCCATATCGTTGGCGGAGAACCCACATTTTTTTTATCTGTCACATTTAGCACTACCCCTATTCCCTGCAAGACTTCTCTAGATCCATCTTTTACATCCTGCTTCCACCCAGGCACCTATATCCTGCATCCACGCATGTACCCTCCTCTGAACCCCTGCACCCTACTTCCACACTGGCTCCCAACCCAGCATTGATGACATTTTTCCAACTCCCCCCGAATACACCCTCTTTCACCCTGCAGCCACCACAATTATGAATCCCCTTTTCCCACACTGGTTATATGTAAGCACCCTGCTCCCGCACACATCCTCTGCACCTGCGTTCTGCTCCAGCATCATGCTCTGGGACATACCCCTACTACTCCTTAAATACCTGCTCCCACTTCTGCCCTGATATTATCTTCCACCTTCTATGGCCACGCTTTGCACTGTGATCCCAATCATTGCACCCTGCATCCGCCTTTGCAACTGTCATTTACAAACTGCTCCTTCCACCCCTGAACCTACACACTGCATTGGTGTCCCACACCTGACTTCCTCTCTCACCCCCTGTACCCTGCTTTAGGTCCCTACACCATGCTTCCCCGTGGATGCCCCCATTGCCGGCATTCTTCATCCACCTTTAAAACTCTCTGGGGCAACAAACTCTCAATCTCTGCACTTTAATCATGTGCTTGGACACTAAACCCACCATTGCACCCTGCTCCCACCCAGGCAGCTATCACATGCACCCTCTTTATAACCCCTCCTACGAGATCCTATGCACTACTGTGTGTCCTGAATTTAGCCTATGCATGTTGCACTCACTTCTGCACTCACTTCTGCACACCCCTTTCTTTCCTTGCCTCGATTATCAAGGTACCTGATGTTTTCCCAAGGGCACTTTGACTTGCTGGGATTGCACTTTCATGTTTAGTATTGAAAGTAATTGCCAAACAAGAAGCAAAGCACGATTTGCTGTTCCACTGCTTGTCATTAACTGAAAATGGCAAACTGTTCTTGCCTGGGACACACCCACTAGATGTCTCCAAAATGGACGGTGAATTTCTGACTTCTTGTAATTGGTTATTAATAACGTGCTTAATACCCAGAGGTTTCTATAAGCGCGGACCTGGGGATCGAACCTGTGTTGTGCCGCATCGCTGCGTCGTCTTGCTGCCAAGGCAAGCTCATTGCCCCTGATCTATCCTCCTGAGACCTCTTAGGGAAAATTACCTCCAAGTGATCCTTCTGCATTATTTCCAGAAAGGAATGTATGACCGAATTGCACTTATCTTGTTTTGAAATGTATAGGTAAACAAGTCACAGCAGTGTTTCATGCTAAAACAAGGGTCTCTTCAAAATTATCTTGTGCCCGGTGGCAGCACACTAGCATTGAGGACTATACATACAAGATCAAAGAGTATTGCCCTAACAAAGCTCGGCCATATGAAATGACGTGTATTTAAGTTATTGTCAATACTCTTGTAGTGTGTTATGTATCTTCTAAACAATGACTGATCAGATCGCAGAAGCATCTGCTGAATGCATGGCCTTCTTCTCAGCACTGATTTGATTTATACTGCACACCACTGACCCTGAGGTTTAAGGGTGCTGAGAAAACAAACAAATACAGTAATCAATAACCCAAATACAGAACACAATAATCTCAAAGACACATAAACAAATTAAGCAGCAACAAATAAAAACAAGGAATATAAAACATTTAAGAGTGAATGGATCAATTCAAAACAATTCTAAACTTTGTGAGTGAGGGCATATCCTGTGAATGTATGATTCTGTTAAAAAACAAAGGCAGACTACCAGAACCACATCCAATGACGGTACAGTCTGTATTGTCCACTGAACACCAATTATTAATCTGCAGTCGATGGAGGACTTTCAGGTCCTGAGTTCTCACATAGTTAGGACCAAGCTTTTTGGTTAAACCAGGGCAAAATATTCTTACATCACTTCACTGTGACACCACATGTGTTCCTGCAGACTTTGAACTCTTGGTAGGATAGCAACGCAGAGAGATATGGGCCTCATTACGGGGTTGCCGGTAAAACCCGCCTGTAAGCGGTGTGTTACCGGCAACCCTGTAACACTGTTTCCACCGCCTGACTTCCTGGTGCCACCGGAATATCATGGCAGGTGGCAGAAATGGTAAATCCCCCTTCCGACGGAGTCAGGGAATCGGGTCACTGAAGCACAGGCACCATTGCTAAGAGTGCTGGTGCTTCCCTCCCAGCAGGTCAGAGTTCTGTGTCCCTACCGGTAAACTCTTAGTTTGGCGGTCCAGAAAGGTTGCTGGTATGTTGCTTCTGGCACCCTTATTTCCAGACCACCAAA
This sequence comes from Ambystoma mexicanum, assembly GCF_040938575.1. NCBI lineage: Eukaryota > Metazoa > Chordata > Amphibia > Caudata > Ambystomatidae > Ambystoma > Ambystoma mexicanum. The sequence continues at coordinate 1,578,894,497 of NC_090929.1, read as the reverse complement.
CTCATAGGGCCTCATTACACGGAAGGCGGTGAGCCATGGCGCTATTAGCGCCATGGCTCATGCCGGTAAAATACCGGCACCGCCTTGGCGGAAAGGGGATTTACCGCCCCATTCCAAGGTTGGTGGGGCGGTAAATCCCCCTTCCGCCATTGCCCTTCCCCATTCCCATTTCTGCCCCATAGGGCTCTATGGGAATGGGGAAGGCGCTAATTACGGCACCGCAATTTTGCGGTGCCGTAATTAGCTCCGAGGTCCCTTAGCGGGTTGGTTTTTAACGCCTGCAAAAAGCAGGAGTTAAAGCACCAACCCGCTAAGGGACCTCGTAGTAAGGCGGTAATGGTTAACGGTCATCGTTACCATTAACAGTGGCCGTTAACCATTACCGCCTTCTGTGTAATGAGGCCCATAGTCTTTAGACTGCATTGAAGCTAACACAGCACAGGCATTGGGCTGATGATAAGCACACAATAGACCAGAATGCTAACTACAAAGCAAACTACAAAGTTTCCTTCACACCCTTCACTGAATCACATGACATTGACACTTCACACAACTGGAAAGCACCAAGGAGTGTGTTAGATTGCTGTCGAGGCACTTAAATAGAGTAAGGAACAGAAATAGAAAACTAGATGCCCCATTCCTAGGATTTCGAGGTACTTGACCCATTGGCCTTTTACCTTCTGCCAAAGAGCCAGGTTGAATACCTTGCAAAAGGATATTTTTAAAAGTAATCGATTTCATTTTGTATTTTCAACGTTTATAATGACTGTATTGTTTTCCATCCTGCATTTTAATACCCAGACTGCACAGTATATTTACATCTTGCCTTCATTATATATGTTCCTGTCTTAGAGGGGTGGGGATTTAGTGTATTTATTAGTTTACATAAAGCACATAATTTATAGAACCATTTTTGGACATTTATTTGGCACTGCTGTACTGTGCTACTTGCTCATTTTCCACAAAGATCTCTAACATTCATGACATTCACACAACCCTTCCCTCTCTCTCTCCCCAACCCTCCCTCTGTCCAGTACCTTTTCTATGCACAACTACTTCTCTCATACCTTTCCAATTGAATTAGCATGCATCCTTTGCAGCACCAACCCATGTTGCGCTCCTATCAACTCTTTTGCTCCCTAAATGGTCAATCACTTGCCCTTGGTATCATACCAAAATGTTGAATCCAATCACTGAGAGCCTGAAAACATGGGATTTATTTAATCGAGAATGTATACACCTTTTCGCACAAATATACATGAGTAGTGGGGATGGGTATTAATTAGCAATGGGGGTTGGGAAGAGTTTGGGGGCTATCCCCTGTATCTATTTGTGAGAAAAAGTGCACACATTCGAAGAAAAGCATTTGACATGTTGGGCATTTGCAATGATTTCTGTGCAGTAATCACATTGATCCGTTGTCCTTATCTCCCTGAGCTCTGTAACTTTTCTTTCTCTCTCTCTGCTGGACTCTTTGATGCCTCCTTCAAATATTTAACTATTTTAGCTCTTATGCAGTGGGGGGTTTGGTGAACTTTTTAAGTGGAGGGGTACATATTCTATCTATCTATGTTTATAAAGCGCCAAAGCCCCCAGTCATCCAGGCGCTGAGACAGACAGACATACAACAAAGACAAGATTACAAAACACATAAACTGGAGTCCATCCTAAGCAAATAACGTGGTTTTAAGGAGTTTCCTAAATGTGGAGTGATTTTCCTCCTTCCTTAATGTTTCAGGGAGCTCATTCAAGGCCTGTGCTACCCGAACAGGGAAGGAACAACCATTCCCCCAGACTCTTTGGAATCGATTGACCTTAAGGGTGCAGGCCTCTGTTGAGTGTAGGCTCCTACTGGGTTGTAGATTTCCAATTTCTCCTTTAGGTACTGAAGTACAGATCCAAAAAGACATTTATGTCCCGATGTCAACATCTTAAAGAGAATTCTGGCTGCTACCGGGAGCCATTGAAGCCCTCTGCGGGCCACAGTTACCTGATCTCTACATGCAATGTTATAGATTATGCGTACTGCTTCATTTTGGAGCTTCTGCAATTTATAAATGCAATCCTTGCTAGCTACCCCTAATATGGAATGGTAATAGCTGAGTTGCGATAAAATAATTGCTTTGACCAGTTTTGCACGATTTTCCCTCGTAATCATAGGACAAAGCAAATTCAAGACCCTAAGATAGTAGTTAGAGCTCCTGACTATGTAGTCCACTGGGCATCCACATTGAGCGTAGCCTCCATGAAGGTGCCAAGATTTTTAACCTTCCCAGCTACTGGAACAAGACCTCCATCAATATGGAAACTAGAACATTCCTGTCCTAAACTCTCTCGCGAATGCTTGGGCCCATATACATTCAGCTCCGTTTTGCTAGCATTTAGGCATAACCAATTACTGGACATCCAGTTTTTAATGGCCATGTACATTTGTTTTAGCCTCTCCTGATCGTCGGCATGGTTTCCACTGAGTTCCATGGTAAGCGGAAAATCATCCAATGAAAATTTGCCCCAAATATGCCCTAGCTACCAAGTGTAGCGAGGAAGCACAAACCTGTCAAGGTGGGTTTGGGGGGATTCTCCCCCAGAGAAAATGTTTTAGACAATGAGTTAAAATTGTGCATTTTCAAGAGACATGTTTGAAAAAGTGGATAAAAAGTCAAACAGTTTGCAATTGGTTTTGTAGGATGACTCACTAAAAAAGCCAGTAGATCCAAGTCACCATGAATGGACAGGAGCCTTTCTCAAAAACATTGCAATGATGCATTGCCTTCAATATGTGCAAGTATAAAAACAGTTTCACGCTGGCTGTGCCCATACATTTCCATGCTGGCTGCAACAATATATGTCTGTATTCCCATGTAAGAACATACTCATGTTATGTTTGTGCATGATGCCAGTAAATATACTATAAGAAAACATGCCCACGCTTGTTTTACCAATATATAGCAATATCCCAGGTATGGGCCTACTCCAGTTCGCTTTACCATTTGAAATGCATGCTACAGTATGAAAACATGCCCAGACTGGCTGCACCTAAATTCCAGTCTAGCTACATAATGACACTTATCATGCCTGCTTTATCAAAGATGCCCAATACAAAATCTCATACCACAATAAGAAATGGCTACACTGGCTTCATTAAAATGGCAGTCTATCTACATAACAACACTTTTCATGCTTGCTTTATCAAAGATTCCCATTACAAAATGGGATTGGGGTTGGAAGCCTGTGGTTGAAATGTTCGAGTGAGAAAAGATGGAAAGTTATTTCTCCGAAAATAACTTTCGGGCCTGTCACCCCTGAACATTTCAGACTTTGCCCCCACTCCCACCCACACCCACCCCTCACACCCACTGCCCTACTTACCATGTAGTGGCACACTTTGTTGTGTGCCGCTGACTCTCTGTGTTGCTGCAACGCCTGTTCTCTTTCACTTCCATGATTGGGAACCGGTGCCGCAGGGTCCTTTCCTTTTTTTTCTTTTGCTCTTGTTTAACTTTTTATGGGATTGGCTGCAAGGGACATCCCTGCAATCCCTACTCACTGTATAGTGAACAAGGGTGCGGGGGACACCCCCACAACCCCAGCAGCCCATGCCACTGAATGGGGGATTTGATCAAACTTTTTCAGCCGTTCTGAATTTTTGAACGGCCGGAATTTGGCCACATCTCCCATTCAGTCTTTTATTTTCAGACTTTTTGGATGATTCCTGCAAAATGTCATACACGAATAATAAATGGCTTGACTGGGTGCATTAAAATGCCGGATTAGCTACATAATAAGACTTATCATGCTTGCGTTATCAAAGATGCCCAATACAAAAGGTCATGCCACAGAAAGAAATGGCTAGACTGGCTGCACCAAAATGTCTTAGTGTCTCACCAGCGAACAATCAACCCAGCCGAGCACGGATGCTATTCAGCCGACCACCATGAACAACTCAGAAAGAAACCCACACGGGACACTGTATTTACCCTAACTTGCCTTGAGAAAAACCATCGGTTGAAACACGTGTCGGCACCTAAATCCAAAGCACATAGCTCATGATTGCATTTAGAACAACGAATAGACCAGGATGTATGTCAGACAAGTGACAACCAATGTTAACCAATGAGCTTAAATGACTAACTGACGCAATAAAGACAGCTCTTTCTAAAAGCCAAGAAAAGTGTCAAAAATGATTAGAAAATGACCTAAAGTACCAACACAGGACAACGGGTCAAAACCAGATCCAGTGCCAGCGTACAACTGGGTTCCAATCCTCACCTATCATAGATGCCCGGTAAAATAAAATGTCATGCCTCCCACCTGCGCTCACCAGCACCTCACATATGCACAGAATCAATTTGAATATGTGTGTAGGCTGAGTGGATGTATGGTATTTTTTACTGGACATCTATCAAAGATGCCAGTACAAAAATACCATGCCTGCCCATGGGCACCCCAGTGCCTCACACACCCACACAATCTATGTGGTTTAATGCGAGGACAGATGGTCCCAGGAATGGTATTTCTTTTACAAGGTATCTATCAAAGAGGCCCAGTAAAAAATGACCTGTCTGACCTATGGACCCCCCAGAGTCTCATGCATGCACACAATCAATGCCCTTACTGGGCATCCACCATAGATGCCTAACAGAAAAATGCCATGCTTGCCCCTAGAGCCCTAGTACTTCAAACAAACACAATATTATGTGTGTATGCGAGGTGCTGGTGGCACAGGGGTCAGACATGGCATTTGATACTAGGCATTTATCATAGATGCTCAGTAAAAGAAAATGACATACCTGCCCCAGCTCCTCACATGGCACACAATCAATGTGATTATGTTTGTATGTGAGGCACCCAGGGGGCAGGCATGGTATTTTTTAATTGACATCTATCATGGTTGCCCAGTAAAAAAAACGATAAGCCTGCTCCCTGGCCCCCAAGTTCCTCACACATGCACAGAAGCAATGTGACTATGGCCCTCATTACGACCCTGGCGGAGTGGGTTTACGCCAGCGGTATTCGTGGCGGACCCGTCCGCCCTACTACGAGTTCCCGTAGCGCCATGGAGCCTTTCTCCGCCTGGTTTTTCCGGGCGGAGAAATCCATGGCGCTACGGGACCTTGTTGTTAATTACGCCACCGTACTGTACGGTGGCGTAATCAACGCCTTCCCCACTCCCATTATACCCTATGGGGCAAAAATGGGAATGGGGAAGGGTAAAATGGGGATTGGGGATTTACCGCCCCGCCAAGGTCGGAATGGGGCGGAAAATCCGCCAACCCCCATGGCGGTATCGGCAGCTTTCCGCCGTGCTCCGAGGTGCATTTAGCACCGCGATTTCCGCCAGGGTCGTAATGAGGGCCTATGTGTGTATGTGAGGCACTGTGGGTCCAGGCGGCAAGCATTGTATTTTTTACTAGGCATCTATTAGATGCCCAGGAAACAAAAATAACATGGTCCTCATTCTGAGTATTGCGGTCTAGAAATAAGGGTGCTGGTAGCAACATACCAGCACCCTTTCTGGACTGCCATACTACAATGATGCTGGTAGGGGCCATGGATCTGCCAGCAGGCCTGACCTGCCGGTTTTTAGGCTCCTACCATCATGGTTGTCATAGAAGCACCAGCACTGATAGCAACAGTGCTTCTGTGCCCCATTTCCATGGAGTTCTATTGGACTCCATGGAAATAGGGTTTTACTGTTACCGCTGCCACTTGTGATATCCCTGTGACACCAGTATATCAGGAGGCGGTACAGCTGTTACGGGGTTGCCGGAAATCAGCTGCCTACCTGCAGGTTTTCCGGCAACCCCGTAATGAGGGCCCATTTCTGTCCCCTTGGACCCCAGCACCTCACACACACACAAAGTGATTATGTCTGTATGTGAGGCACTGGGGGCTTAGGGGGCAGGCATGGTGTTATTTGCTAGACATTTATGATAGATGCCCAGTAAAAAAAAAGACCATCGGCAGCTCGGAAGGGGAGCTGATTTTGGCCAGGTAGAGGGGCGAGGAATGGCTGTGCAACAAAGGGATTTAAAAAATGCTTTTGTTGTCCAACCTATCTACCCCTACTCATCAAAAGCAGATCCCCGGCCCAGCAAAAACACACACAAACAAACTAATTTACAAAACAGTCACATGCAGCATACACTCGCTAATTCACATGTGCACCCATCATCACACACACAATCTTAACACAAGCATACATGCAACAATACACATATTTGAGCATGCATGGCTGGGGAACAGAACTGTCAAAGGTACACTGTATTTCCGTTGACAGTTCAAGCAAGCTGAGGGAGCACTCAATGTTTACACTGGGCTGGCTCTTCGGCCCCTCCATAATGGGAGGGGTTGCCGGTGAGTCGGTGATCCCTTCTCCATTACAGAGGAGTTGCCACTGTCCTATTGAAAAAAACTTTGTCTGGCCCAAACACACAGCAAACATTTACCAAGTTTCTCTCCTTCCCTATTATTCAAAGGTCCTTGAGCGAATGTCCTCGACCAGATAACTAAGTACCTTGAGGAAAATGGCCTTGGACATCCACTTTAATCTGGCTTGCGTACTAAACACACTATCGAGACTGCACTCTTGCACGTCTCCAACTTTCTCTCTAATGCTCACCACTCCAAACTCTCTTCTGTATGCATCTTTTTGGACCTTTCAGCTGCTTTTGACACCGTTGACCACTCCTGTCTCCCCCACACTGTCCAAGACCATGGATTTTTCAAATCTTCTCTTGCCTTGTTCTCCTCCTTCCTGAAAGGTTGATCCGTTAAAAGCTCTAAGAACTTGCAAATCTCTGAGCCCGTACCTCTCCCTGTTGACGTCCCCCAAGGGTCTGTCTTTGGATCGCTGATACTAACCCTATATACCTCTACCTTTTGAAGATGTATCTCATCCTTTGGCTTTCACTATCACCTTCTTTCAGATAACACTTAAAATAGTTTCTCCTTTCCCTCTTTCACACCATCCATCTCAGAACAATGTCTCACTGCAATTTGTCACTGGATGTCTCTCCGCTGCCTCATGCTCAAATCTTCAAAAATCGAAGTATTCTTTCTCCCAGCTTCCAATGCCATCCCTCCCCTCTCATAACACCTTCCCGTCTGACCTTACTCCCTCACCGAAGGGTTGCAATCTTGGGGTCCTCCTTAATAGCGAATTACAACTGCAACAATGTATTTCCACCATTGCCTCTGCTGCTCATATTAAACGCCTCAACGTTATGAAAATGCTTCTTTTTCCTCACTAGCGACTCTACAAAAACTCTAATCTCCCCTTGTGTGCTCATCAAACTGGACCAACCCTCAAGTCTACTTCTTGGCCTTCCTTTTTATTTCTTCCTGCCTCTATACAAAGACCTCACCGTTGCTACCTACACTCCCTACGACCTTCCCAGATCCTTCCCCACTTCTACCTACCAACAGCATACTGGGTGACTCTGGCAGTGTGCACACCCTTGCATTTTTTCTTTTTTACTAATTAATAACATGTTCTGTGTAGCCATGTGTCCAGAGCCTCCTTAATCAAGGAGAATTCCAAGAACATTCAAGTGAAGCACTTTCCACTCTTGATTACAAAAATAACTGCAGAAAGGAAATCAGGATCCTGTTTGTGAAAAAATGTAGGTAAAACCAAATACATGTGAAACTGTCTCAAGAGCAGAAAATGGTACACCTGTGACCTTGTGTGATGTTTGAAATGCATTGGAGGGACAGGGCTTCCATATCCGTGTCCTGTAGTACTTGTATCATGTGTGTTCTGTGTTATTTTCTGCACAGGGGTCCATGTGGGACTCCTGGCAGTGCAGTTCTTCCTCTTTTTGGTTTGGTGTACAGACCCTTGGGCTACCCTTATGACACCCATGGGTGGGGGTACAACCCTGTGCCCCTAGTGTATGTTTTTGGGCACCTGTGTGTGGCCCAGAGAGCAGGGTATGGGCTGGGGGCAGCTCCATGCTGAATTTGGCAGGTGCTCTGAGTGTCCTCAATTTTGGGATACCTAGGCCCTGCCATTGGAATCAGTTGATTTCTGATAGAAGACAAGATGGCCCCTGTAGCCTCTTCCACTCTATTGCCTGTTACCTTGTTTTCCAAAGTCCTGGGAAGCCGTGACTCTGTCCCTTCCCCTGACTGGCTGTTGAGTGGAAGTTCCATATATGGTATTGTGGGGAAGTCCATGCCAGACTGGCTGGAGCCTTCCCAGTGACTGTATTTTGTGGGTACACCTGGGTGAATGGAGTGTGTGACCAATATGCATTTCATGTTATGGGTGTCTGGTGTCTGGTTTCTGGTATGTGACACAAAAGCTGTGACAGCTCAGCCCGAAACTGGTATGAATGCAGTGTGGAGTGCTGAATGGCTGTGTACTTGTCCCAATCCACATTCCTTGTTGTGAGTGTCTGGATGGAGAAGCATGACTTGAATGCGCTGTGAGCCAGATTGGCTGCCTGCCTGCATGAATCCCCTTCTGAATGATTGGTTGCCTGAGTGTGACCCAGCAGAGTGAGTAAGAGACCAAACTGTATATCTGGGGAACTCTCACTAATGGAAATCGTTCAGAAGCTGAAGTCGAAACTTGATGCTTATTCTCAAAGCCAAGCCGGAAGAAGAACGTTGACTGCTGTTACCTTCGACGCAATCTGAAAGCTGCCGTTCTGTCGAGGACTGATCCAATAGAAGACCTGGCTAGGAGACCTCTTCCCGAGCTACGAGGAAACATTGTGTAGACCGCTGACCTTTACCGAAGCACCCTGGAAGTCAGCCTTCGAAAGACTGTCGACCAGAGACGGGGACCGCGGAGGAAACTGAAGAGAAGCACCCAGACATCGAGGCCATCGAAATCCATTGCCGTCAACCAGGTTTCAGAGGATCGCCGTAACTGCTGGAGTCCCATTGAAGCTGTGTTGCCCAGAAGCGGGGACCGATTGACGCCGTGCTGCCGATGACCAGAGCCGCAACTCTCCATTGCCTAAGAACACTTTGAATCAAGGACTCCCTTGCTCATCACCGTCGACCACTTTGTCCCGCTGGAGAAAGTCAAGGTCGCCGACAAACTAAGGAGAATATGTCAGTGGGTTTCCCACCACCCAAGACGCTGATGCCCTTGCTGGGCCAAAGTTCCTCATTGACTCTTTGCAGCAACAAACTATCATCGTCGAGGTGCACCGCACGCCTCATCATCGCAGGACGTCCACGACCGATCGTCGACGACCACCGCCAGGACGTAAACTGCTGCCTCAATGTCATTGTTCACCCTTTTCTTCGAAGGATCTCGACGACCCGACGTCGAACTGTGCTAAACCAGGTACATTGTGGTAGTAGAACATTTTTAGAAGGAAATAAGACTCTGCTGAACAATATATTGACTGGGCTTGTTTATTATATTACTTACAGGTAGCCCAGGTGGGGGATCCTCACACAGAACTGTGCCTAGTGGTAGGGGCCCAGTATTCTGCCAATTGCTTAACCAACTTATTTTGCTCCTCAAGTCTATTGTTAGTTCACTTTATTAATTGATTTGTATGCCATTTTGAAACTGTCCAGAGTTCGTGCATTTTAATGGAATCAAGGAAGTAATTGTGGTACCACATAGAGACTGTACATATTTATCATTTTAGAATAGCCTGAGCACAAAGTGTGTTATTTTATGTGTACATAATCAAAGCCTTATTTATATAAACAACTGTGTTTTCACTAACATAGTGTGTGGACATCCTTTGTGGGTGCTTGTGGACTACACTGTTCTTATGAACCAGCCTGCATCACCTTCTGAGAGCTTAAGCCTTGATTGCTCGCCCAACATTACCAAATAGAGAATCTTGGCTGGGGTGCTCTGTGCCTCTACTCTGCCATATAGAGAGCAGGAGTACACATACCCCCATCCAGTCTTTACACCTTGTCACACCTTTGTTCCAATAAGACATAGAACACATTACTTCCAAAATCTTCTTATATAAATATCAATAAAGTACAAATACAAACACATAATACAGCTATTTTGTGATAATCTGAAGAGGATTACATCTGTATTCGACTACGTCCCATCACAACAAGCATTGGCAAAGGTGTTGTCTGATGTCTAGGCAGGCATATACACTTGTTAGCTATTGGAATCGTATGCATAGGTACCCACACCATTTTCTGGGATATGCCATCATGTAGAGAGTAAGTTCAATCGTTTGTCCGATATTACCATGTAGTGATGAGTTACGCACATCCTCTATTGTTTGTTCCTATCACATACCAGCTATTGACACTGGCCCAGCGAGGCAGGCACAGCCAGAGAGTGCAGATAGCCAGAAGCATGGCGACAAAGAGCTGATCCTGTAATGAGCGAAAACTAAAAATCCATATTTAAACACAACATACTTTTGTGTGCTATTCAAATGTCCAGGTCTAGTACAATTTCCACCAAAATAATGTATATCACTCACAATAAGTTGTGATTTCACCTGGAAAGGCAACATGACTATGGCCCTCATTATAATTTTGCCAGTATCCGTCCAGTATTCCCAGTGGGATTCTGGCAAACTGTACCACTGTTTCTGCCACTTGGTCAGCTGGAATTACCGGCAGATTTCAAGTAGTGGAAACACCGGTAAATCCCCATTCTATTGGGGATTTACCTCTATTACTGGCGTTCTTTTGATGGAAGTGTGGCGAATAGAACTCCAGCTCTTAGCTGGAGGTAAATCCTCCACCCTAGCGGCAAACGTATTGTTCACTGGTCCGGAAAAGTGCTGGTACACGTTATTACCGACACTTTATTTCTGGACAGGCCAACTTATTATGCAGCCCTATTTGTAGGCAATATCAAAGTAAAGAGTACCTGAGATACTAACGGTCCTCCAGGTAAGAATATGGTGTATAGAAGAAATGGACTGTAGAAATGAGGATGGCAAGAGGCTGTTCAATAAATACTTCAAAAAATAGATTTATTTCAAGTTCTAACAATCATTTTAGTGGTACTGAACCAACGTAGGTTTAAACAAACTGTGCATCCATCTCAATATAGATCAAACTCCATTCAATTCCCTCCATCAAGCATACACACTCAGTCATTAATATACATCTATTATTGCTCCACATTAGATTTCAGTTTCATAATATATATGGCCATATAACAAATTAGGTACAGCAAATGTTTAACACCCCTCACAGGAATCAACGTGGAGCTGCGAGACGTGGATAATTAGGAGCAAGCATGTGACAAAATGACAAAACAAAACATATCTGTCAACATATCATCCTCTGACAAACTGGCCTGCCGCCTGCTCCAAAGGCAGTACCGGCTCTCCGTTCTCACCAAGAAGAGAGCCCTTATCCAAGCCCGCATCTCTGCGGCATCTAACAACTCCGCCGAACTCTTTAAAATCTGCAAGGAGCTGGCCAACCCTGTTGCAGTCTCTACCTCTCCTGTCCCCTCCCAGGCCCTCTGCACTGCACTGGCCTCTCACTTCATCTCTAAAACTCAGGACATCCTGTCCTCGCTCTCCTCCTTTCACCCCCCTCCCTCCCTTCCCGGCTCTTCCTCTGGCCCTTCTGCAGTCACCCCTCCTCCCTCTTTCTCTGCCTTTCCACTTTTCTCTGCTGACGAGGTTTCCAGACAAGTCCAATCTATGAAAGTCTCGTCTAAACAGGTTCACCCCTGTTCCTCCAAAACTATCAAGGACCACATCGACTCCCTGGCTCCTGCCCTGGCTGACTTTTGCAACCACTCCTTCGCCTCTGGAGTTTTCCCTTCCCCCCTCAAGCACTCCCTTGTGCACCCTCTTCTCAAGAAACCCTCTTCCGACCCCTCCTGGCCGGCTAACTATCGCCCTATCTCCATCACTCCCTTCCTGGGCAAGCTCCTGGAGAAACTGGCCATCTCCCAGCTTAACCTCCATGCTGAATCTGTTGGTAGTCTTCATGACCATCAATCTGGCTTCAGAGCTGCCAGAAGCACGCAACTGCTCTCCTGAACATCCGTGAAGACCTGCTCTTGAACCTTGATTCCAACACTCCGTGTGTTCTCATTCTGCTCGAACTCTCCTCTGCCTTTGACACTGTCAACCATGCCATCCTTCTCAACCGTCTCAGTGAAAACCTGGGTATCACTGGTCAGGCTCTGGCGTGGCTGACCTCTTTCCTTTCAAATCGACCCTCCCAGGTCCAACTGGGGTCCTTCCTCTCCGACATCTTTTTCTCCACCTGTGGTGTCCCCCAGGGATCTAATCTCTCTCCCTGGCTGTTCAACCAGTATCTGGCACTCCTTGCCCACCGCATCGCCGCTCTCTGCCCTAATTTCCAGTGCTATGCGGACGATACCCAGCTCATTTTCAGGCTACCCTCAGCCTCCCCCTCTCCTTCCCTCATCTCTGACTGTCTGTCTGCTATCCAGGAATGGTGTGCCGCCAATGACCTCTGCCTTAATGCCAGTAAGACTGAGATTCTACTCATCGGTACACCCACTCCCTCCTTCCCTGCAGCTCTCTGGCCTGCCTCCCTTGGCCCCCTCCCTGCTCCTACCTGCAAGGCAAAAAACCTTGGGGTCATCTTCGACTCCACACTCTCCTTCTCTCCTCATATTTCTGACGTCGCTAAGAAGTCACACTACCAGCTGCACCTCCTCAGAGGTATTCTTCCCTTCCTCTCCTTCCCCCAGAAGCTCACTGTCTCCCGAGCCCTGGTTCTCTCGAAGCTGGATTACTGTAACAGCCTCTATCTTAATCTGCCTGCCTCCACTCTCCGCCCTCTGCAACTCATCCAGAACAGAACTGCGAGACCTGTCCTTGGCCTCAAGCCCAGGGACCGTATCTCTCCAGGACTGAAATCTCTACACTGGCTCCCAGTGGCTGCGAGGATAAAGTTCAAAACCCTCTGCATTATCCACAAGGCCTTCTGGAGGCTGGGGCCGCAATACCTTCAACTCTCTCTTCCTAAATATCTTCCTTCTCAAGCTCTTCGCTCATCCACCTCCAACTCCCTCACGGTCAGTCGCTTCTCCAAGCAACAAGTTGGTGGTAGATCTCTCTCCGCGGCAGGGGCCTCCCTCTGGAACAGCCTTCCTGCCTCCCTGAAACTTGAGGAGAACCATCTCCGGTTCCGGAAGCACCTCAAAACGCTTCTTTTTGCTTCTGCTTTCTCTCTCCCTCTCCCCTGCTAAATTGTTCACTGAAACTGCACTGAATATGCAACTGGGCCACTCTCACCGACCTCGGTCCTGGCCCCAGCCACTCTCCACTTGCACTGCCTCCCTGGCAACCCCTGCACTGCGGGACTGTCTCTGTATCCCTACAGCCCCCCCTTCCCAGCACTTGCCTGAACTTACCTTGCACTTGCCACCAGCTTGCCACCAGCTGGCCCTATTTATTTATTTTATTCTACTTACCTTGTACCGCACTTCCCCCCTCCCCTCCCCTTTGCACTTTTTCCCTTCCCCCTACCCCTGCACTTGTGCGATCTAAATGACACCTGGCCTAGTAGGATCGTTGTCTGTCTTCCCCTTGTTCCCCCCTCCCTGCCTCGTCGCGCCTTGAAACACTTGTGTATAGGCGCGTTACAAATGCCATATCATATCATATCATATCATACATGAATGTTTTTGGGGGGTACAGGGTTAATTTTTGTTCAGGTGGATTTTTAAGGGTGAAAAACAGGGGTTTGCGGGGGGGGCAAAAAATGCATTCAATGCAAATTTTTTAGCTGGAAAAAATGTGATGCAAATGGACCGCAATGCAAGGGATTTGATGCAATGACCATAAAGCCACCCTGACCTGTGTTCTATGCTGAAATCAAACCCCTGGCGGTTGAGTGACCATCTTAACAATTTAGTATTCTCCACCTTCATCTGCATTAACCATCTCAAGAGTTGGTGGTCTGTCTGAATTACAAAAGTCGATCGATACAAGTATGGTCTAACCTTCTTCAGAGACCACACAACGGCAAAACACACACGTTCAATATTTGCCCACCTTGTTTCACGGTCCTTCAGTTTCCTACTGATGAAGAAGATAGGGTGTTCCCTGCCTTTCTCATCCAGCTGACTCAAAACTGCAACTATTCCTGCATTAGAAGCATCAGTCTATATAATAAAGGAGTGGTTGTAGTCAGGAGCTCTCAAGACTGGAGCTTGACAAAGGGTTTTCTTAAGTCCTTCAAAGGCTTGAGTGCACTCTTCATTCCACCTGACCTTCTTGGGGAATTTGGGTGAGGAGATCACATTCAAAGGGAGATGCTATGGTCCCATAGTTCTCAATGAAGTTCCTATAATGACCAGTGAGACCTACAAAGGCTCCCACCTGGGTGTGAGTAGTAGGGGTGGTGATAATAAGTCATATACATTGTGTATTTTTGGGAAAAATAAATTGCTGGCATAGTGGGTTGTTCTTGTATTTAAAAATGATATTTTGTCATCAGTGAGTAATTGCATCTTATGCCATTTCATGATAAGTTCCCTAGCTTGTTTGATTGTTATGCTAATGAATTCATAATTCGTTCTTTTATAGCATCCTGGTGTTGACAAATGATTTTCTGCCATTCCAATGTACTCAGATTTGCTTAACATGACAATGTTTCCCTCTTGTCTGCCTCTTTAATGAGTATATCCTCATAGGTTTTCAGCCCTTTTAAGGCTGTGTTTTCAGTATGAGATAAGCTTGATTGGATTTCATGGCTTATTTTTGTTTTGTAATCCATTCATTTATGAATATCATTGATTACAGCTTGATGAAAGGTTTCAATCACTTTGCCCTGGTTGAACTGTGTTGTGAATTCGGATGATGGTTTCAAATTACTGTCTGTAATTGTCGTACCTTCTACACTCCTTAATAATGATTATATTTTCGAAGAAAAATATCCAAAGGGAGTCTGCATCTTATGTGCTGCAAGAACTCATGTCGTGGGTGGAAAAGACACATAGATTTAGCCCCCTACAAACAGAGTTTAGGAAAGGTATGGGGACAGTGCTGAGGGTTCCATGTCATTTCATCGCAGGATGTTTTTTCGCGGGGCTTTTTACCATGATTTTGTTTTTGAAAAAAAAACCATCCCCAAACCCCCCATTTTCGAAAAAATTAGATGTTTTTTTTTCCCAAAAAAATTTGCGGTACAAAAAACTACAAAAAAAATCCCGCAATGAAAGGGCTTTGTACCCTGCTGAGTGGGCTGCGATCTCGGCCTGTATCTCTGAAACAGGGCGGCAGTTCCCACAAACATTATATGTGGCTTTGATAGATCTTTTGTCGGCCTTTAACAATGTCAACATAGGTCTCCTATGGAGAAAACTAAGAATGTAGGGGATTGATCGGGATTCAGATGTTGTATATGAGGATCTTGGCAAAGGTGTGATTGAACACTCTGGGTCTCGAAGTTTCTGCCTGGCAATGGAAGTGCGCCAGGGGTGTGTCCTCACCCCAACTCTGTTTATTCTCTATCTCGCGTACTTGTGGGACTAGGGCTCCTCCTGGGGAGGGTACTCTCCTAAGTGACCCACGCTGACAGTCAACTGCATAGCATATCCGGATGACATTATCCTCATTGAATTTACACCTCCGGGACTCCAAAGTTCATTATAAACTATAGAGAGGTACTTCAAAGTCAATCAATTGGTAGCGAATACAAGTAAATCTTTATATTATGATCTACCTGAGCCATAGGAAAATCCTACATCTGGAAGCTGGACAATAAAAAGATCAGAAGAGTCGGTTCACTATGCTACCTGTGGGTTGTGATCAATGTGAAAAGACAGATTGAAAAATGTAAAGAAAGGACAGAGGAGAAGACTTGGGTTTGTAAATCCATGATGAAGATGGTCAAATCCAAACTATGTACATATTCAGTGAAATCTTTGATTGAGTTCTATACATTAAAAACTATATTGATGGTGCCATATGGAAGCGATTTAGTGAATTTCAACAATAGGAAATGTTTTGACATTTTAGAGGGCAGAATCCTAAAACACACTCTTGGGCTTCCAATGTCGGTTCCAATCAGTTTTATCAGGCTGCTAATGGGGCTGATCGCGTGGTGGCCCCAATATGTTATGCAAAGTGTTTTGCTTTATGGAACTAATTGATGAATGCGGATGGAAAGAGCTTGGGCTCTCACATAAAATATCTTTTGCTGTGTGGCGTCAACCTCTTCCTAAGGAAGCTTCACACAAGATGAATCTGTTTCACAAGATGGTAGAGGTGGTGCGAGGGGAGTTAGACTATGTAATCAAGAATAAGATAAACAGATGGGACTTAATGACAGCTATTCAGGATCCGGGGAGATTACCCCTATACATGGGTAGATAAATCTACAATACCCCGATAAGAGATTGAAGAACGTATGTAAACAAATGTCCCTCCCAAGTACATTGGGAATGGTACTTAAAATGTTGATTAAACAGTCTACCGTCTTTAGAGGTCATAGGCCCTAATACAGGAGTACTCTGCCAGCTATGTGGCTCAGCTCAGCTCAAAACACTCTTTCATCTGCTTGTGGAATGCCCTAAGTTGAGTAAGGATAGGATTTTGAGGCTGGGTCCATTCATTCACTCCACTGTGCAGGTGTTAACTGATATTTTATGGCAAAGGCTGATGATGACACCCCAACTGGCGATGATTTTAGCCCTGGTAAATTTTCTACAGAAAATATTCTCAGACATCAATATTGTGATGCAACAGGCCGAGCCAGACCTATACAATGGATGGAATCTCTATTGAATGACCAGGAATGGGGTGTTCCCATTGCGAGTATCGATTACTGCAAGTGTAATGTTGGAAGGCAGCAGACATTCTTTCACTTGCTCTTTTTTCCCTCTACTGGTTAGTCTCTGCTTTTCTTTTCTCTTTTGCCTTTTATTGAAGCGAAGTGAATGGTTGTGAGCGTTTTGATAGTGGTTAAAAAGTGTTTCTAAGATTGCTGCGCTTGTCCTCTGCCAATATTGTAAATGTGGAAGTTTTCAATTAAGATTTTTGTGTAAGGTATTATGTGTAAATATATATTTATAGTATGACTTTTTTTTTTCTTTTGCGTAAGATACTATGTGTATTAAATATGCAAATCAAAAAGTAAATACAC
Organism: Ambystoma mexicanum; assembly: GCF_040938575.1. NCBI lineage: Eukaryota > Metazoa > Chordata > Amphibia > Caudata > Ambystomatidae > Ambystoma > Ambystoma mexicanum. The sequence goes on along the minus strand of NC_090929.1, from coordinate 1,578,877,445 downwards.
AACATTTTCTTTTCTATTTTTCCCAAAAATTAATGTGCAGTTGTTTTGAAAAAAAAAACCTTTTTTGTAATGGATAAATAATCCATCTTCAATTTGATTAAACCTAGGCAAAGCCTGTATAGGTGATACATTTGCACGTGCACCCATGGTTAATGTTGGCTGTTTTTTTGTTTTTGATTTGGACAAATACATGTTTGGACCAATACTCCTTTTTGTCAAATTGGATGTCTATTAAATGTAATAAAAATAATATGTGTAATTGCAAATGAAGTTATATATAGTTCACAAGGCACCAGTACCGAAATGAGCTTGGAACACTACAACGTGTATTTCAGTGTTCCGAGAAAGTCTTTTCGGTCAGCAATTCTGTTTTTTGACAATGACTGAAGATAAGTTGTCCTTAAACTTTGATTTGTTGTACTGCATCTGTGTAGTTGCCTGTCTGTGGCAGGTGATTCCCCCTGTTCTTACTGATTATATCCTCATAATGTAAGGACAGGGAAGAGGAAGAGGGATGAGGAGGTAATGTTTGAATTACCTGCCGGTGATCATATTACTCAGAGTCCTTTTCTTCGTAGTGCCAATCATAGAACCACCTCACCCCACACTCTCCCTGCTCTAGGTGTAATTTGGAAATCAGCTGACTGGGATTGGGGAAGGTGGCTGTGCCCTCGTGCAGTCCCTGCAACTGCTGAGGACGTCGCTTGAATCCAGCTCATAACTGGCAGTTATGGGTAGGTTGGGAAGAGTGAGAGACACAAGGCAGTGCGCCTGCTAACAGCACTCTGAATACTTAATAAACCTTCCTGTAATTTGTCTCACTGACTATTGCCTTCATGTTTCAACATTGTGGCAACAACAGGAGTACATCTCAAACCTGTCATACCCAGCAGTACAAGTGAACATTCTCCACTTGCCCAATGCACAGCTGCTAGCAGAGATACCACCACACTGGCCACGGTAAGGCCACCGGCAGGAAAGTGAGATCGAATGTGGACTACAGCAGAGAAGAAGGAGACACAGCAAGAGGATTGACTGCAAACTATATGGAATAGGGCATTACTTCTACAGCCAGCATCAGTAGCTCCATTGCATTGCGAAGATATGGATGCTAACATTCAGCTACCTCCTACATTCCAACCAACCACAACAACAAATCAACTATCATGTGGACACACTGAAAAGAAACAGTTTTATACATATCAAAGAACCATGGGTGGCAAGCACTCTGACCCAGTACATAAGCAAACCATACTATTTAATTGTTTGGATGTTGAGGGACTAGGGATATTTGAAAATGTGGACCAAATCAGGATTGGGAAGATCCCCAAGATGTGTACCAAATAATGCAAAGAGTACTAGAAGTACTTTCTGGCCCTAATAAAAATGCTCTGATGGAACACCATTTGCTTTTCTCCTGCAGCTAGGGGGACAAATGAGTATATGAACATATAAGTGAAAACCTTAAGGGCCTAGTTAAGGACTGTGAATGTAATCCTCACATAGAGCCTGATCTCTGATCAAGTGGTACACTGCACAAATGATAAAAATCTGCCGGAAAGACATTTGCTCATCAAAGTCCCTTGTCTAGAACAATCTGTAGCAATGGCCATAACAGTAGAACAATCAACGGAATATGCCCTTAGCAGGCAATTACAAAAGTGATTTAAGCCAATATCAATGAAAATGGAAAAAAATAGGAAATTACAGACCAGCACACTGCCCCAGAGGTGACGGTCGGAGAGCAAACACTGAGGGCAAAACATTAATTGGAAAAGATGTAAAAATATGTAACATATGTGGAAAGAGAGATAACCTTGCTAAAATGTGCAGAACCAACACTAGTTCTGTCAGATATTTAGATGATGAAATGCATCTAGTCACAGAGCACATGAGTGATTTGCTGCTCACCACAGTGTATCAAGATGATATATATGCTCCATGGAGTGAAGTCAAATTAGAGGGACACCAATTACAAATGATGGCAGGCTCAGGGTCAAATTAGGGGGACACCAATTACAGATGATGGCAGACTCACTGTCCAAAAATACAGTTATAGAAGCTGACAGTTACAAAACACCAGAGTGGGTCCTCAAAGAGTTAACACCTCTAGATAATAATCACAAAGCCTACGGTGTAATGGGTATAGAAATTGTAGGCAGTTGACATAGAATTCAAGTGAAGGAAAATACACAGGAACTTTTATATAGCAAGGAAAGAAAAGGCTCTATTGAGCGATCACCATCAAAGGGATCTTAAGATATGACTAGACACCAATGCAATGGAACTGGTTATTCAGACAAAATGTGGCATATGTAACAGAATTCTGGAGGTTTTTAGCTCACAACTGGGTTGCCTCAAGCTGTTCCAACACAAGATAACCCTAGAAAGAGTGTAAAACCAAAATCTGGTAACTGCACTGCAAATAAAATAAGACCAACAGACACAGAGATAAGTATAACGCAACAGAGTTTTTTCAAGCGAACCCAGGTTCAACACAACAATAGTTATGTAGAAGTGAGCAATTTACAGAAAGGAAATCATGGGCCTCGTTACGAGTTTGGAGCTCAAACTGGGCTCCATTACCGGGTTCCTGCAATGGGGACTTACCGGGTCATTCCGACATAGGAGGATCCGGTAATTCCTGGAGGAACCATTCCCCATTCCCATTTGAGCCCCCATAGAGCTCAATGGGAATGGGGAGGGAGGTAAAAAAGGGCACATTATAAGTGTCCCGTTGTTACCTCCCTCTTCTCCTCGCAGGACCCGGAAAAGACATCTGGTTTTACCAGACCTCTGATCAAGGTCCGGCAAAGGGAAACTTGTAATAGGCGCTCCGGTAATGAAGGGGACGGGCCCGTACCGGCCCCCTTCATTACGGGAGCGCCAGGGTCGTAATAAGGCCCCATGTCTTTTATGCACCTCAGTTTACATGAGTTCTTCTGCTAGTGCCTTGTCAAAGGTAGTTTACCACTCCCTAGGGTTTTATCTGAAAACATACATTTGGCAGTGATTTCATGCTTGTACATTCTAACTTTCTGATTCTAACTTTCTGACCTTACAAGACAACAGACTGTTCTTACTGAAAGGAGACTTTCCCACCAATATTATCTTTGTTTTCATGACTGAGGTTTAATGTACAGCAATGTGTTTTATAGTTTCTTTAGGATAACCCTTTCCTGGTAAAACCAAAACATCTCCTGTGTCATAAATGATTCTTATTATTAGTACATGCATTTGTGAGACCCACACAATTAACAGCTGCAGATGAGAAGGCACCCCTTGTATCTTATCTTGCTGGCCCGAGCTGTTCAAGACCCAAGGCTGCACAAACAATGAGCTCATCTTTCTTTGCAACAACATTTTTGTGTGGCTCAGCACTTGTGTGTGGCAAACATATTCCTTCCAGCTCCAAATAGGCAAATAGGAGATTTGCAAAATGGAGTGAGTGCATGAAATGAGAAATGGAGGAACCTAAGGCTAACCTGAATAAATGTATTTTCATAAACCCTCCTTTTAGCCTAAGCTGGCCCATTTTTTATACATCATCAAATGTATATACATCGATATTCATACTTTTCTGAAGTTCCATATTCTGCATAATTAGTGCATTTGTCACATTCCCAGGGGAGATGCTTGTAAGTGTTCCAGAGCTCTAGAACAGCACTGGCATAGCATAGATCCTGATGTAGGTAAGCATTGTATGCAGCAACAGAGAATGGCAACAGTGATCATAGCAAGAACAGAAAAAGTACTGATGTCCAAGCTACCTTTGTTAACATGAATTTTGGACCCATATGTGTGTAACCTATTGATAGCCTGAAACACAGTAGGGGAGGAGTTTGCTACATAAATGCAAAAAGATAACCCTACCATTTTACAAACCCCTCCTCTTTCAGCTAACATTGTGTCCAGTACCATCCTATTTTAAAGTGCAACCAGCCGAATAGCCCTCTGTACTAATGTTATATTGAAAAGTATATCGGTCATCTCATTAATCGTTCTTTCTAATACTCGTGCAAACCTTCTGATATCTCGGGAGTTTATTGCCGGGCCCCAAAAGGGAATTATCACTTTTGACACATCCCCTAATATTTGCCCAGTTGTATCATCATTGCTATCCCTCCTAGAATGGTGTTTCACTATTTCTAAAGCTGTTGTCAAACAAACCCCCGGTAACAGTATCCCTAAGTAAAATGCTTCCTTCCAATCTTTGGGTAACCATGGATATGTTTGCTTCCGACAAAGTATATTAATCCCCCAATGTGTAAGGGCCTTGTTTTGTTGACCAAAACTGCAATATTCATACTTTTGTCATATGTACCCATGTACCTAGAACCTTCCTTACGCAGACAAAAGGGTACCGTTGCAGGATTATTGTTAATTGTGTATGCTGGAGGATTCTCTTCCCTATTTCCTACCTTGCCATTTGAAACAAGGGGGGTCATTCCGAGATTGGAGGTAGTCATAGTGCTATTTGCGCCATGACTGCCTCCAATAACGGGCCGAGTCCGGTGTGGTGCAATGGGGACCAGTAAGTCCCCATTGCACCAACCATTCCCCATTCCCATTTGAGCCCCCATAGGGCTCAATGGGAATAGGGAGGGCGCAAATAATGGGCTCGCGAATGGCAAGCCCGTTATTTGCGCCCTGGTCCCTTAGCAGGACCGGTAAGGGACGTATGGTCCGACCACACGTCCCTTACAGTTCCCGCTAAGGGACCTCAGAATTGGGTGGTTGGGGATTACCGGCACCGGTCTCCTTACCGGTGCCCGCTATCCCCTACTGCCCACCTCGGAATGACCCCCAATATTAGAATTCCTGTCTGAGCGTTCGGTAGAGTCAGTGTTTGTAGTGCTCCTATTAGTAAACACTGAGCATCCCAAAGATAGTTGCACCTGCTGATCAAACGTATTTATATTTGTCCCATCAAAGTTACCTGTGGTACTGTCATTCCATCTGCCAAACAACATGGCCCTAAAAGATGCATAGCAAGCAGTGGACAATGGGAGAGAACATAAATACCATCCCAACCATTTCTCCCTGTATTGTGGAAGGTCGAAACATACCTAACAGTTGGTTTTGTTCAGTATTCCTTGAGTATCATTCATTAATCCAATGTGCCCAGATGCCTCGGGGGTTGGTGCACTATACAAATAAATAAAATACAAATACAAATTATTCTTATGAAGGTTTTATTGCGATATCCCTCTCAGTGTTCAAGATCAAGGGGACGAAGTGTGTATGTGTGTACATAGAAAGGAGACATAGTGGTGGAATAATGGCAATAGTGAGCTGAGAGGGTGTGATCTCTCCAGAAACCATAAAACAGGCATTAATATAAATAAGATACATACCACAACACTTATAATTACATATTTGTCTCTAGCTGACCACAGTTTTTGGACCTGGTCATTCTAGTGTTAAAACTTTCCATTTCGTCACTCCTGCATACCCCAAACAGAGGCATAGTCTCTCAGTGTCCGTTATGTTATGTTATGTTACATAGACTTGGTAAAGCGCACGTACGCCCAAGGGCATCTTGGCTCTATTGTGTGAGTGAGGAGAACTTACACCATAACAGAGACTGAGCAATTTAGAACAGAGTTGTTTTCAGAAGTCTACGAAAGGTGAGATGATCAGTGACACCCTGTAGGGCCAGAGGGAGATCATTCCAGGCTCTGGCGGCCACCACAGAGAAGGCATGTCCCCCTTACATGACAGACAATAGCGAGGAACAGCTATAAGAAGCGAAGATTGAGATCTCAACAGGCGGGCTGGAACATAGTGAATAAATTTGGCCTGCAAATACTCTGCTCCCATGCCATAAAAGGCACGGTGGACAATACACATGGATTTAAAGAGAATCTGATTGGCAATAGGGAGCCAATGAAGTATCCTCAGCAGCAGTGACATGTGAGAACCAAAAGGGGGGCAAAGAATGGCGCAAGCCGCGCGTTCTGCAGGAGTTGGAGCCTGTTAATCAGATAACGTGGTTGATCAAGATAGAGAGAGTTACAGTACTCAAGGGTGCTAAAAACCAGTGCAGCCACCACCGGGGCCTGACTTTCGACAGGAATAAATGGCAGGACCTTACGTAAGATGCAAAGCTTGAAGTGACCAGCTCTGCATACCGCAGTCACCTGGTCATCCAGGGCAAGAGAGGCAGAGATTTAACCCCCAGGTTCCTGACCGATTGGACCAGCATGGGGGGGGGGCGAGGCTAGTTAGCAAGAATTCTGATGTCCAAAGCAATTGGGTAGAGGATGTACCCACAACCATTAAGAAGCCTAACTGATATAGAATTTATAAGTAAATCTGTGGTTGGCACCTGACCACGTGGCCTATATTGCTTCGAGTCTTCTTTTCCCTGCCTCCCTCTACCTCCAGGCATCTTTGGGGGGTATGGAGGGAATATCGTTGGTTTCTTGTGGGTGCAGCACTAAAATTACCACACTTTTTTACCTTTAAGAAATCTTTTCCTAGCTCGTTCCGTGGTCAAAGATTGTATCTGGACACCGCAGGCACTGAGTGATCCTCAAACAGTGTCAGCGGTTCGCAAAGGTGACACATCCGGCTGCTTAATTTCCTGGGTTAGTGTATTCTCCATCACTGAAAGGTACATGCTGAGGAATGTATTCATGTTCTGAATAACCTACCCCCTCCTTTACACAGCTGTCATAGGGCAAAGGCAAAGGTACTCATTTCAGATGTGTTGCATGTATCCAATGTTTCTTGCCTTCCACATGCGCAGCAGTCTGGTAGGCCAATCGTACTTGCAGTGGCCCCTTCAAACGCTGTTGAAGGTTGGATTTCCAGTGGAAGTCTTTCACCAGAACATAGTCACCAGGCTGAATGGTGTGGCCAGGACCCACATTTCGATCAGGCAACGCTTCTCACACCTGTTGGTGAATCAAACGTAAATTTTGAGTCCACTGATTGCAATAGTCTACCGATAATGGATACTCAATCTCTGACAATTTTCTTGGCCTGGTTACATTCCACACATTAGCAGGACTCCCCATCACAATCTCATACTGGGACAGACCTGTTTTCGCTTGGGCTGTCATACTCATTGACATTAAGGCCAATGGTTGGGCTTCAGGCCATTTTAGCTGGCTGTGTGCACATATTTTAGCTAACTTGTTCTTCAGAGTACAGTTATGCCTCTCAGCTAATCCGGCCGATTGGGAATGGTTTGTGGAATGACATTTCTTTCTTATCAGTAATCCCTCACACACGTGCTTGGTGACCTCAGCTATAAAGTGGGAGCCATTGTCGGACGAGATCACCCTTGGTAAACTAAAATGGGGAAAGTACTATTTTAGCATTACTTTTGTGGTTGAAATTGCAGTGTTATCTTTCAGAGGGAAAGCTTCAACCCATTTGCACAAACTATCACTAGAAAGTAGTTAACATTCTTACATCTTTCCATCTAAATTAAATCAAAATGTATTACCTCGAAGGGCATGAAAGGTGGACCAAATCTGCCCTTAGGTACTGGTGTTCCTTTCCCAATGTTATGCTGTAAACAGATCATGCAATTCCTGACCAGGTGGTTCGCAATTTTGGGTATGATGGAGTTCCTCCATACCGGGTCTAGGTGTTTACAGATGCCTTTGTGCTTATTTGGGCTAGGCCATGGTAACTCTAGCTTGCACATATGCATTAGGTAACATCCATCTCTGTTTGTCATGGTCAACCCAACAACCTTCCTCATCTACGCGGGCTGGTCCCGATCCCCACTCTTTGATGGTTCCAGCTGCGGCCTCAGACTGAACCTCCTTTACATTGCTAATGCCCTCTTCCATCACCCCAGTCTCAGCGACCCATCTAGCAGGACCTAATATGTACATTCCAGACTGTAAGTCTGTGGCTGTTTGTTTGGCAATTCGGTATGCGAAAGCATTGCCATTCCCAATACTGTCAGTGATTTTCCGGTGGGCTGCACATTTCTTTAGTGCTAGTTGTTTAGGTAATGTTAGGGCTGATAAAAGCTGTACTATCAAGGAACCATGGTGAGCCTTGGTACCATGGGATGTTAGAAATCCAATTTTTGGCCCATTGTTTCCCAAAATTGTGAGCTACACCAAAGGCGCACTGACTGTCCGTGTAAATATTTACTTTCAACCCTTGAGATACCTCACAAGCTCGAGTCAGGGCAATTATATCTTCTGCTTGGGCAGAGTTGTAAGAAGTGCTGTCTAGAAGTTTAAAGCAAGAACCATCACAAAATATTTCTCTATCTGGGGATGGCAGAGGTGTGTCAGTCAAATTGATTCTCCCTTTTGTTTCATTTTCAGTGATAAAGATGGAATCATGATTGGTATCAGAAATGCTACTCTCCTCTAGGGAAGGTAACAATTCAGCTGGGTTTAACCTGTTTCATTGTTTAATTTTGATGTGAGGTGCAAACAAAATGAGCTGTATCTAGTATTCTGAGCAGATGTGAAATGCTGGGCTTGCGTTCTGTTCAATAATACATCTACTGAGTGAGGCACCATGATGGTTAAGGAGTGACCAAGACCATGCCTTAGCTCTGTCTTACTGAATCAGCGGCAGCACCACAGCTTTACGACATTTTCGCAAAGAGCATGCAACAAAGTCCAACGTTGAGGAAAAATAGCTGCACGGCCTGTTCTTTCTCCCATGTTCCTGCGTTAAAACATCCAAAGCACAGCCATCTCTTTCAGGCACCAATAACACAAACTCCTTAGTGTAGTTTGTTGTGCCCAATACTGGCTCGGAACACAAAGCAGTTTTGGGCATATCAATAACCTCTTGACAAGCTGCATCCTAAGGTAGAGGCAGAGATAAATCTTTTTTTCGTTAGTGCTAACAATGGCTTAATAAAAAGGGAAACATTCAGAATCCATTCCCTGCAATAAGATGTTATTCCAATAAAAGTTCTAACCTCAGCGTGTGTGTTTGGAACCCCCATGCCCAATATAGCATGTATTCATTCAGGTGCAAGACGCCTACCTTCCTTTGACAGGAGGTTTCCTAAGTAGGCAACCTCCTGTTGACAATATTGGAATTCTTCAAAGAAGCCGTGTTACCGTTGTTGGCCAAGTGTGTTAACAACAATAGAGTACCCTCCTTGCAAGCTTGCTCAGAATCTGTGACAATGGGCCTCATTACGAGTAGCCCAGTAAAAACGGGGTCATTACTGGCATGGCAGAACGAGCAGGCCGTGCTCGTATGACCCCGCTAATAGCAGGTGATTACGAGTGCGTGAGCACGCACAAACCCTCATGCCGGTAATGGCCATACTGGCATGCCGCTAATGGCTCTCCAACCCCCAGATAGCGGCATCACGGGACCCGCCGATACCGCCACCGCCTAGGAGGAACCCCTAAATACCGACCCGGTAATACCAGCATGCTAATACCGGGCCCGTAAAACCGGACCCGGAAATAATGTCATCTCGTCGGAACGGGAAATTGGCCGGCAGCCATCTTTAAAAACACAATCCATTGCAATCCTCCCAAACCATCAGTCGAATCCTGTTGTGCACTGTGGAAATACCCTGAGGATGTCCAAGGCCACCCGGAAGACCATCCCCCGGCAGCGGAAACAGCGTTTCTCGGACGTAGAGCTGAACATGTTGGCTGACACTCTCGCTGCACATGCAGCCATCATTAAAGCAAATGACATGAAGCGTGAGGCCCAACTAAAAGAAAAGGAAATCTGGCAGAAGGTTGCCCGGAAGGTGTTGGCCGTGGGGACCACCCCACGCACTGTCCATGACTGCCGCAAGAGGTGGGCCGACCTCCGCTTGAGGGTGAGAAACATCATGTCAAGCAACAGGAGGGCAGCCATGGCGACAGGCGGGGGTCCCCACTCACCTGCAAAGCTGATGCCCTGGGAGGAGACTGCAAGCAGCTTCATCGACCCTGAGTCGATAGAGGGATTCGGAGAGATGGAGATGGGTGTGGCATCATCCCCAGAAGGAGGTGTGTGACCCTGCACATTCCAGTATGGGAAACCATGACATAGCACAAGTGATGTGGAGGAGAGAATAGGCAAGGCAATGCATGTTGTCTACACCCACATCAACATATCCAAGTCCAGATTGTGGGCCAAACCCTGCCACACAGAAATGCATGCTGAGTGCCAATCCCATAACCAACACACGGCCAACACACCCGGACCGTGCCCATGTAACACATCACACAAACCCCAAATCAACGGCATGCCACCTTCCACGCATTGAATGCCAATATGCCCCCTCAGAACAACAAGTATGAGACACCTGTAAGACATGGATGCATGTATGTATGTATGAATATTGAACAGCACAATTGTATACCTCTGGCATGTGACACCATCACTGATGACCTGCATCTCTTCTACCCCCCAGGCACCGATGAGGAAGATGCCAGTCAGGAGAAGACCGCAAAGGCATCCACATCACACCATAAGAAAAAGTCCACCGCCACCACTACCCCTCAGCCAGACAAGCAGGCCACAACCACAGGCAGGGTGCCTGACCGGGTGGAAACACAGCCACCAACACCTGCTGCCAGTGTGCCGGACACACATCAGGACCAGCAGCACACACCCACAACAGTTGGAGGGGGGTCCCTTCCTGCGCCACCCAACACTGGGGACGTCTCGGATGCCAATGTGGAGATTGAGGGAGTCACAGTAGTGACTACTAGCCCTCAACCACCTCCAGCAGTGATGATCCCTGCCTCCATGACTCTGACCTGAGGGATTTGGACCTGTGCCCCTTCGAGGAGGACAGCACCCAGGATGTAGGCCCTGTGCATGCACCATCCGCCACTCCAGCTCCCACCACTCCAGCTCCCACCAACACCCTGGAGTCATGCCTGTCGAGGGTGGGGGCCCGACAGGAGGCAATGTTGGATCTCCTGCGGCAGTATATTGCCGATGGTGAGGACACAAGTAGGGGTATTGCAACTGCCATTGCGGGGACCACAGCGGCCATCGCAGCAAACACAGCCACCATGAATGCGTCAGCTGTGCTCATGAGGGACTGGCTGGGGACAGTAACCCAAGTCCTCACTTCCATCCTGCTCCATATGCAGCGGCCACGCCTTGGAGCAGGCGTGGAACCTTCCTCGGACACATCCTCAGCCACCACACCTGCATCCTCAGTCCCCGCAAGCCCTGTGCGGCCAACCCAGAGGAGTGCACGGCACTCAGAGATGCCACCCCCAGACAACAAAAAGTCCAGGAAGTAGAGTGCCCAGACAATGGAGTGGGACACATGGTTGTGGGTGAAGGGGACATTTAGGGACTTTTGGGGTTTGTTGGGTGGGTTTGGGAGTGCACTGGGGTTTTTTGGGGTTTGATGGGTGGGTTTGGGAGTTCACTGGGGTTTTTGGTGTTTGTTTGGTGCGTTTGGGAGTTCACTGGGGGTTGGGGGAAGTGGTTACATTTTTCTCTGTTAGAACAAATACACCCGTTGTGTGCAAACAAATTAAATGGCTGGACATTGTTCATTTTGTGTATATCCATTTAATGTGTGACTGTGTTCAGTGGCCAACTTCCAACAATCCCAGTGTGCATGTCCACATGGACCCAGTGTGTCAGTGACACATGTCCATCATAGTCCCTGTGGGTCAGAAGTATTCGTGAATCAGTTCTTGGCGTACTGCATGTCTATCCCGTGCATCACGTACTGGCAGGGGGGCTACTTCACCTCCGTCTCCATCCTCATCATCATCACCCGGTGCATGCATGTCAATGTCAGGTGGCAGTGGTAAATTTCTCTGGACGCATATGTTGTGCAGCATGACACAGGCCATGGTTATCTTTGCCACCTTCTCAGGACTATATATGGGAGTGCCCCACCAGACCTGCTTAGGCAGCCTAAACGCGCCTTCAACAGGCCAAAGGTCTGCTCAATCACAACACGGGTACGGGTGTGCACACGATTGTACTCCTCTTCATGGCTGTTCTGTGGGTTCCGCACAAGGGGTAAGTAGCCACGGCCTCAAGGGATATCCTCCATCACCTGCAACCAAATACACATAGGGGTGTGTCACTCTGAGCTGCCACCTTCAGGATGCACAATCATGGCGGCAGCTATTTGGTGTGGACATGCACATGTCCCTGTACATATGCAAGATTGTTACGTTGATGCATACAATGCTGTTATGAGGCGTGGTAGTCTGGATGGCGTTCAATAGATGATGCAGTGTGTATTAATACATGCTGAGGCGGATGTACTGTGGTTGTACGACAATGTTTAGCCTCCCTTTCATGCTGTGTATTCTACACTGTGCATGGTCACACTAGCCACATTGGCCCAGTTGCAATCCTGTTCAGTCATGCATTGTTTGTCATACCCATGGTGGCCTGGTCGTGCCTCTTACTTGTTGTCATTGATATGCATATATGGTAAAATGTGTGCCAGTGATGTGTCATGTTCTGTGTTTGGGAGGTTCAGGGCATGAGTGTTTAGCTCTGCATGCATTCTACAATCACCAACATATCCCACCCAGGTGGAGTATGCACCCCCCCTTTCCCACCCAGGTGGAGTATGCATCCCCCTTTCCCACCCAGGTGGAGTATGCATCCCTACACATCAGTGCCCCAAAGCACTGCCATGGGCCAGTTGGGCAACTCACCAAGCAGCCAGGCACGTGGTCCAGCATGTCGCTCCATGTGACAGGGTAGCATGGAGTTGCGCAGCACCATGGCATCATGTGTTGATCCGGGGAATCGGGTGCAGCAATGTGTGATGATCTTGCTGGAATCACATACCATCTGCACATTGATGGAGTGGTGTTGCTTGCGATGGCGGTACACCACCTCTATGGCATGGGGGACTACCAATTCTACATGGGTGCAGTCAAGGGCACAACACAATTGGGCATGCATGCCAGTGCATGGTAGCCTACTTTGGTGTCGGCTATCTCCTGGGCAGTCCGTGGTAGGGATATGTGGGTGCTTGCGTGCTTCAGGAGGGCACCCAGAACTTGCTTCAATTTGCATGAAAAAAAGTGGCTGTGAAATGCCATGCAGCTGCCCCACTGTGTGTTAATAGGTGCCTGTGGCCAGGAAGTGGAGCACGGACAACACATTTAGTAGCAGGGGGATGGCAGTGCATATTTCTATGAGGCTGGCAATGTCGTTGTGTATCATGTCCACTATGGTGGTGATGGTGTCCCGGTCCAACCGGTACAGGGTGTGCATCTGCTCAGGGGTTAGGTTGAATGGCCTGGATCTGATGCGAGGGATTGGTGGCTGCCTACGAGGCACTGCTAGCTGTTCTGGTGGTAATTGCTGGGCCTGTCTCACCCTCCTTCTCCTCCTGTGTCTCTTCTGTGCTGCCTGTTGTTGCTGCTGTTGTTGTTGTTGTAGTTGGTGTTGTTGCTGTAGTTGTAGCAGTATTGGCATGTCCGCCATGATTGCAACAGCTAGTGGTAGCATTTTGATGTTGGAAGGGGTGTGGTGTGTAGGTGTGCTCATTTTATACTGGCCCAGCCTCCATTGACACCACCTGTGGTGATTGTGTGCACCTGTGGCAGTTGGCTTGATTGATGATTGCTGTTTGCGGGCAGTTCACAATGCCTGTATGGCCGGCATCATGCAGCCCGTGATTACCGGCTTCTGGATGCCGGTATTTGCATGTCCGCGTGGGTTTTGATGTCCTCCTATTACCGGCATGCCGGTATTTGCTCCCCGAAGGGGCGCGTGTACGCCCCCATGCCGCTATTAGAGGCGCCGTTATTTAGGGTGCTGCTACTAGCGGGTTGCCGTGTCATAATACACTGGAGCGGTAAGCGATGCCGGTAATCATTTACCGGCATCATTTTTCCATTACCGCCAAGCTCATAATGAGGCCCAATAAGTTGGTCGTTAATGTACTGTATCAATGTGCAAGATGAAGGTAATTCTAAAGTGTCCAGTTGTTCCTTGAGCGTCCTACTATAAATGCTAGGGAATTCAGTGTATCCTTGGGGTATTCTACTGAATGTAAACGACAACCCCCCAGAGTAAAGGCGATCAAGTACCTACAGTTAGCATGTATTGGTATGCTGAAGAATGTGTTCTTTAAATCTACCACAGAAAAATGGGTGTCCTGGGCAGGAATCATAGTCAAAATAGCCGTGATGTAAGGCAGAATGGGAAATTGAGGACAACATTTGTCATTGATGGCCCGTAAATCAGTTACAAAATGGTAGGGCAGTGTATTGTCACCCATCTTGTATACAGGAAGTATGGAACTGTTACAAGTGCTACCTGTGATCCGTCCTATGACACCTAGATTTACAAGATCTGAATTATCTTTTTCAGTGTGGCTTCTCCGTCCACTGAAACCTTTTATTGTGGTATGCGCAGCAATGTGACATTTTGCTTTACCTGGATGCGAACTGGTTCAACATTGAGCATTCCCACCTCATTATCAGTAAGGGCCCATAAATGAGTGGTTACACTTTGCAATTCCATGTGTAGTGGGAGTGCTAACAACTGAGATGTAGAAGTGTGCTGCAGTAAAATAGTCAAATATAAACCGTGTGGTGAGCAGTAAATAACAGCATAAAATGTCATCAGTAAATTCAAACATAAAAGGTTTTCACCACAGCTAGTTATCAATAGAAAAGGACATGTATCAGTGAATGGTCCCAGAGAAATAGGCACCAGTTTGGAGACCAGACTTATTACAGGTGTGCCAGTGAACCCTAGAGAAAAATGTTGCTGCCCTGACAGACGAATAGTTGGAACTTATAGGTGATCAATGGAACACTTCTGTGCACCAGTATCAACTAGAAATGTTTTCGGTCTATCCCCAACTTTCATTTTAACGTAGGGCCCTTGTTGATGGACAGGTATAGGGGTAGTTCCAGCCCCTGTTTCGGGTTGTCCTAGCAAAAGAAAATGTTGTCAGATGTGTAGTCCTCAGAAAATTCATTCCGTGAGCGATTGTTATGGAGAGTTTAATCGGGTATTGTTTGTCTGTATTTGTTGTATTATTGCTGAACTGTGGAGGCTGGAAAAACTGGCTTCTATTTGGTACCTGCATGCCATTACTACGTCCTCTTCCTCGTCTCACGTACATACTGTTTCCCTTCTGCTAGAGTATTGGGCATTGCGCCTTCGAATGGCCTTCCTGCTTACAGAAGGCACCCTGGTTCTCATTCAATATCCCAGTGTGTTGCATAACCTTCCCCTATTTTGGGTATATCGTTGTGGTCCCCTAACTACCTGCTGTAACAACACCCTAGTCTTCAGATCCACTTTCTTCTTTTCTATCAGTTCCTTCTCATTGTTAACACTGTTCTCACAATAAAGAGCCATCAGTAGTATCTCGGAAGTTGTCTTAATTAGCCAGGCATGCTCCAAAGCTGTGATTTGACACTGAATTTCAGGCAAGAGAGCACATAGAAACTTGTTAACAAACGATTTCTTTCCCGGTTCAGTGCTCAAATCTTGTCCGCTGTATTCAGCAAACACCTGCTTAAATCTATTGCCTCTATCAAACCATTGCCCCTTCAGATTTCCCTTGCATGCAGTCTGTTAATTTGTCCCATATAATCCTTTTCTCTGATAATAAAGTCTTAAGTTTAGCAAGGATGGCATTAGTCAATGCTAATATTTTCTCTGTAGGTTTCTTACCTGCTTTTCTCTGTATGTCGGCTGCCACGAGTTCTGGCCATGTTCCCCCCAATGTCCCGTTATTGTCTATGTTCCTGATTTTCTTCCATAAATTGGAAGCTAGAATGATGGGAAATAACAAATCTACATCTTTTAAGGTAAAAACTGACAAAGCCAAGACTGAGTGTACATCCTTATAGAACCCGGTGGGGTTCTTAATTATGTCTGTGATGGATAGCTTAATCATGTTAACTTCTTGTCTGGAAAAGGGGACATATACAGATTGTTCATTATAGTGTGCAGCAACTCTTCTAGCAGGCACATCACCATTGGCTGGTTCCTCTCTTTGTGGGACTGGTGACTGAGGCACCTCTCTCATGGGCATCTGAGCGGTGGATTTTTCAATCCTTTTGTTGATCAGTAAAGCTAAGTCAATGGAGAGCGAAGTGAGTGTAGTGTCATCTGTGAAGGTGCGCTATATATTTTAATAACCTCTGTTGTACACCATAATTTCCTTTTAATGTATTCTTCTTGTAGGTATTCAGCCACTATTTGTAATAGCTGTTTCTGAATGGATGGGGAGTATTGCTTAAATGTGTCATGGATCTCCATAGGAGAAAGGGATGTATTAGAAATCTATTTAAGAATGTCTCTTTTGATGATGCACATTTCTGCAGTATTTTCACAGTGTTTGGGAGAGTGCTCTTCTGAATGAAAGCTTTGTTTATTAAAGGATGAGATAGTCCTAAAGCATCTAGCTTTGCTAGCTGCAATTCATTTAGTTGCTCCTTATGTGAGAACAGCTCATATAGGTGCTGCTGTGCATCTTTTAGTGTATTGATGGTGCATGCTGAATGATCTAAATGTTGCAATTCTGTGGGTTTTCCGGTATCCCTGAGTTTGCACCATTCTCGGTCAAATGTTTTCGCATGTGTTCTAACAAATATTTTCGTTCAGGGGCATGGTCATCAGTCAAAGTATGTGTGACAGCTAATTCAGTTTCTTCCAGTATATAGTCTTTTGGTGATACTTCTAACAGTGCCTTCTTCTTCTCCGTCAGTGCGCTACAAAGCCCTGCTCTCTGATCACTAAGCGGGTGTGAATATTGCAATAGCGGGGTATCAGATTTGGAAGCAGCAGGGGTTCTAGGTAACACAGTTTTAAGGAGCCCCGGTGTGGGAGGTGCAGGAGGCCAAGAGTTGGTGTCTGTCAGCAAAGGTACATAGGGAGGGGGTGCAGTCGGATGTTTGTGTCTTTCAATAGTGCATCCATTAATTTATCCGCTGTGTGCAGTTCTTTGGATGGGTATATTTTGCATATGTTTAACTGTATTGCTCCATCTGTCGCCCTATCCAAGTCTTCCTGTTGCTTTTGGTCATGCACTAAAGCCTTTTCTGCTTGTGTTATATGTTTGCGAACTTGCTTCTGTCTACATTTGATGTACTGGGCTGCATCTTTGTGCCAATCCCTAACCGCATCAAAAACAGCTGGCCTAGTCTTTTTCTGCAATAAAACTGACTCCAAATACTGTATCCTGGCCAGTTCAAATCAGCCATGATCAGGCCATTGTAAATCAGATATATGCCTGGTGTGGCGATGCCAAAGCCTATAAAAAACAATTTCTCCTAACCCATATTTAATATACATGTCATAAGAGAGAGAACCCTCAGGTGGGGCAGGCTGTCCATATTGTAACCCAGTGGGTTGTTTTCTACAAAAGCACAACATTGCGCATTTTACTGAAATCAGTCATTTTTACGCAAGACAGTGTCTCACCTGCCAAATATTTTTCAAAATATTTTTGTACAACCAACCCGAAACAACATCACCTGATTTCATTGAAAATCGAACTTCCCCATCAAACAAAATCTGTGGCTGGTGGTCTTCAAAATGGCAAAAATTCAATCGCACAGCTACGGACTGGATCCCTCGTCGGGATGAACTATTTCAAAGCAGTCTTCAGAAATGTAAACGCTTAATTGTGGATGTAAATGTGTTACAATTTAAATAAGCATTTCTTAACCAAGTGTGCGTTCATCCGCTTCATTTATTAGCCGTCTGTTTACCCTTTCACTGAGGTCCCGTTAAAAACAAGCATTCGCTAAAGCAACTGTTTTGGCTTGTGAATAGATATTAGATAGGCATTTGCCAGGCACTGCTATCATATACCCAGGTACCTGCATTGTGTTCCAGCTGTTCCTATTTCTTGGTCACGTGGTCCCATAATTGCACTGCCTGGCAAATGTTTATACAATGCCTTTAGGAAAGCCAAAACTGATGGCTTAACCTATACCTGTTTAAGCATGTGGCTGAGAGGTGGAGGGGGGACCAGAGGAATGTTATGAATGGCGTGTAGGAGTAATTAGCCAATCAGCGTTTGTGTGATTTGTTCATGCAGGTGTTAGGCAAAAACCTGATTCAATGAATACTCTACACGACAGTCACAGCAAACCAGGAACTGTTCACATGGATGTGGGATAAGGCGAGGGTACTTCTCAAAGAAAAGAGAAGGCTAAAATACGAATAGGTTTATAATCTTGGCTGTGCGTGTAAACATGGACCCCGGGGACTTCCCATGCGAATAGACCCACTTGACAAGTCATGCATGTAACCTGTTATGTAACAGCGCCTTGATGCCACTGACTTGAGTGTGCTTTAGAAATTAAAACAAATAATCGATTAACGCACAATTACTAAACCATGTGATCGCTGAAAACGCGAATCCAATGTGAACCATTGTAGAGAGTTCAAAACCAACAATGCCATTGCGCTGTTACTAACAGAGTGATGCTATGCATATCCAGCCCAATAGCAATGGTGTAGGATGATTGCAATACACGAGGCCACTCACCATTACAATCTATCAGCGTGTCTCTGCTTGTAACCACCTCAGTCTTGTGCCAAGCTCTTGGCTCTTGGCAGACAGTGATGTTGCTTCATGTCAAGTTCTCCTAAAATGGTTTCCGAGAAGGTTCAGTCACCCAACACTCTGTTCTGCCGCGTGTCCTCCCGCCTACGCCAGCATGCAAGCGCAAAGTGCAGCCAGCCATGACAATCCAAGTTTGTTTACTCAGACAATCATGAATTTGGCACATAACGGCCGTAATAGCTCATGCCATGAAATCAGAAATAGTGTTTGCAAGCTAATTCGGTGCAATCTGTTGTGTGGGTGGATTGGCTGCAGGCTGCGCTGACCTTACAAACGTGTTTCAGTAGCTTCCTTTAGGGAATTGTATTGTTCATGCCTTTGCAGTCCAGGACTCTGTCCTCAAACGGTATCAGGTAATAGAATCGTGGCAAAAATGTCACTGGTAAAAAAAATCACAGCAAAAATGGGGTGGTTTGACCCTGTGAAGGTGTACCCCATTATACCATTTAAGGGTTGCGGGGGTATCCCCTGCATCCTTTACATGATTGTGGCGCAAAAAACCACTGCATTTTTGCCGTGATATTTTGTATTCAGAGCCATTTTTGCCGCAATTTTAAGACATGCAACCCGCAAACTAGATCCTATTAACTTCTTGCACTTAGAGAGAGAGAGTGTGGACATTTATAAAAGTGCTTATTTAGAGTAAATTGCTTCTAGGGGCTGGGATCCCCGATTTGTTCAAAACGGTGTTGCTTGCAACCATAAGGAGAACATTCAATATGGATAATATCAGAGCTCTCAATGTCAAAGTTCTTCTATTCCATATCTTTAAATATGAAGTCTTGGGCAATTTCAAGAGTGTTGTCTTTGTCCTGATGCTAGAGGCATAATTGTGCCACTTCATGGCAGGAGCCAGATATTCTGAGGTCTTTTCTTCCTTTCAGGCACATGAAAACCAGATTGCAAACCTGCATCCTGTGTAGAACGGGCACTCAGACTATTAATTGCATTTTCATCTGGGCAGGCCAGGTTTGTGATCGTGGGGGCCCGATTTCCATTTGGTATGTCGGTGTAGGGTTGCACTAAGCAAAGTGCTGGCATTGAACCAGATTTCCCAGATTTGTGATCCAGCAAAAAATGTCTTCCCTGATCTGGAAAAATCCATGTGCACCTTCCAATTGGTTTAGCCTGTTGGACTCATTTAAAAGGGGCACAAGCCTGGATTCAAACACATCTTGTTGGGACCGGGGGTGAGATACTTACCCATAAGACTACTTGAATGTCTGCTCAGGATGCTTTCTAGGAGTGCACTGAGTGGCAGATTTAAGGCATAGGCCCTGGGTAGATGGCACATGGGGTGAAGCTTAGCATGGGAGAAGTTAATGGCTGTCACGAGTTCAACACATGTTTTTACTACTTTTGCAGTTGTGTGTTTAGGGGTATGAATTTGGCTGGGCACAGGGTTGTCACCTAATCCCTCCTTATATCACATGCTCTCCATTACCCCTTCAAAAGTCTTCTGCTTTCCTTTCAACCACTCCATTGTTTCCTTGCATAATCCCCCACACCACTTTAACCTTCCATTCACTACTCAATTCAGTTTCCATTCTCTCCCCCTTCTCCAAAAGGAAAACTATTGTCAAAGCATGAAAAATAAAAACTGTATATTGCGGAGCCCTGAAAAAGACCCTGAGAGTTGAATCCCAATTAATCATGCCACATAAGAAAAAAATGTATGTACCTTTTTCAATATAATGCTATAATTGAGCTACACAAAACAGCATGGAACAAAAGAAAAGCAAGACAAATAGTGTGGCAACATCAGTCTAACTATCTTCCCTTCCCATCTGCTCTCCCCTTTTATTCTATCCTCTCCTTCTTCACCTTTTACCCCGCGTCAACATCCATCAATCCCAAATGATCTCCATTCCCATTTACCACTATTCCCAACAACCTCCATCATATCTTCAGGGCTGGGTTGGGGAGAATAGAGAATGGTGATGCCTCCTCCTCTGCAAAGGCTGAGCAACAAGACCTTAGTCTTTATTCCATCTCAGATGGTGTGCGCTCAGCAATACCTCCCTGAACACTCTGGCTACTCCTAACAGGCCACAGAGAAAGTATTTGCGGTCCTGCCATTGTTGTGAGAGACAGACCCCTCCTCCTCCAGAATAATAAAGCTAGGAATAGGGCATTTTGTTTCTTACAAAATGGCATTTTGAAGCCCATTTTATTTTTTGTTGAAATTGTATTGCACATTTTGATTGAGTTGGGGGTGCGAGAGGGTGCTAGCATGTAGGCGAGAGAGCCAGGGTCTGGGATGTGAGATCAGTAGGGAGGCAATGCAGGTGGAGGGGTTTCTGTCCTCCTGGTATCGCTCCCGGTAGGCAGGATGGGCTTCTGCTCCCTTGCTGCACCCTGCATGTCATTGTCTGATCCATACTGTTTATAATATGCAAGTGTCCCTGATGACGTTTATTTTCATTGTCTATTGAATGACACAACTGTTTTCAATAAATGTGGCCTTATCCAAGGAATGAAGACTGTGTGTGTTTGTCCTTGGTGGGTGTTGACCCCTGTGCTGCCCATCTAATAAACCATGAGAGAGCCTTGTTTGGAATAGCTCTGACTGCAAACTGAATCACTTCTTGGGGCATCTAATTTTGGCAGTAAAGGAACAGTGAAATTAAATGATTTACCCAGAGTCACACATGTTGGTTAAGTGGTAAAACCAGAATTTGAGTCTAGCCTGGCATTAAGGTTGAGACTACGCATCAGCCCAGCTCAAGTTGGTACAACTATTTGTTGAAGTTTGGTTTTGAATACCTAAAATAATACTCAGTTTTTTCACAGATGACTTAAAAATGGTCCATGATAAACCAACCTGACAAAGTCTACATCATTGTAGAGATGTGTTGATGAAAAAGAGCAAGGGGACATTTTGTTTTTAATCCAAAAGAGCATGAAGAGGACTACTCATTTGCACTTTTCTATGCCAAAGGCCCCGTTAGTCAATTTTAGATGTTTCCACCAAGTACTGAAAAAGTAAACAGATAAACACAGACACAATCGTCTTTGCTCTTCACTTTTCCTCTATGTGTACGGAAACGTGTAAAATGCATCCCACAATTAATGATTGTGGGAGCCATCAACAATGGATTACTTTGAATTCTAGGAGGGAGAAACAATAGGAAAGTCAGGCAGATTCCATAGGTTATTCATGCATTAAAATGTATGCTGGTGGAAAAGAAATCAGATTTTGCAGGGGGGGATCAGCAAGAGCAGATGAATGTGTTAAGTCTGCTCTGCTTTCCAACTTCACCTGTCAATCACACAACGCCCTGCAGCACATAACAATACCTTGTCCACTCCGCTATGCTTGTATACTTATTTTCCCTATCCCGAATGGAAGCCTACAAGCCCCAGCATGCAAATTAATGACAACTTACAGAAAAGCTCATAAAAACACACAGTGAAATGAAAAGCAAGACAGGGTCATTGTTTCACACATCCTGTAGCTTTTTCTGTACCCTCGTACGTTCTAATCACCCAACAATCACAGTTAACTAGCTTATTAAAATCTTATCTCATTTTAAGAAAACGTGCCACAGCCAGAAATGGTCACTGCCAGTTACATTTTGACATCCTGGCATGTTAAAAATATAAAGCCTAATTGGGAGGGTCTGTGCAGACCTGGCTTTTTGTCTTTGAGGGGAGAGAGGCTGAGCAGGGGCGGGGAGTATGGTCATTTGCCCCTTTTCCAACTGTTAAATACACTTCTGATTGCACTGTGGAGGAAATATTTAAATATAAATTGTTCAGGTTTAAAAGGTGTGCATCTTTTATACTTTTCCAGCAACATTATAAGACACACTCTTCTCTTACGTTACATGGCAGGTGTTCATAATTAATCTTCTGAGAGGCAAATGTTTATTGGGGTTGGGTGCAATTCACTGGTCTTGACCCTGCTCCCCTGTCACTGGTGGGAGCACACAGTAAATAGTTTCCATTTCCAGCACTGCCTAAACACCCGGCACCCAGGAGTTACATCATACTATCCAAGCAAGACCCACAATACACATGATGTGTTCTGTTTGCATACACACTCTGCCAATAGTTACTCAAACTGTATGAGTTTATCAAGTCAGTACTTATCAATTTGAGTCATGAAACATTCTGGCATGGCAGATTACGCATCCGCACAGACAACGATGCCTTCTGTTTAGGTCAGAACCCCACTGGTAAGTACTAATAAGAAGAATATGTGAAACATCCATACTTGCCATCCTAGCCTTGCCAGGTTCAGTAATTAGTCACACCTGAACACATACAGTTTCCCTTAGGGAGAGAAAATAAAGCAATATGCATTGACAAAGCCAACAGCTTGGGCTTTTGAGTAGGTTTGGGATAGGCATTTGCCAGGCACTGTCATCCATCTTGCCATAAGATGGGAACAGGTGGAAAAGGGTACATGGGCATATAGGATCATTGCCTGGCAAATGTCTACTGTCCCCCCTTATGTCAATGCTACCTTTGTGTGTCACCATTTATCTTATATTAATTTAATTTCGGTTTGTTTTGTTTGTGTCACTGGACTATGTCCTATATTCTACACCATCACATACTGGCTCAGTACCTGTTCTCATCTATAAGCTATTGTACAGGCACAGGGCGTGGGAATACTTCCGCCATCTGGTAATTGTAAGTCATTTTTGATCGAAATTAACATCCCTGTTCTTCAAGAAATACAAATACAAATCATACCAATGCAGATGCCACAACTGGTGGCTTTGTGAATACGTGCTTTAGACAGGACACCAGTACAAGGAACAGATGTGAGGACAAACAATTGCTTACAATTCAACTAGCTGAAGACACACATTGCAAAGAGATTTTTATTACAACAGAAGGTCATTTAAAAATAATCCTTAGATATAATCCTGGCAGGCCCTATAAAGCACAACATTTGATGTTGCATTGTGATAGAGCTAGCTCAAGGAGTTGCCAAGAGGGTATGTTAGGGTTGGGAGGGGCAGGTAGTTGGTTGAAATGTCAAAGGTATCAACAGTGCAATGAGTGATCAATGAGTGGAGACATTGACAAGCACACACATCAAATGTGTGTCCCTCCTCACATCCCATCTCCTAACTATCCGTGTTCCAATGCATGAGTTCTGGATTACACCTAATAGCAAATACTAAAACGGATATTTAAAAAAAAAGGATGGACGTAGGTCTCTGGATGAACCATAACCACTGGCATTGCTTTGGGCAGCCTTCCACACCATTTAACCTTGGCCCTGCCACTAATGTGAGCAGTCCTGTGCAAACTGCTAGACCACAAGGACTATACATAGCTGCAGTGGCTGGTGTTTCAGTGCAGAGGGGAGATGGCCTAGCAATTGAGATTGCACTGCACCATTTGGTGGCGGAAGTCTAATGGCTTATCGCCTTCTGTAATGGCACAGACATACTAAATGATAATATTATGTAAGGCTGCTCAGAGTAATGTCAGTGGTAATGTTTAATGCAATGCCTTGCATCTATAACTTTTTGATTTTACTACTCGACCCTCAATACATTTTTTTTCTTACAACCAACCATATTTTTTCATTTATGCTGAAATAGGTAATTCAGCAGAATAAATACTTTGAATGTAATCTCTAAGGGCCCTCAGTTGGTTGATGCACCTGCTGAGGAGATCTGTATGCAAGCAAAATCACCTGTCATTTTTTTGTTTAATATGGTTATCAATCTTACAGTTGGAATGATGACAACAACCGTTATAGTCTCACAAAAAATAGACATATGTTAAATTACAGAAATAAACTTGTGATTTTAGGTTTGAAAACATAGCTACCTTTTCACTGAGAGGTTGAAAATGTAAGTAAGATGAACAGTTCAGTTAAAATAGCAAAGCAGGACCCTGATAGATGGTTGCAGGCAACCTATTTAAGCAACAGTGTGCTATAGGTGTGATTAGCCCCCCATCTCCTTGGTCATTTATATTTTAATTACTGTGGGGCATAAATCATTGTCCAGGCCAAGCAAACACATTTTGGCTGGGCTTCCTGCAGTGCAGACTTTTCAAATGATAATTGCTCTGAAGTTGCTGTTGCATGTTTAGAACGAAACCCCACCTGCCTTTCTAGTGAGGGCAGAGGGTTACCTTGGTTGAGCCAGGCCCCTGTGACCACCCTACTGGAACCAGGCCTCCAGGGTGACAAGATCAGACTTCTGCAATCTCGCGGGTAAATGAAAAGCAGTTGTGCCCTTTTTCCAGCAATGCAGATCTCGATAAATGTGTCTGTGAATTCACACTTGTACAGGATGTGAATGTGCGAATAGTATTCCAAGGTAAAAAGTGCCTTAACTGAAAAATCACAAAGTTTCCTGTGTACAGTGAAAAGTTGGTGATTTGCAGTGCAGAATTATATACACATTGCAGTGTCCACAATAGGGACCCCGTAGTTATGGTTAAGTTGTCTTGGGCAGCTTTTAACTTTGCCGCAGTACGACGAATCAGCACAAAGCTTTGGGGGTAAAGTATACACCTGATTGTGAATGAATTTGGAAAGTTAGGTGTGTATTCGTCAATAGCGGGCAAAGTTCAGGGGGATCCCACATTTGTTTGAAATCTGTGTAGACTTCAATGGGAAAACTGTTTGCTCGCGGAAACACAGCAAACCATTGGTCAGATTTGCACCAAACTTATGTGAGTAGCATACACCGGGTCTCAAATGTAAATTTGGTGTAAGTTTGTTTTATAATTTTAAAACAAACGCTCAAATTGTAGGGCTACAAACGGTTAGGGATATTTCCATCCACTACCCAGACTCACTTCCTGATTCAGGGTCTGTGGACACTTGTGGACCAATTAGGGGTTGCGTAGCATCTGCAGACAACATACACGACCACTAATTGGTCAAATGAGAAACATGAAGTGCATCAAATGTTTTGAAATGAACATCATGTGGTATATGCAAACTGCACCGGTAGTCCAAGTACATTGCGGTATAAAAAAGCTCTTAAAAATATTTTTCTGGATATTTTGAGGATGAAAGAGTGCCTCGGGAAGGTGGAGTAGAAAAGAAAGAGAGCAATATATGTATTCATGTGTGCAAACAAGGTTGCAGGTTTGTCGCTGCATTCTTGGTCACCTTTACTGCTGAGGCCAACAAAGACAACAATAAGTGTCTGCAGATATCCTTTGAGAATGGTGGTGTTATGTCAAATGCCACAACTATGATTCATTTGTGTTTAATACTTATGCAATGGGACTAGTAAATGTGACTGTGCCTATCGCCAGATTATTTAAGGCATGAGTATAAGTGTATATTTACTCATGGTAGAATGGCCCCAACAATCTGGTCAGTGGCCATGGTGAGAACAGTATGTCTACCTTGAGTTTAATAGTTATGTATCTTGAACAATGTGACCCCTGGCTACAGGCAGAATAGGAGTTTTGGAGTGTGGGTATAGTAGTAACAGTATTAATAGCAGTCACAGTACATATAGTTGTGACCATGCCTCAAACATTCTTGCCACGGCCACACCAATATTCATACTTTGGGTTTAATACCTCCAAAAATATGGCCAATGACCATGGTGCCAAAACAGTATGCTTACTTTGGTTTATTGCCCCCAACAATATGGCCACTGGTATAGTAGTAGTAGTAATAGTGGTAGCCCCATTACATGGTCAGAACAGTATGCTTACTTTGTGTTTAATGCCTCCACAAACATGGCAACTGAACACGGCCAGACCAGTATGCTTTCTTTGTGTTTAATGCCTCCAAAAACATGGCCACTGAACACGGCTAGAACAGTATGCTTACTTTGTGTTTAATGCCTCCAAAAACATGGCCACTGAACACGGCTAGAACAGTATGCTTACTTTGTGTTTACTAATTATGTAGTTTGGACAATGTGATCTCTGGCTTTCGCCACAGCCACAATGGGAGTTTTGGAGTCTGCGTACAGTATTAGTAGTCACAGTACACGTGGCAAATCATGGATTCTTTGCTGTTGGGAAGTAGAGGACATGGCACCAGGGCAACATCTGGGTTTCTTTTCCTATACATTAAAGAAATATAGTTGTAGAACACAGTATGGCAGATATATATAGTTTAGGTTTTATAGATACATTTTTACTTGTTTGACCCACTTAAGTAGTACATTGTATGCACCGTGTTTACTACAACATTTGTGTGGGATACACTGTTTTTGTAATAATATGTTCTAATTATTGGGTCGTGGTAAAAAAACAATCCAAGGTGGATTTAAAAACCTCCTTTTTGTAAAAATAAAATTCTCCAACTTTCTTTATTAGCACACTTGGCATTGTACACTAAATACATCATCATTAGACATATCAAGTATGAGAACAAACAAATATAACTTACATATGTAGTCGGGTGAGGTTGGCCCAGTAGGGACACAAACCAACTTACCTAGTAGACCAACAAACTAGGTGACAGTTCAGCCATCAAACTTGTAAAGTTCAGAGTCAGTCAGACTGTGAAGCCTCAGGGGTGTCCTGATGGGGTCTTATCTGTAGGAGGTATGCCTTAAGCAGGGCCCATATGTCCTTAGGGCGAGATCTGACATGCTGCATAAGGGTCCACTGTTTTTCCATGTCACTAGCCCGACCACCGAGCTAAACCAGTGAACCTAGTTGGGGATTTGTGCACTCATCCATCGCAGCAGAATGCAGCGCTTGGCCAGCAGAAAACACAGACCCATATATTTGCTCATCTGTATGAAACGGGGTTCAAAACATGGAATGGACATTGCATGGGGGAGGGGTCAATGTTCTTACCCATCATTTCAGACAATAGCATACACACATCCGTCCAGAAGGGTAATAGTAGTGGACCATCCCATATCATGAAATACCCAGTATCTGTAATACCACACCTAGGGAGGGTATTCACCCGTCCCCTCCATTGAGAACTTTCATAACCTAGCCGATGTATAGTGGTAGCAGTGCAATACCTTTAGCTGTATCAATTTAATCCTCAAATTATATGACACATTCCATGTATGCATACACATGTCCACCCACACCTCATCCGTAATATTCAGATGCACCTAGATCGAGCGTTGGTGTGTGGCAACATAATGGGATCCTGGATTAGGTGATACATTGAAAACACCAAGCCCTGGCGCCCACCTGCTGTCAACATATACCCCAAAATTAAATCACTCTCTGGCTCCACCGGAATCCCTCCCACAGTTTCTTACATGCTCCGCGCAAACACATGTACTGCAAACAGATGGAGTATTTACTTTGCTTCTGCTTATTCTCCTCCCCTCCTCTGCTGACCTCCTAGTGCAACTGGAAACTGCACTGGCTACCTGGACACCCTCTGATCTCGGGACCAGGTCCTCCCCCACCAGCGTTTCACACCTGCATTGCCCACCTGTCAACCCCCGCACTTGCGCACTGTCTCTCAAAACGGGAGGTCCCTGTGGTACAGAGCAGTCACTCCCAGACCCGTCCATATTTTGTGCCGGGCTATGCCGTGACACTGACCAGATCAAACTCAGAGCTATCTGCAAAGCGAGAGGGAACGATCAGTGACCACAGGTCTCTGTCACCTGATGAGTACCTTTCCAGTTTAACATGAGGGTGAAGCGGACCTTTCAGAAACCAAGTGGCCGCAAACTTTCCCTGTCGTGTGGTTGGATCAGTGTAGCCCATTTCAATCATTCTGCTCCGAAGTGCCACAAAAAGATCACTGGCCTCCGCCTCCAATTCCTTGTAGAACGATCATCCAGGCCACAATGGAATATTGAGGAAGAGGTACAGCAAATTAGGGAACAGTGTCATTTTTAACATATGGTATGGTCATCGCAAGCTCTACCCAGGTCTTACATTTTGGCTGCGAGGTGCAGCACATATGCGGCATAGTTCCGTTTTCATGTAGCAAAGTGCCGTGCTTGGCGGCAACAATGCCTAGATAGAGAATCGCAGACGGGGATCAAGTAAACCCCTGAAAATCGGTGGGTTCTATAGTGATGTCTGTAAGGGGAAAAAGCTCTGAATTGCCGGAATTTACCCACAAACCAGAGAGCTCCCCGAACACCAGAATATCAGTCATGATTGACGCAAGATGGATCTAACGTACACCAATGCATCATCAGCATAGAGCGATATAATTTGAGATTCCCCTGACAACCGAATTCCCCTATGTCTATGTTTATGCCGAATGAGATCTGCAAGTGGCTCAATAGCGATTGCAAATAACAACAGTTATAGAGAGCATCCTTGCGGAGTGTCTCTAGCTATCTCAATTTCCAGTGACAATGTTCTGTTGGCGATCACTCTGGCCACAGGTTCCATGTACAGAAGATGGAGGTACGAAAGGAATGTCCAACACGGCTTACATGAACCGCCAATAGACTGAATCAAAAGCTTTCTGAATATCTAGCGCCGCCACTACCACCTGTGAACTGAGATCTATCTGCGCCATTATATTGAAGAGTGCTATGATGTGACTTTCAGAAGAGAAGGGAACATGGAATGAAGGAGTTGAATGTATTCAGAAGATTGCGGCTTGGGGTTCTGAACTCAGCAGTTGGACAACCTGAGATGAAGTGTGGAGGCAGTGCTGGGGGTTTCTATGTGTAATCTTCAATAAAAAGGTCATTAAGCACATTCCGAGTTTGACACTTGCCTTGTATCAACAACAATTGTCTCGGGAGGATCGCTCAAGGGTAACACGCTCGCTTTTGATGTAAAATGACACAGAGCAACACGGGTTTGATCCCCCTGTCCACACTTAGAAACCTCTGGGTACTAAGCATGTCATAAATAACCAATTATTATTATTCTATCTATCTATCTATCTGTATTCTTGTATTGCGCCACTAACCCATAGGCCTCAGGGCGCACACAAAAGGAAGAAGGAGACAGACAACAAAAAGACAATGTCAGACAGGGAAAAACAAAGAGACATGGAGACATGGTGAACCCAAACCTCACAAAGACCAGCAGAATGAGGAAAAGATAGCGGAAGACTGATTTCGATACCGAGAGAGCTATGCTAAGGAGACAGAAGAGACCTATCCTTTGTCAAACAGGAAGGTCTTCAATTGCTTTTTGAAGGTAGGCAGAGATTCACTATTAGTAAGGTATTTAGGGAGTACATTCCAGAGAGCCGGGGCCCAAGAGTCAAAGCTAATACCCCCAAATCTTTTCAGGATAGATGGGGGCTGAACCAAGACGGGGCGCAAAGAACGGGTGACAGGTTTCTTTTTGATCCTAGTAGCGAGGTAAGATGGAGCTTGACCATGAAGGCATTCAAACACAGTAGTAAGGCCTTTGTGGTGTAAGCACTGTTTCACTGGAAGCCAATGAAGGCTGCGCCTGGCGTCAGAGACGTGCATGTTGTGCTTAAGGCCCATTACAGCGCGTGCTGCATTATTTTGTATAATCTGCAAAGTTCTAATGTTGGCCTGGGAGGTACCAATCATTAGACTGTTACAATAATCCAGCTTACAGTTTACAATGGCGACTGCAATCACAGCAAGGTTCTCTTTAGACAGGTAGGGACGAATCTGCCATAGAAGCTGAATATAATAATGACAGGAAGATTTGAGGTAATTGGCCTGACGGGTAAAGGATTATTATCATTATTATAATGAGTTAAGAGCGACACCCAGAGTGATACTATTCCTTGGAGTGCTGCCTGCTATGCCCGGCTGACTATCCAGAATATTGCTGCAGAGAAACATTATACGGCTGTGGGCTACCACGCCTGGGAGGTTGCAGGAGAGCGGAATGTAGTGATTTTGGTCTGTGTGCGCAAACCTGGATTGTAAAGCACTCCCTTGCACAAGTAAGAACTGAGAAGTGGGGAATACCTGTTTGTCCATGGCTCTGTGCATGGCAAAGGAACCCTGTTTGCTGTGTTTACTGTGGGGGGTTCCATGTGTGCCCAGCGCTATTTGGACACTGTTACTAGAAGAACTGCTTCCCTAGCATGAGCGAGAGACAAAGTGGCATGCCTCCTATGTTTACTCGGATGGCAAGATACCTACAGTGCATTGCGTGAGCGTCTTGTGCAAGCGCAAGCACTCACGAGTGTGGAGGAAAGGACCCATCGGCGTCCTGAAACATGTGGCAGCCATCTTTTATCAGCGCTGGTTACCCATACAATGCAGATAGCACTGCCTTTACAAGGATTATTTGGAATCCAAGGAGAAAGCTGGCATCGCGGATCAGAAGATGGCATTGAGGTGAAGTGAGATTGGATTCAAAGGGTACAGCATGTACAACATCAGCAGATCCCAATGTAGATAAACTGTGTTCAGTTACGTAATGATCATTACTCCTCAAATATCATACTTGTCCAACCACTTAGGAGTGTGATTTTTCTTTTGGGAGTGCTTATTGAGATCATGATGGCTATGACTGGTGTGCCTGGTCCAGCCATCTTTATGGCATCGCCTTGGCTCGTAAAAGTCAAATGGAGCCAATGGAAAAAGGATGTATGCATTATATTAAGGCTGCATTTGAAAATTGATTTCTCAATGATAGAAAGATTTCCTTATTAATGCACTTTTTAGGCTACGAGGGTCAGCGAATTGTTTATATGTTGTCTCCACTGGTTGGGGCAGGTGATGTAGATGCTGTCAATTACTTTGAAGTGACTATGTTGAAGCTGGATGTACACTTTAATCCTAAAACAAGCACATCTTAGAGCACTATAAACCGGGGGTGCGTGTACAGGAGCAAAAAGAGAATGTTGAAGAGTATGTTACTGCTCTTCACCATCAGACACTGGGCCTCATTACGACTTTGGAGGTAGCCATGGCGCTATTAGTGCCATGGCTGCCTCCAAAATCATGTCCGGGTGCGGTCTGGTGGAGTGGGGATTTACTGGGACATTCCGCCCTTGGCGGACCCGGTAAGTCGATATTCCAAATGCCATTCCCCATTCCCATTTGAGCCCACATAGGGCTCAATGGGGAAGGCGCTAATTACGGGCCTGCTAATAACAGGCCCGTAATTAGCGCCCTGGTCCCCTAACCGGACCCATAAAGGACGTGTGGTCCGCCCACACGTCCTTTGCGGTTCCCGCTAAGGGACCTCAGAATTTGGCAGTAAGGGATTACCGACACCGGTCTCCTTATCGGTGCCCGGTATCCCTTACTGCCCACCTCGGAATGAAGCCCACTGTCTTGTAAATTTGGAGAATCCTTCGATGAGCATATTCGTGAACAATGTATGATCCATTGTAATAGAAACAAAATTAGGGAGGAGCTCTGGGTGAATGAGGAACCTACCCTTGATGAGGTTTTAGACATTGGTAAGCGAGTAGAGAACACCCTAGCTTGTGTGGCAAAGTTGACTAGAGCAGAAAGCAGAGATGCAAAAGTTGAGATTCTAAAAGTTTATGAAGGAAAACAGAAGAAAGATACAAAGGATAAAACACCCTACAACGACATTGTGGAGAATAATGGGGCTAGAGTGTAGAATCAAAAAGGAGAGAAACAGTTATGTTTCCGTTATGTGCGAGTGGGCAGCACTTTGCTGCTTCTGCGTGCGGTGGTCGCGAGGTGGTGTGCTCAAAATGCAATAGAAGAGGGCACTTTCCTAATTGTTGCATTAACTTTAAATTCACACGAAGGAAAGTTCTGTATGTGACTGAAGAGGAGCAAGGATCCTCTAACGATGTAGCAGACTGTCTGATTGAACATTTTACGTTGAATTTATTTTTATTTATCTATTTCTGACATTTGTTAAGTGCACCAAACTCAGAGGCATCTGGGCGCTGGTTACATGGAAAGCTTAGTTGCAACAGGTTACAGGCAAAGACATGCAATAGGTACTTTCATTACATTTGGCCTCATTAGAAGGAAGCTGGTCCGGTCACAACGGTACCGGTAAGCTTGCCAGTACTGTTGCTACCGGACCAGCAAACTACAAGGTCTTCTCGCAGGTGCCTTTTTGCTGACCTGGCGGGCAGACTGGCATCCGTGAGCAAACCATGTCGGATGCACTGGCACCATTCATGAATGGTGCCGATGCATCCGGCCTCCCCATTCCCATTGAGCCCTACGGGTAATATTTTTTTCCGGCGTGCGGGAATGGGCAATTACCAGGTCCTCCGGGGCTGTAATGCCCCAATAATTGCCCATTCCCAGGCGCCGGAAGAAAAATGACTACGGCAGGAGCCGTGCCAATTTTACCGGCACGGCTACCGCCGGAGTCATAATGAGTCCCATTGTGTACATTAGTTAATTACATGTACATTGACATCGTTGCTTACAGTAAATTATGCAGTAAATTATGCAGGAGATGGAAAAGTAAACAGTGCATACATTTTTGTCAATTGCGACTTATCTAGCTTGAGCTAAGTTAGATTTGGAGGTCTTGTGAGAACAGCAAGCTTTTAAAGCCTTTGCGAAAAGACCAATACAAAGCCTCAGATCGTAAGGCTAGTGGTAGAGTGTTCCATAGCTTGGGAGCAATCACTGGGCAGCTGCTTCCCCCTGCTTTCTGTCGCTTGTATCTGGGGATGACAAGTGAGTGAAAGTAAGCATCATGGGTATGTCTGGTTGATTGGGCGGCCTTAGTGATTTTCCTGGATAAGTAGTTAGGTGTGGTGTTGGAAATACATGTGAGGGTCAGTGCTAATGTTTTGAATGTAAAGCGTTCTCGGACCTGGAGCCAGTGTAGGTTATGTCTGGCTGTGGACATATGGGGCCTCATTAGGAGTGTTGCGGTAAGGCAACAACGGCGCCAGTAGTTCTACCGGCGCCGTTGTTGCCATGCCGCAACATTCCGAGTCTGCTCGCAGGTGCCGCTCTGGATGCCTGGTCAGACCAGGCGTGCAGAGTGCACCCGCGAGCAGACGAGGATGGTAGCAACAGTACCGTTATGAACAGTACCGCTGCTACCATCCTCCCCATTCCCATTGAGCCCTATGGGGGCTCAAATGGAAATAGGGATGTACCAGGTCCGGGTCCCGTGAAAGGGAATTCCCAGGCCCTCTAAGGCCTGGTAAGTCCCCTTTTGCAGGACCCGTACCCGAGTTTGGGGGTAGCCATGCCCTTATTCAGCTTATTAAGGGCATGGCTACCTCCAAACACGGAATGAGGCCCATGGTCTTTTTTGGAAATGTTCAGAGCTGCTCTTACTGCGTTATTTTGGATAATCTGCAGTTTTCTTTATATTTCTGTTATTGGTACTTGCAAAAAGGGAGTTGCAGTAGTCGTTCGTGGATAGGATGAGGGCTCTGGCAAAGGTGATGCAACTGTCGGTAGACAGAAATGGTCTGCAGGCATTGATTAGTTAGCAGTGTATGCTTCTGCAGATGTGATGGAGTTGGCCTGTCTGGTTAAGGAAAGAGTAGAGTCTAGATATATTCCCAAGGATTTTACCTCTTTTGTGACAGTGATGGTTTAACCGTTGATGTTGAATGTTTTGTAGGAGTTGTTGAGTGTCTTTAGGCGTGATTATGTTCCAATGAGGAGTATCCTGTTTTTTTCCATGGTTGAGGTGTAGGCCATGTTGAGCCATCCCGGCCCGGATGGTAAGGTAAAGTTTGTTGAGTGTGATAGAGTCTGTGTTGTAGTTTCCGGAGTTGGGTATGAGGATTTGGGTATCATCAGCGTAGTTGTGTGCAAGGAGTGTGCGAGCAGTGGAAGAAGAGGAATGTGAGATCCCATATGCTTTAATTAGCAAGAATGGGAAAGAGGTTTCTATGTTGGCTGATTCAGGAGCAAAAATATCTCTGATGCCCAAGCATGGGTTTGAGCGAGTAGTTGGAGGTGATCTTCGAAATCTGTTCAGAGCTGATAAAAGTCATCGAGAATATATCCTTGACAAAATTGAATTGTTGGGGTATTTCAATGCCCAGTTAGAGTTTAAAAGTACATGTGCTCAAGGGAAGGTATATATAACAAGAAAGGTTGCGCATTAGACTTGACCCAAATTTGTCTGAGCAAGTGTTACAGAGTGGGGACACTGTGTGTGAAAAATTTAAAAAGGTTTTTAGGAAGGGTCTTTGAAAGGTCAAAGGTATGAGACATTGAATAATACTGAAGAAAGGAAGTATGTCTGTGACTGTGAAAATACATACCATTGGTTTTGATAGAGGAAGTAAGGAAAGAGGAATGAGAAGTTAGAAGGACAAGGGGCTCATTACAAGGCTAGCGGTAGGCATGCCTGTAATATAGGCACGGCTGCCGCCAGTTTTCTTTTTTTTCCCGGCGCCCAGAAATAGGCAATTACCGGGTCATTATGGCCTTGCCGGACACAGTATTTGCCCATTCCTGGGCGCCAGAAAAAATTCTTCCCCATTCCCATTTGAGCCCCATGGGGCTCAATGGGAATGGGGAAGGCGGATGCACAGGCACCGTTTATAACAGTTCCTGGGCTTCCGACATGCCATGCACGTGGGTGGCTTACATTCCACCAGGTCAGACCTGGTGGAATGAAAGGCACCCGCGAGCACAACACAGAGTTTGCCGGTCTGGATACAGCGGTACCGGCAAGCTTACCGGTACCATTGTATCCGGACCGGCAAGCTCGTAATGAGGCCCAAGGTATAATTGAGCGGGCAGGTGGCGTGAAATGGGTTTTGCCATTAGTAGTGGTAAAACAGGTTCAGGTAAACTGAGATTGTTTGTTGACTTGCGCGAATTGAACAAATGTGTTGTGGTGGATAGACATCCATTGCCGAATATGAATGAAATGTTGTCCATGAACGACAGAGGTAAGGTGTTTTCCAAACTGGATATTGCCTCTGCGTATCACCAGATTAAGTGGAAGGGTGCAGGAAATTGACAACATTCATAATGCACAAAGGCATTTTCAGGTATCGGAGAATGCCATTTGGCCTTCTATCGGCATTGTCCATATTTCAAAAAGTGATGGACACATTGTTTAGATGGATGACAGAAGTATTTTGCTTTCAGAACATTGTTTTAGTATATGGTAAGAACAAGATGGAACATGGCAGGATTCTGGAACAAGTGTTAGAGATCCTTGAACAAAGAGGGGTGAGACAAGAGAAGTGTGTATTCAGAAAAGGTAAAGTGGAATATCTAGGACATGAAATATCGGGTCCTAGCCTAAGACTCAAGAGTGAAATGGTGGATGCTATAAAAAATATTGTGAGACCAGAATCTAAGGGTGATCTTAGATCATTTTAGGAGTGATAGAGTTACACCAAAAGTTTGTCAGAAATGTTGCAGATAAAGTAACAGAGATGAGGAAGTTGCTGAAGAAAGGAGAATCATGTATATGGAATGAATAGTGTGAAAAGGAATGTTGCAGTATTAAGGCAGAGATAGACTTGGCACGAGCCTTGAAATGTTTTGACACAAGAAGGAAAATCGCCATTGCTGTGGACACTAGCGATAATGTTGCGATGGCAGTGCTCTCTCAAATTAGGGAGAATGGCATTGATGACATCATCGCCATTGCAGCCTGATTGTTAAGAGGTCCTAAAAAGAATTACTCTGTACTGGAAAAGAAGGCTTTGGCGTGCCATTGGGCCATAGAAAAATTCCATAGTTTTAGGTGGGGAATGGAGTTCATAATGTGGGTGTCTGGTCAAATCGTCGACATACAAATGGTCGACACAATTTGGTCGACAGGACAAATAATCACATTTTTTAAAAATTTATATATGTATATATTTTTGGTTTTCGTTTAGGGAAAACAGGGTTTTTTAGCAAAAAAAAGGCGGTTGGGGGGGCCCCCCAAAAAAAACAAAAAAAATCTTCTCGACCATTTGACCTGTCGACCTTTTGGTGTCGACCATTTGTCCTGTCGACCATTTAGATTCGACCACATGACCTCACATGTATTTTTGAGTCAAAGGAAGGAAGGGTGGCAAGCTAGGTGAAAAGGTTGCAATGTCATAGTTTTGAGGTCGAAGTAATACCAGCACATGATAAATGATCACATTTGGGAGGTCAAAAGGAAGAGCAAGGTGAACTAGAGGAAGTTTTGGATATGATATATGTGATCCATGATGGAATTGTGAGTAAGGAGGATTGGTTGGAAGC
The DNA here is from genome assembly GCF_040938575.1 of Ambystoma mexicanum. NCBI lineage: Eukaryota > Metazoa > Chordata > Amphibia > Caudata > Ambystomatidae > Ambystoma > Ambystoma mexicanum. Next base: position 1,578,840,971 of record NC_090929.1, on the reverse strand, counting down.
TGTGAACAATGACAAGGTTTTAAAGCGTGTTAAAAATTATGTTGAGTCGGGTTGGCCGTATAAAGGTTTTTTGAGCAAAAGAGAGATGTCCTTATGGGAATCATTATAAATAATTAATTATGCAAGTGCGTGCTGAATTGTGTTTAGTGGATGGATTACTATATCGATGGGAATGCGCTGTTGAACCTCTGGCTGATTTAGCACATGAGGGTCACATAGGTGTGATGCAATCATGGGCAATAACAAGAGGAAAATAATGGTCACCTGGCTTTGACCGGGAGGAAGAGAGGAGTCTGGATGGTTGTGTGGAATGTGTTAGAGCAGGGAAGGGAGAGATAGCAAAAAGGCAACCACTTGCAGAGCCAAATGTGCCTGGCAATGTGTGGGACGACTTGGCTATGGACATTTTGGGTCATGGAGAGAAGGGAAGTGGTTGAGGAAAATGTATTATTGTGCTCATTGATCTGCTATCTCGGTGGAACGAATATAAAATTATAAGAGAGACAAATGGTGAGAAGATGGTTGAATTTGTTCAGGAGGTGTTTGTAACAGAGGGAGGTCTGAGTAGTATACTCGCTGACAATGGCACTCAATTTAAGGAGTTTTTGAAGAGATGTGGAATGAGACATAAAATGCTGGTTTATATCATCCAGAAGGAAATGGTATGGTGGAGAAAACAAATAGATGCATATTGGATGCCACCAGAATGGTGATTGTGTGGCAAGGATAGAAGAGTGGTGGTGCAGGAGAGATTGTATGCTTTGTGTATGTCAACGCATGCTGTGATGGGTGTGGGCCCAACTGAACTGATGAGAGTTTGAAAAGCTAAAACGAAAGTGGTACCTTCGTGGTTAGGAAGGGCAAGAGAATCAGACTGTATGGTGGGCGTATTCAGATGGAAACTAAAGGAGAGAAAGGAGAAGTGGGTTTTGAAGGAGAATGAGAAGAAGGGAAAGCACACATTGGTTGTTCACTGTGAAGATTAGGTGAGAATAAAGAAAGGGATGGTAAAGAAAAAGGGTGACTTGTTGTATTCAGAACCCGTGCAGGTGGAGAGAGTGATGAAGGGTGCCGTAAAGGTGAGAGGAGTCCAGGTGTGGAATAAGAACTAGATTGCAATGGTAAAAAGGGAGATGTGTTGATGGAAGTAGAGATGTGTTATAATGTGACTTGCAGAAGAGAGTGGAACATGCAATGAAGTGGTGGAATGTATTCAGAAGATTGTGGCTTAGTGTTCTCAACTCAGCAGTTGGAGAGCCTGAGATGGAGTGAGGAGGATGTGCTGGGGGTTGCTACCTGTAATCTTCAATAAACACGTTAGAAAGCACATTCCCTGGTTTGACTTGTGCTTTATATCAAAGAGTCTCTCTAGATTCAGTGCGGTGTAACTCCCAGGGATGAACTCTGCTGGACATGAGTGGATTAGATGTGCCATAAATGGCAATAATCGAGTAGCTATTATTTTCGCAAACATTTTAACATCTGTGTTCATTCATAATTAATAAAGGGGGGCCTTTAGGAGTCACAGCATTCTGCGGGCTTGTCAGGTTTTAGTAGGACCGTTACTACTGCCTCTTTCATCATTTCAGGAAGCACCTGTGCCTCCAAGGCCTCCTGCCACTGTATGAGCAAGTGGGGCGCCAGTAGGGACTTATACAATTCTGCCATAAGGCTGTCCGTGCCAGACGCTGTTCCCGTCGGCAGGTCGCCCCCTCAGACTTGAGAGTTGACACATTATCCGCCACCATGCTCACCCTCTCCTTGGCTTCTGTCAGTCTCTGGTCTGTTTTTTCTAGGCATGTCTTCATGGAGCCCACAGTGCTTGTGATGTCGTCTAGCTTGTTGTGCACTGACGAGAACCCCTCCTGCATGCAAGCCATCATGCATTGAGTTTCAGTGAGCTCAGTGGTCACAGTGGATATTTTCGTTGTCTGAGCCGCCGTCGCAACATATTGGTGTTTTGAGGCAGTTTTGGTGTAGGAGTTAAAGGCACTTTGAATTTTCATGCCCCATTTTGTCATCCCGGCAGGGTATAGCTATATATGTTGATGGTCAAATCACAATGATTTTTTCTCACAAGGTGTCACTTGGCAAACTATGAACTATGTAATTTAACAGAAGACTCACCTCACAACCGTAGGACACCAAGGCCAGTCAGTCTATACAATGCTGGGGTATTGGGGCTGCATGCCCAGCAACAGTTCAAAGCAATTGTCGCAGTGCCACACTGGTGGTGCACTGTGCCGCTCCCTCAAATAAGCTTGCAGTGGTCTGGGACATGGTGGAGATGCTCACGTGATGGGCTACCCTGCCAAGGGTATTGGAGTCTCGTTGCATGTATCAGTGTGTGCAGGTGGCTCTACCGGGTCCTCACACAAGGAAATGCCCAGACAGGTTGCCCGTATAGATAATATCAAGTTAGCTGTGCAAGCTTAATGGAAGCAGCAATGTACCGACCCTTCAAACAGTCTCACATAGGATTATGGAGCAGGTGGCAGCGTCAGCAGGCAGAGCGGAAGATTGCCCATTTTGTAAATTTACCTTTAATAAAATGTACATCTTGTTCAACCTTTGCTCCATTTTTTTGCGACTGTGATACTTATGAAAAGGATACACATTGTGTATGTGTAGACAGTATTAGAGTGGTAGTATGGATTTGTTAGTTAATTAGAAAGGGGATGGCATAATGCAATTAATGTATTTTTGTTTTGTGTGTTTGTTTATGTTTAAAGTAGTTAGATACTCATTGGCATAATCTAACTGTAAATTATGGTAGTTTAAAGCACAATTTAATTACTGAATGTGAGTTTAAGAAATATTAAATGGTTAGATTTTCTGGTAACCTTTGTTTTTGTATAACGGACGTGTTGGCAGATTCTAAACAATCACTTATTTTTTCACATACGCAGTATAGTGGCCTAAAGTGGTTGTGGCACCAGGGTGATGTATTATGACTACAAGTGTGAATGTTTTCTTGCCAAGAGATACTTGGGAGCGTGTGAAGTTAGTGATTTACATAACATCTGCATTGTATCTTAAAAGCATGAATATTACATCTTTATTTATTTATTTTTTTTAAACTTGTGTTTATTGATTTTACATAAATAACACAAAAGAGATAAACATTACAATTTAGAACATCCCTTCTCCCTCCCCCCTTCCCTCCCCTTGGATCGGAAGAAAGTCAAAATGTCCCGAGTTCTTATTATGCGTTGAAGATATCTGAAACTTTAATGTTGTGTGGACACCACTGTTCCATAAAGTCTGACTGTAGATATTGTAGTGTCCCTTCCCACTCTTTTACAAACTTGTCTCCAGTTCCTTGTATTTTGTGGGTGATTTTCTCCATTGTTATATGGGACCATACTTTCTGTAGCCAGGTAAACGTCGTTGGGGTATTCTGGTTTTTCCAATTTTGTGCTATAGTGGTCCATGCTGCTATGAGTAGTCCCATAAAGCTTCTCCATTGTGATGTGTGATATTGTCTTGCTGTATCATCTCTGAATCCGCATAGCCACACCTCTACCCCCATCAGGCCCACATCTGGGAAAATGTTGCCCATTTCGTTTTTCACCTCTTCCCAGAATGGTTGTATGCCCCCACAATCCCACCATATGTGCCTCCACGTTCCCACTTCATCGCAACCTCTCCAGCATCGGTTAGGTGTGTTTGGGTACATCGAGTGGAGCTTCTCTGGGGTATAGTGCCACTGTGTCATGATCTTGACCCACATCTCCCTGGTTTGTGCCGATCTGGTCATTCTGGGGATCTGTTTCCATAGGTCTGCCCACTGACTGTCCGAGGGCTCCTTCCCCAGAGTTTTGCCCCATTTTATTCTGTAAGCCCATTTGACGTCTTCCCCCTGTGTGTTTATGTATTTGTATAGCGTTGAGACCCACTTTTTTTCCCCCGTGTTGGAGATGATATGTGTCTCAAACCCTGTGAGGTCCCTGGTTGCTGCTTCTGTGATCATCGGGGAGTTCAGCCAATGTTTTAGCTGCTCATATTTGTATCTGTCCCTTCTGGATATATTCTTGCCAGTAAAGCAGGATTCCAGGGATATGATTTCTTTGTCTACGAACATTTCCCCGATTCTAGTGATGCCCGCCTTCTCCCAGCTATCATATGCCCCCTGTTCCATCCCTGGTGGAAATAGTGGGTTTCTACTGATTGGTGTAAAGGGTCCTATTGCTGTGGACATTAAGCCTTTTTTTGTTTGGGCGTCCCATGCTTCTAGCGTGGATTTCATAATTTCACTTATTCCTAGGTTCACATGTCTGTGCTGTCTCTGTTTCCAGAGGAGTTCTGCCAGTGGGGTCCTCGCTACTGCTCTGTCTTGTTTAACCCATATCTGCTGTGGATTCTCCCCTACCCACTCCCTCAGGACTCTCAGCTGTGCCGCCTGATAGAATTTTTTGAAGTGGGGGAGCGCTAACCCTCCTTCTCTGGTTGGGGCTGTAAGGACCATTCTGGCTGTTCTAGGCGTTTTCCCCTTCCATACAAAGGACAACACCAGTTTTGTTAATGATTTGAAGAACGAGTCTGGGACACCCACCGGGAGAGCCTGAAAATAATACAGTACCCTTGGGAGGACAGTCATCTTGATGGCTTGAATTCTACCCCACCAGGAAATCTGTAATGGGTTCCATCTGCCTAGCTCTTTTCGGATGTTTGTGAGAAGGGGTGGGTAGTTTTCCCCATAAAGTTGCTCTATTTTTCTAGGTACGATTATCCCCAGATATTTTATACCTTTCTGTTCAATCTTAAGGTCTAGAAGTTTTGCTTCCCTTTCTATATTCGCTCTGTCCCCTGCTAGGATTAGTATCTCTGATTTTTTCCTATTTATTTTTAGGCCCGAAATGGCCCCGTAAATTTCTAGTTCTCTCACTGCAGATGATAACGTGGATTCTGGGTCCTGTAGGGTTATTAACATGTCGTCCGCATATGCGATCACTTTGTGTTGTTGACCTGCCATTTCTATCCCTTTTATGTGCACTGATTCCCGTATTTTAATTAGGAGGGGTTCTAAAAACAAAGCGTACAGCAAAGGTGAAAGGGGGCATCCCTGCTTCGTTCCTCTCGTTATCCTCACCTTGTTCGTAACCTCGCCATTAATAACTATTCTACTGGATGGGGAGTTGTAGTTTGCCCTGATGCTCGCAATATATTGTTCCCCAAACCCCATGCGCTCCAATATTTTGAATAAAATGGACCATTCCACCCTATCAAAAGCCTTTTCGGCATCTACCGACAACAATATCGCTGGGGTGTGATTTATACCTATTTTCTCCACTAAATGGGCTAGCCTCCTTGTGTTATCATGAGTTTGTCTGCCCGGAATAAAGCCTGATTGGTCTTCACTTATCAGTTTAGGGAGAAGCGGGGATAGCCTCGTTGCTAGAATCTTCGTATAGATTTTTGCATCCAGATTAATTAGGGAGATTGGCCTATATGAAGCTGGGTTTTTAGGATCTTTGCCTTGTTTGTGAAATAGCAGAACCTTCGCTTCATTCATAGTGGGGGTCAGATTACCGCTGTCCTTAAAGGAGTTTAAGAGCCTCGCCAGAATCGGGGTCAAAATGTCTGCATATTTTTTATAAAAAGAGGCCGTAAACCCATCTGGGCCTGGGGCTTTGTTGCTTGGGAGTCCCTTTATGGTTTTTCTGACTTCCTCCTCACTGATAGGTGTCTCTAGTGACTGCTTGTCCTCTTCAGATATTTTCGGGAGGTTTATGGCTTCTAGGTATGTATCTTGTGAGTTCGTGTCAGGGAATTCAGTGGAATAGAGAGTTTGGTAGTAATGTCTCAATGATTCCCCCATGTCTTGTGTACCTGTTTGGGGGACTCCATTGGTGTCATAAATGGCTTTAATCGTTGTTTCCTTCTGTTTATCCCTCAGTTGTCTCGCCAGGAGCCGGTCTGCTTTGTTTGCTCTAATATAATATCTTTGCTTCAGATAGAGTAGATTCTTCTCTGCACCCTTCGTTCGGAGCATCTCTAGTTGGCCCTGTGTATGTTTCAGTGATTTTTTAGAGCCTTTGTGGGGTGTGTCACGAGTTTCTCTTGGATATCTTCGATTGATTTTTCCAGCTCTTTTTCCCACCAAAACCTTTGTTTATCTCTTGTAATTTTCATCGCTATCATTTTCCCCCTCAATACTGCTTTAAACGCATCCCATACCGCTTGTAGCGCCACCTCCCCAGTGTCATTATGTGTAAAGTATTCCTCTATCATTTCCCTTATGGATTCCCCTGTGATTGGGTCCTGGATCAGCTCCTGCGGTAGTTTCCACCTCCATAGCCCATTCTTCCTACCTGGGAGAGTCACCTCCAGCCACAGCGGGGCATGGTCCGAGAGGGCTATTGTGCCCTTTTCCAGTCCCTTGATTTTACCCAGAAGTCCCACTGAAACCCAGAAGTAGTCAATTCTGGACATGGTGTTGTGGACATGTGAGAAGTAGGTGTACCCCCTCTGTTCACCCTTTAGTTCCCTCCAAACATCGTTCAGGGCCATCTGTTCTATTTGCTGCCTGAGACGTTTTGATGGTGCTCCTTGGCCATGCACGTTCCCCGTACTCCTGTCTATATGCGGATTCCATGCCATATTGAAATCTCCCCCCATGATCACTTCCCCTTTAGCAAAGCTTTCCAGTTTCGTGAGAGCATCTCTAAGAAAGCCGTCCTGTCCTTGATTGGGCGCGTATATTGAGGCGAGTGTGAAGTAAAGGCCGTCAATTGCTACATTGGCGAAGGCAAACCTCCCTTCTCTATCCATGCTTGAATCTAGTAGTTTAGTGTCCATTCCTTCTCTCACTGCGATCAGTACCCCTGCTTTTTTCTCCGTTGTCGTTGCCTGAGCCCAAATCTTGTAGCCTTTTATCCGGATTTTCTGCTTGTCCCTCGTTCTGATGTGGGTCTCCTGGAGGAGTAGTACGTCCGCCTTCTCCCTTTTAAACTGCTTTTCCAGTTTAGCCCTTTTTGTTGGGTGGTTCATGCCCCTTATATTGTATGTCATAATACGTAGCCCCCCCATTATGTAATATTTGTTTGTCGTCGTTGCCTCGGGTCCCCTTCTGTTCTTGATTCCTTTCTTCGATTCATCCGATCCCTTCCCCACCCTTGAACTCCCCCACCCCCCCAACAATGAACTTTAAACCAACCAAACTGTCCCCCGAGTTGGGCGAGGGTTCCTATTGACGCTAGAGCGTTGCGCCCATCGCTCCCTGCCCTCCTTACCCTCGGGGGGTATGTTATGGGGAATCCTAAACCCCAGAGATCCATCGGTCTTTGCCTGGTTCCAAGTCGTCGGTCTCTCCCACGACCGCCATCTATGTGTTGTCCGTTCCGTTCCGTTCTCCTCCCCCACCCCTGCCTTCATTCCGTGATTGCTGTTCCATGTTCGTACCCCTTGTTTGCAAGTTCCTGATTTCTTCACGTAGCTTTTCTCCAGGATTCCCTCCCTGCGTTAGACTTCTTTTGCGTAATTGTTTCCCAACCCATTGGTCTTCTCATTCGATCCCTCCTGCTCGATGACTCCCCCCCCTCCCCATCTTCCTGTAGACCCAATGTGCTCATACCTTCCTCCACCGTGGTTACTCTTCTCTGTTTCCCTTCCCACGTGAATAGCAGCCCAAATGGGAAGGTCCATTTATAGCGGATTTGCTTTTCTATCAGATTTTTCACCAGTGGGGCCATTGCTCTCCTTTTTTGTAGGGTTATCAGAGCGAGGTCTTGGTATAATTGGATGTTTTGACCGTTCATTTTAATGTGTTCCAGTTCTCTGGCTCTCCTGAGGATCTGTTCCTTCTGTGGGTAGGATGAGAGAGCCGCTAGGACATCGCGTGGTCTTTCCCCTGGGGCCCCCGATCTTTTTGGACCCACTCTGTGGATTCTGTCGATTCCGATTTCGTCAGCGTCTTGGGACCCCAGAATGTCTCTAAATACTTCCTTTACCGCCTCTTTCAGGTCTTTGTCTAGCACTGTTTCCGCCATGTTCTTGATGCGGATGTTGGAGCGTCTAGAGCGGTTCTCCAAGTCCTCACATTGAAGTTCTAAGTTGTGCGTAAGTGCCACCAGGTGTTCTTGTGTTTCACTAGCTTGTCTCGTGTCATCTTCTAGTCCCTGCACCGTTTTTTCCACTATGTCCGTTCTTTCTTCTAGGTTGTTAATTTCGGCTCTGATGTCTTTAACCACTTGTTTCATTTCGCTTTTCATGGTGGTAAATTGTTCTTGGACTGTGGACATGAATTTTTCTTGTAAGTCCATGAACCAGGTTTGCATGTCTTCCCTGGTCAGTGGTTGCATCTGTTGGGATAGTGACTCTGGCTCCCCCATGGGTTCTCCCTGGTTTCTCCCCCTCAGTTGTGATGCTCCCTCCGTTGACCACATTTGCAAAATGTCTGCGCCTTGCTTCGCGGATTGGGATATCTGTTGGTTGGGGTTCCCCTTTCCTTTTGCTCTTGACATGGTGGCGTGGTCCGTTTGGCTGCCTATGGGGCTCCCGTGCCTTCTTGTAGCTCTCCGGCTGGCCCCTCTCCGAATCCTATCCTCTGAGTTGTCTCTGTGAGCGGGGGGGGCCCCCGAACTAGGCAGATTCGCAGACTGCGTCGGGTCTCGATGTCTGTCTATTTTGGGTGGGGGCAGTTCCCCTTGCTTTAGAGTCCTCCCGTTCTTCGCCCCCTATCTAGCGGGTCTTGGGGGAGCCCCGATCCATCTTTTCTTATTTCCTTCTCCCCCCGGCTCCTTTTCCTGAGTCCCCCCCTTACGGGGCGTTGATCCGTGGGCTGGTGGTTTTCACCCCCCCCCCCTTGATGGCTCACCTTTCTTCTGCGCTGTTTCAGGGCGGCCCCCGCTCTCCTCACCTGCGGTCCGCCCTGTGCGCGCTGCTCGCGCTGCTCTCACCCTGCGTTGAGCCTCCTCACCGGTGCCGCGGCTGTCGCTGTGTTTCCTTCCCCTGCGGCGCTCCCCGGCTGTGTGGTCCTCAATGGCGCTGGGGCGTCTCCTTAGGTACCGATGGGGGAGGGGCCGAACTGTTCTCTCCACGGGCCGCGCCCGCGTTTGTCCGCGGCGCCGGTTCCCTGTTGGGAGGGGTTGCTGGGGGGGGTTGCTGAGGGGTCTAGCTGTCGGGAGGGGGAGGTCGACGGTCGGATACGGCTTCGATCGTGCTGTGTTTGGCGGCCCGGGCGGAGCGCGGATTAGCTGCGACTCCTCACCCCGGCGGCCATCTTGGAATCCCGATCTTTATTTATTTTATTTATTTATTTAGCATTTATAACGCGCACCAAACCCATAGGTATCTGGGCACTGGAAAGCAGGTAATAAACATTACAGGGTTACCACAGGCAACAATAGAAAACAGTGGTTTGGCATAAATCATAATAAGAATATTTACAGACATAGATATTTACATATAAAGTAATCCCATTAGTACATAATCAGTAGTATTCACATGTGCAACCATGGGTAATTTACAAATGACGTAGAGCAGATGTATTCGCTGAACGTTCTTGTAGAAGGAAGAAAACAGTAAGCATTGGGGCACAGAGGCTGCACATTGGAAGTGAGGAACCAGGATTTAAGTTTTCTGTGGAATGTGGTGTGGGGAGGGTCAGATCTAGTCTCTAGAGGTAGGGTGTTCCAACCTTCGGCTGCCACAACTGGGAACCTGGGCCTCATTACAAACCTGGCGTTAAGGGGTTAACAGCGCCGTAAAAGGCTGCGGCGCTGTTAAACCCTTAACGCCCGATTCACACTTTAACGCCTGCTATTTGCAGGCGTTAAAGTCCAACCCGCTAAGGGACCTTGGTGCTAATTACGGCACCGTAATTTACGGTGCCGTAATTAGCGCCTTCCCCATTCCCATTGTGCCCTATGGGCCAAAAATGGGAATAGGGAAGGGGCCATGGTGAATGGGGAATTACCGCCCCACCAACCTTGTAATGGGGCGGTAATTCCGCCATCCACCATGGCGGAATTCGGCATGGACCATGGTGCTAATAGCACCATGGTCCAACGCCAGGGTCGTAATCAGGCCCCCAGTGTCCTCCCACCTTTGTCCTTTTGAATTTCGGAACAGAGAGAAGGAAGGCTTTAGCAGAGCGTGTGGTCTTGGTGGTTTGGGTTGGAGTTAGCAGGTTGGTATGCTATTTAGGAGCTATGTTAAGAGGCATTTGTGGGTGCTTGCCATTGTTTTGAATTTGATCCGGTCCTGAACTGGTAGCCAGCACACTTTGCGTCTAATTTCAGAGATATGTTCTCTTCTTGGTATATTTAGTGCTGCCCGTAAGGCATTGTTTTGTGTGACCTGTAATTTTTTAAGGCTGGTAGTCCCAGTGCCAGCCAGGAGGACATTACAATAATCGAGTTTGAACAGAATAAGGGCTCTTGCTAAGGTTAGGCAACTGTTTGCTGATAGGTAGGGTCTGCAGGCGTCAATGGGTTTGGCAGTGTATACTGCTGATGAGATTATGGAGTTAACTTATCTAGAGAACGTTAAGGTGGAATCGAAGTACACGCCCAACGTTTTGACTTCTTTACAGACGGTAATAGTATTTCCATCTATTATGAAGTGATTGTATTTGGGGTCACGTTTTTTTAGGTGTGTTTGGGTACCGACCAGGCGTAGCTCTGTTTTGTCATCATTTAGACAAAGTTCGTGTTGGCCATCCAAGATTGAATCATCTGGTAGATGTCATTGAGGATGGCGGAGTCGGTGTTGTAGTCTCCAGTTAGGTGTATTAGAATTTGTGTATTGTCCGCATAGTTTGTGTAAGATACTCCACGTTCATCAAGGCAATCGAATAGCAGTTTGGTGAATATGTTGTAAAGCATTGGTGACATACAAGATCCTTGAGGAACCCCACAGGGACTGGGGGCTGAGGTGCCATTATCTAGGTTGGAAAACACTCTCATAGTACGCTTGGTGAGGAATGATTTTATACAGGCAATGGCATTGGGTGAGATGTTTGCAGCGCTGTCCAGGTGGTGGAATAGAATTGTATGATCTTAAGGTTTTAGGGATTTTATCATCTTAGGATGTGAATCGATTTGTATGTTTGAAAGGTTGTCTGAATTGTAAAACTATCATAATATGCCATGACTTGCATTTTGGAGAAGTTGTGGAAATGGAAATGTATTACAAATTGGTAAAGATACACACACAGTTCGTTCATTAGGAACATGCTCTTGAGAAACATGATTGCAGAGACTGAACGTATATTTCCAAGTGCATAACATTTCTAGGATTTCATTTATAGAGATCTGTTCTGTCTCTAGTACATCTAGTAAATACATAAGGAATTCTTGTTGATCTTCCTGCGTGTTTATAGTGAATTTAACAATTCTTGCACAGTGGTCCAATTTCTGTCTTATCCCTGGGACACTGTAAATATTGTCAGCATTGTTAGTGGCATTTTTGTGTCGCATGAGGAGTTGTAAACATAGCTTTTCTGAGCCATGTAAGTAAATATTGTCCACAATTGGTGGTAATTGGAATGGAAGATTGATTGCTACATTTGATTGCAATTTACTCCAGTTGTATTTCTGAACTTAAAAGAACTTGTGAATGTGGTCTGTTTTGTTTGAAAGTCTTGCATTGTTTTTCAGGGATTATGGGGAGTTTCTGTTTGTACTAGTTGTCTTTTTAAAGGTTTTCTTTTTTGAGGTACAGGTTATCCAGATGTTGAGTGTACAGTGCATGCAGTCTGTTGTATTCTAGGCTGAAAGGAATGTCAACATTGATTTTGCTTGCAACAAGGTTTACTAAAAATACACCAGTTAGTGTTCAAAGACTTGAAAGTTTTACGTAACCCATACCATCTTTGAAGATGGTGCTCCAAATGTCTACAAGTGCACTGCCAAGGGTATGACCTTGTGAATGGTAAAAGCATATGTAAGAGACAAAGAAAATTGTTCTCTGTGTACATACATATCTTTAGAAAGAAGGAAACATGATGTGGTGTGGGGACATTTTTTAGTTTGTTCAAGTTTGTCAAAATTGGTCATGACAAACAGAATATTATTTTCATTTGGCTATGTTTGAAAGCCAACAATTGTTCCAATTGGTCCACTTATTAAACCTTGCTCTATGTCAAAATTGTGTTTTAGTATCACCCTGAAGTTTAGTCAGAGTTAATACTTTTTCCAATCCAGCTGTGTTTGAGATATATTTGTCTAGGTTATTTAGTAATGCTGTTGCTTGTTAACACATAGGGAATGCCATGCCATGTGCTTCCACTTTGTCTGTCCAGCTGATGTGGACTATGGATTGCACATCTTTTTTTAGCATTGTTTGATTAAATTGGTCAAAGTTTGCAAGGGCTGGCATTAAACACATATTGTTGACGTTGATGTGTTAATTGTCCCATGACATCAGGGGCAGGTGTGTTTTTTTTCCATACAGCATATGAACTCATTTATTTTTCAAGGATGACTTTGCATCTTCAGTAACCAGCCTAATTCTAATGCTTTTTAAAATGTGAGCATATGTTGTTTTGTACAAGTTCCCTCATCGTCAAATTGGTCATTAGGTCAATTGTTTTAGGTCAAATAGGCTAATACCGTGAAAATGGAACCACCCATTGACAGTCCCTATGCTGCCGAGTGTGGTACAGAATTATTTGAGGCCTAATATTTTGAGTATGGCTTGCCCTTTCACAACTGTAACATGTAGGAGGTCTCCAAAGACAATGGGCCTCATTACGAGGAGGGCGGTAAGGGGTTAATGGTGCCGGTAAAGGTGCCAGAGCTGTTAACCGCTTACTGCCCCATTACGAGTTCCGCACGTAGGACCCGCTCAGGACGCCTGGTTTTACCAGACATCCTAAGCGGGTCCCGCGAACGGCCCAGCATGCTAACAACTTGCCCGTCATTAATGGGCCCACTGTTAGCATGCTCCCCATTCCATTTGATACCTATCACGGCTCAAATGGGGATGGACCGGGTCCGGGTTCCCTGAATGGGGAAATACCAGGCCCTCCAAGGTCAGAATGGCCCGGTATTTCCCCATTCAGGGAACCCGGACCCGGGTTTGGGGGTAGCCATGCCCTTGTTTAGGGCATGGCTACTACCTCCAAACTCGTAATGAGGCCCAATGACATGTTTTTCTCCAAACAGTTTGTTATATCCAGTTTTAAGCCATGCTTACTTCATTTACTAAGAATTCCATTTGTCATAGAATTCTGCTTAATTCAGTTGCAGCTTCTGCTGAAAATGTGTAGTATTCTAATTTGTATTGGTGTTACACTTGGAGGAGTATTCAGTGCAAAGTTACACCTACTATATTAAGCCGCTAGACCTGTGTTGGCTGTTATGACAGCTAAAAGGTTATCTGTTTTGTCTTCTAAAAATATCCATATTGTTTTAATTAATACGTTTTTTGTCAGAACCAGCTTTGCCACTTACATACAAGAGCAGAGGTTTGGAATTTTTACAAGAAATCATTATTGCAGCCAACAACCCATTGAACAACCAGCTCCGGAGGAGGATGCTGCGCCTAGATGCTGGGGTTCTCTGGACCGGGTAATAGATGGACCGAAGACAGGATGCTACTCACAGGTAAGTGCTGTAGTAATGATGTTCTTGTTCTTTCAGGGTGCACGATTCCAGGATTCAGCAGGTAAGGAATTCAGGAGGCAGAGATGGACACAGTGAGCGTCACGGTGCTAACCGCAGAGTAACGCAAAGCGTGTTCCTCTGTTTGGGCGTGGTTTATATAGCCCCAGGAACTCCAAACCCGACCACACCCAAAACACTAGACCGCATGGCTCAGTTCTGGGAACTGAGCTATGTGGGAGCCTCCATGTTGGACCAGCCCATTACGAAGTCCAGGCCCCCATATTACCTTCACATTAAGCATGATCCTGGCGCCAGAGACCAGGACTGACTCCAGGAGAGTCTTTGGCAAGGTGGCAAGGCCTTTGAGGCCGTAATAGGAGACCCTAACTTGGCTCCCAGGGGAAGACTAACTTGCCTATGAGGGTTGGGTGTAGGGACCATGACAGCACTCACCCCCAAGGCCCCTCTCATGGTAGTCCTTCTGCCTGGTCCTGGTTTGGTTGTGTGATTCTGGTGGAACCATTGTACTTAGCGTGAAGCATGGAGCATGGATGTACTCACAAGGTTCCCACATTCTGTCCTGCGGGCCATATCCTTTTCAATCTACTAGATAATACAGCTTCAATCTGGTGTATTTCGAATCCAGGATGTCATTAACTTCAAACTCCGGTTCTCCATTGACTATTACTGGTTTTGGTGGTGTTGTAACACAGGTTCCAGGTTGAGCAGGTTTCAGAAGAGATACGTGGAACACAGGATGAATCTGCGTATTTGATGGTAAGGCTAGTTTAACAGCCGCTGATTTAATTACTGATTCAATGGTGAAAGGTCCTAGGTATTGCGGGCGAAAGGTCCGGGTTCCTTTTATAGGCACATGTTTTGATGCTAACCAGACTTCGTCCCCAACTTAATAATCAGGAGCCTTCCTACGATGCTGGTTGGAGAATCTCTTTTGGTTGGTCTTAGCTTGGAGTAAATGTTCAGCTGCTTTTTTGAAGGCTTGAGAGATGGTTGTGTGTAGGGTTTTTATTGCTGGCATTTCCAAAGTGGTTGGAACGTCTACTTCAGAAGTGCGTGGATATCTTCCATATATGATATAAAAAGGAGTCTGCCCAGTGCTGGTGTGTAGAGAATTATTATAGGCATATTCCACTATCTTTCCAGTTTCCTTCCATTTGATGTATCATACAGTGTAGGTATTGCTCGATTGTTTGGTTTGTTCTCTCCGTTTGGCCATCTGTTTGGGGATGGTGACTTGTGGATAGTCACTTGATGGATAGTCTAATATCAATTTGGGCCATTGAACAGCACTTCCTCCAGAAGTTAGACACAAATTGACTACCTTTGTCAGAGATCAAGACCGAAGGAAAACCATGTAGTCGTATGATATGTTCAAGAAATACCTTTACCAGGCTAGATGCATTTGGGAGTCCTTTCAAAGGAATAAAATATGCCATCTTCGAAAACAAGTCCACAACCACTAGAATGGTGTTGAATCCTTGACTGAGAGGTAGGTCTGTGATCAAATCGAGAGACAGCGTATGCCAGGGTGCAGGCAGACTCTCCAATGGCTGAAGAAGACCAGCAGGTTTCTGCTTCTGCAATTTATTTTTTACACACACACCGCCGGACTGGATCAACTGAATAATGTCTTTGCACCAAGTGGGCCACCAGTAGCTTCTTTTCACCTTAGCTAATGTTTTAGCGATTCCCGAATGACCCTCAATTAAGGAGTCATGATAGCCAGAGATGATTTGTTCCTGTAATTCTTTACTCGGCAAGTATAAACTGTCCTTGAAATATGGTAGTTGATCTTTAATTATGTGAGGTTCCCCTTGTATACTCCATTCTTGTAATAGCTTAGGACTCATCAAGAGTTGAATATTGTTCTGGAGTTCACTTTGAGTCAATGATGGCCACTGGGTCTGGGGTCGTGTATACCTTTTCGTCAATTCCCATACGGGAGAGGGCATCAGCCTTTCCATTTCTGACTCCTGGTCGAAACGTGATCACATAGTCGTATTCAGTGAATACGAGGGCCCAGCGCAGTTGATGTGAAGATTGAGCCTTTGCTGTTTTTAGGTATTGTAGGTTTCGATGGTCAGTTATTATGGTGATGGTATGCCTGGCACTTAAGAGGTAATGTCACCAGGCCTTAAAGGCTGATTTAATAGCTAGAAGTTATTTGTCCGTGATTGCATAGTTGAGCTCAGGAGGCGAGAACTTACGTGACCAGAAATACACACGATGCAACTGACCAGTTTCGGTGTCCCTTTGTGAAAGAACAGCTCCCATTGCCATGCTTGAGGAATCTGTTTCCACCACGTAAGGGAGGTCCGGGCGAGGATGTCATAGAATCGGGGCAGAAGTGAACCGCTTTTTGAGTTCTTGAAAGGCCTTTTCTGCTTCTTCTGTCCATTGGAATTTCTTATTGTTTTTTCATAATAGTGATGTGATCAGATGCACTATTTGAGAAAAACCTGGGATGAATCGGCGGTAAAAATTTGCAAAGCCCAACATGCTCTGGATTCCTTTGAGAGAAGTTGGTGACAGCCAAGTTAGAATAGCATCTACCTTGTGCAGATCCATTCGGATTACCTTTGGAGTGAGAACAAAACCAAGGAACTCGACTTCGGTGACATGAAATGAACATTTTCCGAGTTTAGGATATAGATGATTTTGACAGAGTTTTGCGAGGACAGAGTGGACATGCTTGACATGGTCTTGTTTTGAAGCAGAATACACTAGATAACATCAATGTAGACCAAGGTACACACATTGATTAATTCCCTTAAGACATCGTTCATGAAATATTGGAATGCAGCGGGGGCATTGCAAAGCCCAAACGGCATCACCTGGTATTCATACAGGCCATATTTGGTGCGAAAGGCGGTTTTCCATTCATCTCCTTTCTTTACCCGAACAAGATAGTACGCCCCTCTAGGGTCCAATTTAGTATAGATTTGAGCATCTTTGACTTGATCTAACAGTTCTGGAATAAGAGGTAGTGGGTAGGGTTTTTTTACAGTGATTTGGTTTAATGCGCAGTAGTCGATGCAAGTCCTTAAATCTCCTTCCTTCTTTGGTACAAAGAATAATGGAGAGGCTGCAGTGATTTAGACGGGCGAATAAACCCATTTGGCAGGTATTGATCTAAATAGGACTTCAAATGGAGGTGTTCAGGTTCAATGAGTGCGTAGATTCGCCCACAAGGAATTTGTGCACCAGGTACAAGATCGATCTGACAGTCATAAGGCCTGTGCAGTGGTATGGTATTGGCTTGTTCTTTTTGGAATACGTTTTGAAAATCTTGGTATTCATTTGGTAGGGGTCCAGTCACGCCCAGTATCATCGCTGCTGTTCCCTGAGCCGACGTATTCATGTCTGCAGGTTGCTTCTCTCTGTGGTAGCAAGTGAGGGCACAGTGGTCGGAAAAGGCCAACTTCTTTGCACGCCAATCTATTTGAGGGTTGTGAGCTACTAACCACGGCATCCCTAGGATTAGCCGAAACTGAGGTGCCTTGATGAGGCCGAAAACAATAGATTCCTGGTGTCCATCCTGGCACAGAAGGGTTAATGCTGCTGTACATTGGGTTACTGGACGGAAGCTATTTCCGTACCATCAACAGTGGTGACCTTTTCAGTAGTTGACTTTAGGCGTAAGAGGAGCTCCATTTTTGCTGCCAGATTTTGGTCCATGTAGTTCCCAACTGCTCCGCTATCTATGTATGCTTCCACAGCATGCATTCGAGACGGTTGTTGGTGGTTGATGAAGGTCACAGGTAATGCAAAGTGTGAGGTCTGTGGCTCACCTTTCTTGCTCAACAAACAGACCTCTACGTTTGCCCCGCTTGGTAGTTTTCTGACTCCTTGTTGTCTACTTCTTTCTCTGTGGCCCCTACGGTTCTCCTTGGAGGTTTCATTGGACATTCTCTAAGGAAATGGCCTGATTTCCCGCAATATAGACATAACTGCTGCTGCCTTCTCTTGTCTCTTTCGGCCTTGGTTAAAGGGGCCCTTACCCCTCCAATTTGCATAGGTTCCCCCATAGTGTCTGCATGTGAGGCATTGTCCTTTGACCGGACATACATAGCACGAGTGTCCAGTCTAGTCCGATCTGCTCTTCTGGCTTGCAGGCTATGCTCGAGCTGAACGACAAGATTGATAAATTCTGCACAGTCCTTAGGTGGATCAACCACTTGAGCAAGAACATCCTTTAACTCTCCCCGTAGACACCGATGGAATAACGTGGTCCTTTTTTATCTTCAGGCCACTCAGCTTCAACAACGAACCTGTTGAATGTTGCTATGTATGTCTTGATTTCCTTGATGAAGGGACAAAAGTTAGTTATCCAATGCCTGTCCATGGGTTCGGCGAGCAAAGAGTTTCTCCATCTCCTGTTGAAAACCCCTGAAGTCGTGTAGCAGAGGGTCATCCTGACTTACTAATGGTACAGACCAATCCGCAGCACTGCCACTCAAGTAAGATAAAACAAAAGCAACCCGTGACTGGTCATTAAGAAAGGCCCCAGGCCTGAAAAGGAAATGAAGATGGCACTGGTTCATGAATGTCGCGTACTTCTTGGGATCCCCTGTAAATCGTTCAGGTGGAGCTAAGGGAACTGCTCCAGGAAGGGATATCTGTACCGGACTGGCTGATGGTGTTGGCATTGGTGGAACGCTACCAGGCAGTGAGGCCTGTCCCGCCTGTGATTGGAGTAATTGTCGGCTCAATTCATCAGCACACTCTTTAGTAACTATCAATTCTTTCCTTAGGACGTTGGTCTCCTGCCTGGTGGAATGTACTTCGGCACGTAACTGTCCCAACAACTGGGCTAATTGGTTGGTTTCTGATGTTTCCATGGCGCCCAGGTCGATAGTGGTATGAAGGCTTTGCATTCTGTAACGCTCAACTGGTATCCACAGGGACACCACTCAGCCTGGCTGGACCCTTCACTCCCTCTTGAACCTCTTCCCTTGGTAATGCTTCAGAGAGTTAGGCCTGCAATACAGGAGTGCTGGGTTCAAACTTAATTGTTCCTTGCTGCTTAACGCCCCGCCTCCCTTGAAAACAATACCTTCCCTCAGTCCTGTCCTCACCTTGATTTTTTGTACGATGCGCTCTCCGTCCTGCTTCTCAATGCAGGGGCGCATAGATGGAGCGGGCATTTTGCGACCGAGTTACTACATTGGTGCGAGCCCTGTGCGAGTCCAGTCCTGCTGTGACTCCAACTTTCTTAAGGTAGGTTGCTTCTTCAAAGTTTTGATATTTTAGTTTCTCTTCTTTCTTTCTTCCTCCTTATTCATTTGCTAATGTCTCTGTTTTCTTTCCTCTAGGTGTCGAATGTGATTTTGCCGTTGCCATGCGGATTGGCGTGGAGCATGAATTGGTGAGCGAATGCGCATTGTGCGGCGTTATTCCAAAAGTAGTGTACGGTACACGTTGATCATCTGCCTTTCTTGTGCTAACCTGTGTTTCTTGTCTTGCTTGCAGGTCGCTGTGATGTTCCAGAATGGATGCTGACCACGAGAAGTTCGAATGAAGTAAGCGTCTTGTGCTTCCTTAACAGGAATGATTCGGTGCTCACTAATGCTGTTCTTTCTCTTTCTCCTTTCCAAGTTGCGGTGCTCCGGAGGAGGATGCGGCGCCTAGATGCTGGGGTACAGCCCGCTGCTATAGCTAGGTGCAATCCTCAAAAGGCCAATCACTCCCTTTTTTGTTTAGCTGCGGTTCTCTCTTATTAAAGCTCCCTCGTAGCTACGGATTTCACACTCCATGAACACTCAACATGCCATTTGCTGGTGTATAGCCGTGGCTGCACAGGGTGGCACTTTTAACCGCAGGTAGCAATGCCATACAACAGGTGGGTGCTGGGTAGCCGCTGTTATAAGATTTAAAAAATAAATTGAGTATGGAATATGAATGACAAAAGAAACAGTAGTGATACAATGGTAGTTATGTAAGATACATGATAATAAAGAAAGCACGTTAAATTTGCTAAAATACTACACTCAGTGTACTCCTAAACAGTCCTTTTTAAGCCGAGGGTGTAGTTCAACAAACCCATAGCTATGACCCTTCCGAGTCATTGCTGTGGTTAACTGCATCTCTGAAATTCAACACCCCTTTGGGCAATACCATAGACACAGTTATTCATTGCTGTTCAAAAAGAAATATATATCCTATCTGTAAAAAATAAAACATAATTAGTTAAAGAGCCCACCCACTTTTAGAATGTATTCCACACGTTTTTATGACCCTCATAGCGTGTATGCAGTGCATCACATGCACTATATAAGGTACACCATGTGTGCATACAACACTGTTGTTCTCTTTGCATATACTTATTATTAGGCCATTGGGAAAAAAATCCAACTCAGATAAAAAAAATACAACAATATACAAATGTAGAAAAATTATCACTACAATAAAGAAACAGGGATATATAAACTGGGTGAGAATAAAAAAAAGTACATTATACTGGGTGGTTGAGGAAAAAGGGATGGGGAAGGTTAAGTAAACTTGGAGAACAAGGGATAGAAAAGAATCAAACAGGTAGAAACACTAGTATTATCATTTTTTTAGCTGCCTTGTTCACCTCCCAAAAAAACAACCTCAGAGAAGACTACTGGAGATAGTTCAAAACATTTCAAGCAAAAAGAACGCTGTTATGAAAAAAGTAGATAATCCTATGCACCTTGTGCAAAAAGTCACTAAGAAGTGGACCTTCAAATGTTCCATTTCAAAGATTGGAACCAGCCAGTTTCAGTGGAACCACACTGACATTGAATGAACCCTACACTTATGCAACAGTCAATTCCACCTGTTCCATTTTTACTGCTCCCAATGTTTCAGTTATGAGAGTAATGTTTGCCAATGCCACAATTGTCTTCTCCCGGAAGATGCATACTAGCCCATTGAGAAATCACTCTCTCGAAACATGATGTAAATTGCCATCACTAATTCACTAATACAATAGAGGTACAATAAAAGTATAAAAACTGTTACTATAATCAATGAATATACATATATCAACAGGCTGAGAACAAACAATGGACATTATGCTTAGAAATTACAATAGAGTAAATGGGGTATGTTAAGTAAATGTGGAAAACAAGAGAGAATGTGGTAGGTTAGATAAACATACAGAACATGGGAAACACTTTGAATATTTGTGAACCTTTGACTGGAGTTAACTGAACAATTTATTCAGTAGCCAGAGCACCTCACATACTTGAATCCTATCAGCACATGCCCACCATAAAAACAATAAAGACCCAAACCGAATAAAATACAAAGAATCCAACTTTCTTTCAACAGATACTACAATTTCCAGCCACAACAAAATACAAAAATTAAAAATGACTAAAACGAACTTGCAAAACACCATCAATTGTACTACCTCACAGAAAAGTGAAAATAACTAAGAGTACTGCATAGCTGAAACTGCATTAAAATTACAACTACAATCAAATAAGCATTTAACCAGACTAACATGAATACAAAATTAAATGCCTGCATATAAATGCTATTGTTTGACAAATCTCATTTTGTAGGTCTATGTTAGTGAAAGTTAAAAATACATTAAACAATATTTACCACACAATCAGAGCAGATAAAAACAATCCTAATGAACACCATCTGATAGCAGTGGTTGATATAACTAGCACACACAACACTGCAAATAAACCTTCAATTATGTAAATATTTATTAACACTTACTTTCACATCAGACACTCTTGTGCTTTGTACACATTGTCAGTTCTGGAACAAAAGGATAACATTGCAGAAAATTGTGGCTTTTATACTTTCAAAAATGGCTACTCTACCCCCAAGCGCCCCCTCTTAATGAGCCTACAAAGTGGAGAAAAACAAAAGATAAATCTGCATGCTTTCTCTAAATAACCTGCCGTGCTTGCTCATAAGTGCCTCGCATCCCCAATGTCCTGCTATCCAGAATTAATGCCTGCCTTACCTGCCTATGACAATGCCTTGCGCCCTAGCTTGATCAACTGACTGTGGTGGCTATTGCCCATTAATTGCCTGCTGTACTCAGCCAATAATTGCTATAGTCTACACCAAAGTACATGAACCTAGACTTAATACACAGTGAAAGTATTAACACATTTAGGATCTGGAATGTATACTTCCTGTTTTTCTGCACACTGCATTTTTAAGCTGCTACTGCGAATTTTGAATCTAGGTGAATCCCTACTGCCAACTTGATTTTTGCACACTGCATTTTTAGCCGCTACTGTGAATTTTGAATCTAGGTGATCCCTTACTGCCTACTTGTCATTGCACATTGCATTTCTAGCCGCTACTGTGAATTTTGAATCTAGGTGAACCCTTACTGCCTACTTGTTATTGCACACTGCATTTTTAGCCGCTACTGTGAATTTTGAATATAGGTGAACCCTTACTGCCTACTTGTAATTGAACACTGCATTTTTAGCCGCTACTGTGAATTTTGAATCTAGGTGAACCCCTACTGCCAACTTGTTTTTTGCACACTGCATTTCTAGCCGCTACTGTGATTTTTGAATATAGGTGAATCCCTTACTGCCCATTTGTTATTGCACACTGCATTTCTAGCTGCTATTGTGAATTTTGAATCTAAGTGAACCCTTACTGCTACAATAGCACCTACCTGTCTTTCACTGCACACTGTAGCATCTACTGTGACTGCTGACGCCAGCTGAACCTATTGTTGAAATTGCAACAAACACCTGCACTCTGCCTCTCTCAGACTGTATAGACCTGCACTAGGCACTGCCCTCCTAGTGACTTCACTGCCAACCTTAACTAACTGATCGCTTTAATATGGTACTTACTGCTTACCAGTACCCTGACTACCATGAGTAAAACCACCATTACCCAGACTACCCTATTCATAATTGGACTCTTCACTCTCTGCTACCCAAACTCAAGACCACCTATAGACCGAAATATGAGACTCAGAGCAGGGCTACCTTGCATATATGAGCCTAAAAGAAACAACATGAATAATACCTCAGGACCCCTCTCTACCCACGTCTATCGGTCTAAGTGTGTACAGGCAACCACATTAGACACCCCTATCCTGGCGCCTGCTGCCCAACCACACATAAAGAAGTACCCGAGTCAAAATAAACACCTAATCAAACTATCACATAATCCTAACTGTAAGAGTACACTGACATTAACCGGGTCATTTATCAACGCCAGATCTATGGTAGCCCTTGCCACAGAAATCTCCGACATTCTAAGTAACGACAACCTGGACTTACTTGCCATAACAGAGACCTGATTCCACGAGGCGGCAGGACCGACCTTGATGCTAGCCGTACCTGATAGCTACCAGATCCTCAGAACTGATAGACCTAAGGCGAAAGGCGGTGGCCTAGCCATCATCTCTAAAACTTCCTTGCCTATTGGGCTTACCACCTCACCTCCTTGCTCATCCTGCGAAATACTCACAGCCAAACTGTTGCTATCTAACAACAGTACGCTGACTATCATCCTGATTTACAGGCCCCCAGGACCATTAGGATCATTTGAAGATGACCTTACTAGCCTCTTAGCAAACAACACGAAAAAGCACTCTCAAACCTTGTTGATGGGCGGCTTCAACATCGGCCTTAATGACCCAGTCAATAAGCACGCCCGCTCAATAACAGCACTACTCAATGACTACGGGCTTACCCAAAAAGTCCTCTCACCCACCCATATCAAAGGGAGAACCCTCGACTGGGTATCTGAACTTAACTGTAACGTTGCCATCACTGACATCATCCCACAGGTGTCCAGTTAAAGTACCTAATACAAAAGGATCGAATGCCAAAGGGTCGACTCAATTTGACCTAAAACCAAAGGGTCGAATTTTTTTTTAAAATATATATTCCTTTGGGTTTCCGTTTTTGAAAAAAAGTGGTTTTACCACATAAAAGGGGATTTGGGGGGGGCCCCCCAAAAAAAAAAATGACCCTTTGGTTTTAGGTCCTTTTGATTCGACCCTTTTGGCATTCGATCCTATGCATTTGAAACTATTACTTATAACCCATCCCACAACCTTGGACGGACCATTATTTAATTAATTTCACCACCACACTTGATCTTCTCAGTCCCAAAACTATCAGTATGATACCCCCCTCCCTACTAGAAGTAAAAAAGATATTACTGCTGAAAAACTCATCCCGCTCCTCCTCCCTGGTATCAAGGATCTGGAGAATAACATGACCCAGACACCTTAGTGAACACCTTCAACAAAGCTATGACCACGGCACTAGACAACATCGCACCAACTAAACTGCATAAAGGCAAACAAAAGGCACACTTGAATGCCTGGTTCACACCCCAACTTAATGAGCTAAGAAAGCAGAAAAGAAAGCTTCAAATTATCTGGCGCAACTTGCCCACTGACAATAATAACACTAAATTAGCCCACTTATCCAAATACTACAAGAAAGAAATCATCAACACAAAAAAAATATCTATTCGACGACAGAATTACTAAAGCCAAATCAAACACGAAGGAACTCTTCTCCATCCTTCGGGAAATGGAATCCCCTCTACAACCAGCTGACACTGTCCTAAATGACAAGATATGGTGTACTAACATACAAAACGCCCTATCGAATAAAACCTCCACCCTCCAACTCTAAATAACTAAGAAGAAAGACTCTCTGCCCCTCTCCGAGCAACAAACACCACCTCCCACTCAGCACAATATCATTCAGCCCTTCAGCTTCAAAACCATCTCAATTATTGATACTGAAAAGGTCTTTCTTTCTCTGAAACCCTCTAATTGCAAGGGCGACAGCTGCCCAGCGCAAATAATAAAGGATGCGGCCAGAGATCTAGTCCCATTTATCTCAAAGCTCATAAACTCATCCTTTAAATCAAACACTGTACCCACCAACTTAAAATAATCATGGGTCCTCCCCTTACTCAAAAAACAAACTCTCGATCCCGCCATACCCACGAACTATTGACCTATCACTACCGTACCATTCCTACTGAAAATTATTGACAGAGTAGCATACTTACAAATTCAAGATTACTTGGAAGCTAATCATCTGTTAGGATCTCGGAAATCGGGTTTCCACCCCCTCCATGGTACCGAACCAGCCTTGCAAGACATGAAGACAAACATTGAGGAGCTAATGAATAGTGGCAAAACAGCTCTGCTACTGCTATTGGACTTGTCAGCAGCCTTTGACTTGGTGGACCATGCAGTCCTATGCAGCCACCTTAGGCTCGCTGCCAACTGCACTTGAGAAGCTATAGC
Source organism: Ambystoma mexicanum (assembly GCF_040938575.1). Lineage (NCBI taxonomy): Eukaryota > Metazoa > Chordata > Amphibia > Caudata > Ambystomatidae > Ambystoma > Ambystoma mexicanum. The sequence continues at coordinate 1,578,816,149 of NC_090929.1, read as the reverse complement.
CTGGGTCCAATCCGTTCTAGCCAATCGAACTATAAGAGTTTTCTCTACCACCACCTGCGCTGACTCTATCCAAATAACATGCGGAGTCCCACAAGGATCTTGCGTCTCACCCACCATGTATACCATCTTCACCAAGCCATTATTCGACAAGTTGGACAGACTGGGCGTCAGCTACACTAACTATGCAGATGACACCCAGATCCTCATACCCCTTTCGGGCTACTATGAAGTGGACCTGGCCTTGGTGAATAAGATATACATCCTCATTCAGGCATGGATGGCAACCCATGGCCTCTGCCTGAACGACGATAAAACTGAGATTCTCCTCCTCGGATATGACCTGAACCTAAAAAAACTAACCCCAAATTACGCATCCTTTAACATTGACAGCAATATCATTAAAGTTATGCCTGAGGTAAAAACACTAGGATTCTATTTGGACTCTTCTCTCACACTGAAGAAGCAAGTCAACTCTCTCTCCTCCTCAACAGCTTACACTTGTAAACTAATCCGTGAGGCCAGACCATTCCTCTCCAGCTCTAGTTGTACTACCCTAGCCAATGCTCTCATCATGTCTAGACTAGACTATTGCAACGCCCTGTACTCAGGAGCCAATGAGTATGTCACTGACAAACTCCAAAGATTGCAAATTAATGCCTTGAGAGCAGCGTTGAACATCCCTTACAAATAACATATCACTAAATTCCGGAAAGAGGCCGACTGGCTGAAAATAAAGGACAGAATCCTTCTCAAAACCATTTCTATTACCTGCAAATGTCTAAACAATTTAGCACCTCCCCACTTACCTGAAAACATTTCCAGGAAATCCACATCCCGACCGTTGAGATCGACCAACATATTCCTGCTTGAAACACCCAGATTTAAACTCACTAGAGCGGGAGGAACTAGCTTCCCAGTCAAAGCTGCACAATCATGGAATTCACTCCCAATAGACCTCTGACGTCCCCTACCTTCTACCTTACACCAGATTTAGAATCAATACTCTCAAATGGCTTCGCTATAATGACTAACCACCCTACCTGACAATACTGTACGCAACAGTATTACTGCAACCTACCTATCATGTACCTGATCAACCATCACAGTATGTAATTCACACAATATTCACCTGTATCCACCATGACAATGTTTCTACTTTAACCCACTGTATTATACACTGTACTCACATGTTTGTACTAGCATGCGACAGGCACTGTAACTAAGCTTTGTGACTTCTTGTACTGCTGCACCCAGCTGCCCAAGGGCTTGGGGCGCATTATCAAATTAATAAAATAAAAATATGAATGACAAAAGAGACAGAAGTGATAAAATGCTACTTAAAATGTGTCAACACAATAAATGACTGTTCATGGAGTTATTTGAAGTGGATGATGATAAAGTATACATAGTAGTTGGAATATATAAGATTGGTTTTAGGTATTGTGGATAAATGTTAAAAACAGGTAAAGGATGGGTTGCACACAAACAATGAGAGTATAGTGCATCCTGAGTTCTACAATCAGAAGGACAAAACTGCATAACATGAGAGCTTTTATGCATTCCAAAATCAAAATCACAAAAAGAGGACTATATTTACTAAACCAAATACAAAAATGGCCAACACATTTGGAGTGCAACCTATCATAGACCAACACAGAATCACAACAGTAACATCAACCAATTACAAATACCAAAACACACACATCATACATACCCTATTCATAGACATTACTACAAATTCAAACTAGGGATCATTTTCCTAGAAACAGAGAAAGACTGCAGATATCATGGCTAGTTTGAAAAACTGTAAGGCAAATTGGAAACAGTTGGCTGTTTTGGTTACTGGATTTAAGAGAAACTAAATATTAACATGGACCTTGGTTTTAGAGATTTAACAATTAAATGGTTTGGATTGCGGGGTAGGCATTGGTTTCAGGTTTTTCCAAAATTGGTCAGTCTGAAAAGTACAGGGCACTCAGAAATCATACTAATGTATTCTGGAGGCAATGATTTGGGGAATGTATGAGGAGTGCCCCTTACTTTAATGATGAAACAAGACTTTGAAAAATGAATGGAACTTTTTCCTCACACTGTCTTTATCTTTTTCAATCTGACTCAGAGACAAAAATGGAGATGGACCACCAATTTTAATGGTAAAATTGAAAAATCATTGAGAAATGTTAATAAATTAGTTTGTTTCAGCATTCATGAGAGACTACAACCAATTATGGATTTCAAACAACATGCAGTTCTACCTGGCCAATTTCTATAGACATGATGGAGTACACCTAATCAATGAAGGAAATACAGCATTCCTTCATAACGTCAAAACAGTACTCCAAATGTGTGAAAATACAACACTCAAAACAGTCCTTTTAAGGCTATAAATACACAAATACCATAAAATAATACCCAAACATTTTTTTATATAACCGCGGTTACTGTTCTTTAACATTTTTTATACCCATGGTTACTAATTTTTAGTTAAAGGGGATGGCTCACTTTGGGTTTTACAATACAGTAGAAGTTAAAAGATCAATATAGTAAAAGACTGCTCATGTAGATATGTAAGGTAGATGAAGATAAAGAAAGCAGAATATAATACATGACAGTACACTAGGTGGGGATCCATTTAGTAGGTACAATTACACAACATATAATAGCACGGACGAGAATACACAGGCTAAAATACAGTGTATGGGCATCTAAAACTAGAGTAGGGTGGCTCCTTTTTGTATTTATTTTTTCAAACAATGTTATTCTTTTTTTCTCCACAGTATCACATGTAAGAAAGTCTGAAAACACTAAGCCAAAATAGATAAGAATGACAAATACCTACTGTGTCACTGACCAGGGCCTTTGTGTCACTATACCTATACAAATATGTTTTAAAAAACAAATAAACCACAGACACCCCAAAATATATAGCCGAGGGCACAGAACTTCTGATAGCCGTGGCTATCTGTAGTCCTATATAGCATCGAACACAGCAGCGAATATCGGAAAATTGGCCAGAAAAAGAAATGCTTTCCTGCCTCCCAAGCCCTCACCAAATGGCCACCTCATCTGTGCCAGCTCCCTCCAACCCCCCACATGGTCACCTCACTTGCCTGCTCCCTTTACCCCCACAACACATGCTTTTTCTGTAATGAAGTTTGCTTTGAGATGTCGGCTATTCAAGGCTATAGCCGTGGCTACGGAAAGCTTTGTGTCGCAAACTCGGTCCCTGGATCTCCTATAACTCCCAAATATTACTTGATGTCCTCCAGTATCCTCCCCACCTCCACACTAAAGTCGTTTGCAATTATTTTAACCTGCAAATAGCTTTTTAACTACTTCTCCTTTCCTGATATCCTTGACTATAACTGCAGTTATCTCTCACATCGACATAAAAACAAGATGGAGCCTGTATCATTTCTAAAGAAAACGGTTTTGTGTAAATCCCAGAGATATAGCTATTTATTTTTGAGAAGGAGGCACCCACTCTCAGTCAAATATTTAAATAACTACTGCATGGAATAACCCCAAACCATTCATGGATCGAGAGTCGCTTTGTGCCCAAGTTGTTTCAGACCTGGCCAAATCCGTCCAGTGGTGTGTGCTGTGCAATTTCACAAAAATGTACCTTGTTTGTCTATAGGTTGCAATGTTTGTCTTCTTAATAACTTTTTCATTTTTTAACAAATATTTACAAACTCTGCAGTCCGAGGGCAAGGGGGTGGAGGGGGAAGGGGGCGCGATTCCATAATGACTTTCAAAATTTTAGTCAAATCTGTTACTCGTATCAAATGTTATTAACAATAGAATTTAATTTTGAGGGGTTACTAATACATATATATGTATATATCCCCGTTCTCTGCACCGTGTACACGGTGCAGTCCTGAGCCGCACTCCTGGAGTTGTGTGCCAAAATTCGAGTAAGTGTTTGTGTTCTCCCAAAACTGGCTGCAACATCTTGCGATTAAAATTTCTTCTTTATTAGTTACAAAAATTAAAATTCCATGTGGAAACCTCCAGCCCTCGCCCAGCAACAAAAGGAAAAACCCCGGCGATGATGCGTTTCTCTACGGCTTGTAGCTTGATCACATATATATATTTTCACTAAAAAGAAAACGTTAAAGGGAGTTTATGGTTAAGTTCACTAATAAAACCTATGAAATTCACTAAAAAAACTTGCTAAAGGGACGTTATGGTTACAAGTAAAACCGAAAAAAAAGGGACAGTTATGGTAAGCTAAACAACCATAACTCACGCCACCAACATGCACTGCTAAGACTAACACCCAGGACATGAAAGATGACATCACAAATGTCAGTGAACAAGAACAAGTGACCCAGATATGTGATGTTATCAGTGATGTAATCAATGACATTTGTGTGAATTTCAGGGGGTTTTATTAGTGCAACTTAACCATAACGTCCCTTTAACACAGCTTTTTCAGTGAATGTCATGGGTTTTTACAAGTGCACCCTGATTTGCTGCAATTTACTAATATCATACTTACCCCAACATGGCAAAATCTTTCTCCAATTTAGAAAGTTTCACCTTAAAACTCTGTCATTCCCCACCTTGTAGCATAATTTTGAACACTTCTGTACACATTCAGGTACGGGTATCTGGTGCATCCAATAACACAGCAGAATGTTTCAAAATCTGCAGGGAGCTAGCCAACCCTTCCGAAGTCTTGTACTCTCATTTTCCTTCCCAGACCCTCTGCAATGCACTGGCCACACACTTTGTACCAAAACTCAGGACATCTTGAACACTCGTGTTACTCACCCAGCTATCCTATCCCACACACCCTTGTCTTCCTTGGCCACTCCCCCTGACCATTCCCCCTTATCCTCCTTCACCCCTGTCACACCTGAAGAAGTTACCAAAGTTGTCCGCTCTATGAATTCTTCATCCAAACAGGTTCACCCCTGCTCGTCCAGAACTTTCATGGACAACATTGGCTCTCTTGCTCCTGAACTCGCTGATTTCTGCAACCACTCCTTCACCAGCGGCTCCTTCCTCTCCTCCCTTAAGCACTCCATTGTGCACCCACTATTGAAAAAGCCTTCAGCAGACCCTACCTGCCCATTCAGCTACCACCCCATTTCAATCACCACCTTCTTGGGGAAACTGCTGTAGAAGCTGGTTTTGCCCCAATTCAACTCGCACACTGAATTTTTCGGTGGTCTACAGAGGCACGGAAACTGCTCTTCTGTACACCTGTGGAGAACTGCTCACATCCCTAGATTCCAGATCCGCAGCTGTCCTCATTCGACTTGATCTCTCTCCTGCCTTTGACAAGGTCCATTCCATCCTCATACAAAGGCTCCACAATACACTTGGTATCTCGTAATGGGCACTGGAATGGCTGACTTCTTTCCTAACTGACCCCTCTTCCCATTTCCTCCTGGCCACCTTCTCCTCTCTTACTTGCTTCTCCAATTACTCTTCCCCTCAGGGATCTATCCTCTCCCCTTGGCTCTTTAGCATCTACCTTGCACAGCTGGCATGCCTCATTTCCTCCTTCTCCCCCAACATCCAGTGAAATACAGATGACACTCAACTCTTGTTCAAACTTCCTGTTGACTCACTTGCCCCTTCCTTCATCCCTGACTGCCTGCCTGCCATCCAGTCTTGGTGTTCTTCCAATGATCTCTGCCTCAATGGCAGAAAAACAGAGATCCTTCCGAGTGGGATCCCTGCTCCATCCGTCTTCCCTTCTCTCTGGCCTTCCACCTTGGGCTCTCCCCTTGCTACTTCTTCTGAAGCCATAAACAGGGGTGGACTGGGAACTAAAAGAGGCCCTGAAATTAATTACTGGGGACCAGAAGAGGCCCTGGAAATAAGGTTCAAAGTGGCCCCATTTGACACATTTTCAGCAAGCCCAATGCTTTTCCTATGAGAACATTTGGAAATATCACACAAAGAGGCCCAGGGTGCAGAGGCCCACCGGGAAATCTCCAGAGTTCCCTATAGGCCAGTCCACCCCTGGCCATAAACCTTATAGTCATTTTTGACTCCTCTTTATCCTTCCTCCCTCATACACAGGACATTGCCAAGAAGTCCCACTTCCAAATCTTCCTTCACAAAGTAATGCTCCCATTTCTCACTTTCGGCCAGAGGCTCAATGTTTCCCAAGCCCTGGTTCTCTCTAGGCTTGACTATTGCAACAGCCTCCTGCTCAATCTACCTTCTTCCACTCTGCAACCCCTTCAGCTAATCCAGAATAGAACAGAGAGACTTATTCTTGGCCTTAAGCCTAGGGCCCGCATCGCTCCTGCTCGAAAAAGCCTCCACAGGCTCCCGTTTCCTGCACAGATCAAATTCAAATCCCTCTGCATTATCCACAAGCCTGTGTGGGGACGGGGAACACTCTATCTACAACTCTCTCTTACCAAATACTCTCCTCCTAGACCTCTTCGCTCCTCTGACACCAACTCTCTGTGTGTAAAAGTTTAGCTAAACAGAGAGCAGGAGGCTGCTTGCTTTTCTCAGCTCAATCCCTCCTCAGGAACATCCTCCCCCACTGCATCTTGAGCAGGACCTTCGGAAGTTCCGAAAACACTTCAAGACTCTCCTCTTTTCCTCCTCTTTCTCTTCTTGCTTCCTCTGCAAATCCCACAGTTGATGTGATTGGTGTCTTGGACCCTTATGCACCCCAAGGGCCTCTGACCATTCACCCCCAATCTCCCCAGCATCTGTCTTTCTTCAGCACTTGCCTCAGCACACCCTCCGCAATGGAGATTTGCACTTTCCACACATTGCGGCTCCTGGCTGCATAGCACTTACCATAGCACTTCATCTGCGGCTCACCCTCGAGCAGGAACAGCACAACACCTACCCCATTGCCCTCTTCCTTCCTACCTTTGCACATTCTGAATACTCACAAGGCATAATAGGTTTGGCCGTCCCTTCCCGCTCTGTATTCTTTTGTATTTAATTGTACTGCTAACCCATGTTCCCTCCCTGCTGCCCTGTGGGTGCTTTGAAACAGAATGTATTTCCTGTGTAAACTCCTAACAAGCCAACAATAAATAAATACATAAATACCATTTTTGAAACTTTTTCCACTGTTTTTTTGTTCATCGACGTTCCCAAACGTCTGATGTCATTGCATACTTTTCGGACAGTGTCACGTGACCACGTGCTCACCGTGGCATGATGACGTGTTTACAAACGTGTCTTCACTTCGCGAACGGGTCTGTGCTTCCTGACCAGTTCAGAACTGCATTTTTCAGCTCAACAAGGAACTTTGAAGCTCAAAATTTACCCTTGAACAGCTCCTACACCTATTCTTACTCATTATCCATTCACAATCTAGCACACAGCACATACTTGGAAGAATATTAGGAAAACTGCTATTTATCTTAAAAATGGCATCCACTATTGCCATCCTTCCTCCCCAAGAGCCACCACCACCACCAGCTGGAGGACCTAAACAAGACAAAAAGCGCAATAGTTAAAAAGACAATCAAGAAGACCGGGAAGATGCTTAAGACGAAGTGCCTACCTCTTGCACCCAGAGGGATTCATGGGTGTGTCAGTTCTTTATCACTGTTGGAAATGTACCAAAGGGTAAAGCTACCAAAGTGAAATGCACTGACTGCATGGACAACCTGGGCAGTACTCCTACGGGATCAACTCCGTGCACCACCACACCAAATCCAACCACTGCAATGCTCTCAGAAAGGCTGTTTCTTTCGTAGGAAGTAGTAGTCTGTCTTCCTCTACCTCATCTTCCTCAACCAATGCTGTAGCCACATAGCCTACTATTGTGGGACACAAAATCCCACCAGCTACCTTGGAAGCAATAAAAGAGGATGTTGATCCATATATTTCAAAAACAACAGTACTCTGTATATACTGCAACACACCGCTCTGCAGGGGGAGCAATTCTGGGGTGCTTTTGAAGCTGTAATCAAGGAACATGAGAAACACTTCCCTCTACCTTAGGTTTAACATATGTATAACATCTTCCCCTGTACTCCTGGCCCTCCATATGTGTGGTTGGTGCCTCTTCCCTCATTTCCCTAAGCACCTTACTTTCTGGCCTCTCCTTCAAATAAAAACAATAAAACAAACATTGAAAAGGTTTGTTTAGGAACCACCTTCACAGTTAAATAATAGAACTAAAAAAATAAGCTTATAAACTCCATCTACTTTCAATTTTTCTTTAAAGTAGTTTGATTCAATAAGATTCTCCAACATTCCATTAGCATGTTCTACTACGCTAATGGAAATAATGGGCAATTGTATACTAGATAAAAAGAAAAAAGCACAGAAATTAATTTCTGTCTGAAATTCTTCCCTCTAGTATACAATAAACAACATAATCCATTCTCGTTTACAGCTATCCACAGTCTCTGTATTCCCTTGTCTAGCCCATGACTTATTAGAAAACCTGGATTGCACATGCACACCATCACACAAAAAGCCCATCTACTCTTTTTACTGTTATGTTTGTAACACTCCCTCATTGCCTGCTTTAAACCATTCACACATATATCCACCAATCACTTAAAAAACTTCCACCCACCAACTGCCACTTAATAATGTTCTACAAATCTTTTGCATCTACATTTCCCATACTTATACCAGATAATTGAACATAGTGCTCCTATAAATGCACATCTGCATTGTCCATTGACATAATTGCATAAATAAAAGGGGCAGTATCACTTAACAAGCGCTCATGGGAGCTCATGAGGCAAGTTCCAAAGGATCACAAGGTGGGAGGCCACTAGCTAGCTGCTGGGGCAGGGGAGTCCCAAGGGTGGGCTATATCTTAACTGTAACGTCCCTTTAACAAAGTTTGTTCAGTCTATTGAAAACGTTTTCATAAGTGAAAAGGTTTCATAATGTTTCATCACTGTTCCATCACTGTATATAAGTTACTAGTAGGAGTCCCCATTTTGCCTGTGTCCTGATCGAGTGGTGTCTCATGTGCCCTGGAGGATTTTGCTCTTGTTCTCATATCGGCAAGTCTTTCTTCAGTTTGCTCTGGTGTCTCAAGTGCCCTGGAGGATGTTGCTCTTGTCATCATGTCAGCAAGTTTTCCTTCATTTTGCTCTGGCATCTCATTTGCTGTGGAGAAAGTTGCTCTTGTCTCATGGTCGTCAAGTCGTGCTGCTGTTTGTTGTTCGGTTTCAGAAGCTCTTGATATTGATTTTTGCTTTGCATCAGATGGAGCTTTTCCAAGTGATGTTTGTTTTTGTGTGGCATGTTTCAGTCACCTAATGGCTTCAGCACATTTGAGAAAATGTCCAGCAAAGATGCATTGATTGTGCTGTCTTCTCATGAATGAACTTAAGTGCACTGTAACCTTTACATTTCCCATATTTGGAGTGGCAGATTTCTTTTTCTCCCAATTAAACCTACAGCTTCGGCCGTGCCTCATGCCTGCAACTTTGCTGCAATCCTGTCCAGCACTCCCGGCTGCAGTCGCAAGCAGATTTATTTTGCCATTTAAACCTACAGTTTTGGCCATGCCGCAAGCCCCAATGAGTAAATCAAAGTAGGCATTTGTCCTTGCCGAGGGCCAAGCCCATTGCCAATGCACCAAACTTATATCACTATTTGTTGTGCCACTGCCCACAGCAGAAACGTTATATCACTATTGTGTGTACTTGCATATCTACACTTTCCCAAAAATAAAACACAAGTCAGATTTGAAAAAAAACATCCTTTTAGGTCTTTGCTGATGCTCCTCACGCATGTTTGCTGCCATCCCGTCCAGCACTCAGGACTTAAGCCGTAAGCAGAATTTATTTGCCCTTTTCTTCTGCCATGCCGCATGCCCCAATAGAGTAGGCATTTGTCCTTGCCGAGGGCCAGGGCCATTGTCCATGCACCGTCACTTTTTGTTGTGCTTACATTTGGACACTTTGGAAAAATAAAACACAAAAAGTATTTGCAAAATCATGCTTTCAGGTCCTTGCTGATGCTCCTTGCGCAGGTTTGTTGTCATTCAGTACAGCACTTCAGGCTGAATATATCTTCCCAAACCTAGGGTTCGGCCATGCTGCATACCCCAATAATCCTATTAGAGTACACGATTACCAAGTAATTGCAGGGTGGTAGAATGGGTAGATCACTGTGCTTCATCTAGTACTTTTAACAGATTACCCTGCTGCTGGTGATGGGGTTCTTTTGTGAAGATGCCTTTCTTTCTGCAAGTGTTAGATTTCGAATAGGAGAGTAAGCCCTGTTCACCTCAGCACTGGGTTATTCAATAAGAAACTGTTGTTGTAATGAAGCAGTCTTCAAAAGCATTCTTGATGCTATATTTATTGTTAGAAGTCATCCAACACGTTATTCGACTCTCTAGAGTCTTTCTCAAGGAATGTGTATTGTGGGCCAGTCATTGCTGAGAGGTTGTGGAAATGAGTGCAGCATCCAATCCCAATATCTTGTCCCACTATGGTTGCAAAAAAGGGTGGGTAATGATTTCAAGGGTTGGCCTGGTGACCATGTGGGCACCTGATTTGGTGTGCTTGGTAATTATCTGCTGATTAGCATTGTCTCAGAGTGTATGCATCGATATTCATGGCGATCTGTTCATGCAATCCTGGTAACCTCAGGCTGTAGCCACGGACCGAATTTTGGCCACTGGCAGAATTTATTTTCCCATTCAAACCTATCCTGATTTTTAAAAACGTCACCACATAGCCGGTCCCTGTGGGCCATGCCCACTTTAATCCCATTGCCAGTCCCTCATGGTCATAGCCAATAGCCAGATTATCTGAGTCTTGGATTTTGGCCATGACTCAGACAATCTGGTCACTGCCCATGGCTACCGGCACTACCTCAATCACCAATGTTGTATCGCTATGTTTTGTACGTACATTATGACAATTTTCAAAAGATAAAACTCTGACACATTTGCGAAACTATGCTTTCAAGCCCTTGCCAATGCTCCTTGCACAATTTTCTTGCAAATCCATCTGTGTTTTATTTTTTGAAAAGTGTCGAAATGTACCTACACAAATACATTGAACAGTCATATAAATTTTCTCCCAGTTGGCTGGCATCCATTCAATCCATTCAGGCTTTGCAGAAAAATGTTCGGTTTATAATCTTTCTAAAATCTTTTGTGCATATTCTACAAATACCCCATCTAAAAATGTTGAAACCTCCCCTCTAATTTTGTCCCCTCTTCACAAAATCCCAGCAGACTTTGCAAAAAAACTTTCAAGTCTGGGTCTTATATCTTTTTGCAAACATTTGTGCAGATTCGTGAAACAACACCAGATGCATAAGCCTTTCAAATATGTTGGGACCCCCCCCTAATTTTGTTCCCTCTTGGCAGAACAGCACCATTTTATTGAGTGGCGCCAACGTTATAAGCAATCCAACGACTTAAAGTATGAGATATCCAGGGTACCTCGTCCTATAAATTTGGCTGAGATGATTTCTTTGACGAAGCAGTTAGACTATCGCTTACAAGAGAGACACATGGAAAGGAGAAGGGGAGACTATCCAGAGCTTGCACCGACGTTCCTCGAATGCCAGCTAAGGCCTTCGAAACCGGAGTAACCCATTCAATTGGGTATGGCACGTGATTCTTTATCAGCAGAGGAGCATACTTGGCAGGGAACAATGGGCCTCTACATGTATTGCACATCAAAGAGCCATTTAGTACGAGACTGCCCCGTTGCGCCTCCAAGGAAACCAGGAAACACTGTATCCTGACCGTAGAAACAACTGCAGTCAAGGATGAAAAGACGGGTTCCCCAAATGTGTCTCTGTTACCCCGTTTAATTCTGCTTTGGCACTCTCCATGGTGGTTTTGAGGGTGGGTCTATCCTTTTCCAATTTTGAAATCCTTAATGTACTGGCTCTGGTAGATTGTAGGGCTGCGGGCAATTTCATAGATGATCAGTGGGCAAGTGGCAAAGGGATTCCCCACATTTCTAAAGTATCTATTCCTGCTGAAGGAGTAGATGGAAGCACTTTAATTCAGGGCCAATTAAAAAACAAACTTCCCCGATGTTTCTGAACAAATCACATGTGACTTCATAAAAGAAGTACATTACCGAGTTATATGTGGTTTACCATGGTTATGATTGCACAATCCCTACATTAATTGGACTGTAGGTACTATATTTCTGTGTTCTGAATATTGCATCACAAACTGTCTATCGAAGGGTTTGGTAGGACTATGCCCTGCTCCTACTGCTGCATCAGTTGTTGTCCCTTTTACTAGGATTGACAACATCCAGGGTATTCCAGATCAGTATCTTGAATACCACAAAGTATTGTCTGCTAATCAATTCTCAGAACTGCCTCCTTACTGGAGTTATGACTTACTGGAGTTGTGACTGTGTTATCAATATACTCTCAGATCACTCTGTTCCCTTTGGTAATATGGATATCCTATTGGAAAAAGAGAAGGAGGCATTACAAGATTATTTGCAGACCAATCTCATGAATGGATTGATCATCAAATCCACTTCTGTGGTGTGGCTTCATTGCTTTTCATCCCCAAAACTAACTCAGAGGAACTTCGTCCCCAGATCGACTTTAGGAGATTAAACAAGATCACAATCCCAGATAGGTATCCAATGCCATTAATCCAAGACATACTAGAAGCTTTAAAGGGGGCCTCAATTTGCACCAAACTCGATTGAAGTAGTGCTTATTTCTTTTATTTTATTTATTTATTTATTTATTTATTACATTGGTTATACGCCCAGACCCGGGGGTATCACGGCGTAGTTACAGACAATGGGGGAATGCAATCTTAGAAAGTACACAGAGGAAAACACAGGAATAACAGTCAGTAATATACAATAATATGCGAGGCAGTCAAGAATATACAGCAAAATGCAAAGCAGTCAGATATGTACAGTTAATTGGAGCAGATTAGTGCTCTAGTTCAGTTAGAACTTATTGAAGAGCTAAGTCTTCAGGAAGCTTTTGAATTTAGGGAAGGAGTTTTCGTTCATAATGTGGGTAGGTAGCGCATTCCAGTGTCTAGGTGCCAGTGTTTTGAAGCTACTACCCCCTGCTTTTTCTCTTTTGTATCTGGGGGTTTCGAGATATGCGTTTTTGTTGGACCTGAGAAGTCTAGTCTGGGGCTTCATCGTGACTGTATTGTTGAGGTATTTGGGTGCTTTGTTAGCCCTGCATTTGTGGGTGATGCTCAGGGTTTTAAATAGAATTATGGCTTGGATGGGGAGCCAGTGGTGGTCTCTTCTGGTGTTGGAGATATGTTCAGATTTTTTGATGCGTAAGGCTGCTCCGAGGGCTTTATTCTGCATGAGTTGGAGTTTGGCTAAGTTGGCTTTGGACGTGCCCAGGAAAAGGATATTACAATAGTCTAGCTTAGACAGTATGAGTGCTCTGGCTAGAGTAACACAATTTTTGGCTGAGAGGAATTTACGGCTGAGGGAGATGAGTTTGGAGGTGTAGGAGGTGGACGAGGCTAATGTGTTTACTTGTTTGGACATGGATAGTGTTGCATCTAAGTAGACGCCAAGGGTCTTGACTTGTTTAAGAACAGGGATTGTGGTTCCATCGATGGTGAATGATTTGAAGGCGGGCTCAAGGGTGTTGATTTTGCTGGAGGAGCCTAGTATGAGGAGCTCCATTTTATCGTCATTGAGACAAAGGCTGTTATTGGCCATCCAGTTTTGGATGAGTGAGTAGATTTGGTTAACCAGGAGGGAGTCTTGTTCATGATTGCCTGAGAGAGGAATGAGGATTTGGGTGTCATCAGTGAAGTTAGTATAGATGACACCCATGGCATCCAAAGCTGCAAATAATAGCTTAGTGTAGGCATTATACAGGGTTGGGGATAGGCAAGAGCGTTGCGGCACACCTGCTGGGACAGGCACTGGGTCTGCTGATTCTTTGCCAATGGACACTCTGGAGGTCCTATCAGCCAAGAATGATTTGATCCAGTTGGTAGCGCTCTGAGCTAGGTTGAAGTTTTTTGCTAGAGTGTTGCAGAGTTTGTCGTGGTCGACCAGATCGAAGGCCGCTGAGAGGTCCAGGAGCATCAGCAGACAGAGTTTGCCTGCTTCTTTAGTGGCATCCATTTGGATCTTCAGATCAAGGAGGGCTGTCTCTGTACTATGGTTGGGGTGGAATCCTGACTGGCGGTCTCCTAATAGTTGATGTTGTTCCGAATGGTTCTGAATTTGGCAATAGGCTATTTTGTCAATTATTTTTAGGAGAAATGGGACCGTTGTAATAGGTCGGTAATTAGTGGGTATTGAGGGGTCCAGGGATGGTTTTTTTAGGAGTGGTGTCACCCAAGCTTTTTTGATACTGGTGGGGACTGTGTTTGTGAGGAAAGAGGCATTGATGAATTCGGTAATTATGGGTGTGAGGGTGGGGGCACAGAGTTTTACTAGATGGGAGGGGAATTGGTCTTCTTTACAGTTGGAAGCTTTGAGTTTCATTATGGTCTCAAATACTTCTTTGTTAGACACTGGTGTAAATTGAAATGGAGTCCAATAGTGGCATTTGATGTAGTCGTTGATATAGTGGGTGGAGTTTTGTCAGCTAGGAGCGTTTTTTTTATTATCAATTTTGTTTTGTAGTAGGAGAATTTTAGATGAGAGTGCGTTTTCTATAGTGGTGCACCAGTCTTTGCTAGCGTTAGAAGGTGCTGAAGTTTGACAGGGGTTTTCAAGCTCTCTAAGGATGGTAAACAGTTCTTTGCTGTCGGAGGACACATTAGTAATGCGGAGGTTGAAGGCATTGGCTTTTTGAGAGATTATAGCTGATTTATATATTTTGTTAGCTTCAGTGAAGGCTAGTGCCGATTCTGGGGTATTGTTTTTCTTATGGAGGTGTTCAAGAGATCTTTTTGTGCGTCTTAAGGCTACAAGTTCCTCATTAAACCAAAAACAGGAACGTTTGTCAGGTCTACGGGTTTTGGTGGTGATGGGAGCAAGTAGGTCAATAGTTTGGGTAAGGCATTGTTGGTATTGTTCAGCTAGATAGGAAGGGTTGTTAGTGCCTGGAACCGTAAGGGCAAGGGCAGCCCTCAGGACTGGAGTGAATTTGTCGGAGGAGGGTTTTTTGAATATTTCTAGTTTCGAATGCTTCTGGTTTTTTAGGGGTGATGTGCTCTGTACTGGCATTATCTATGGTGAAGTTAATTACATAGTGGTCTGACCAATTGACTGGGAGGATGGAGTCAATGGTGATTAGAGAGTTGAGCGTGAGAAGCCAGTCTAGGGTTCTTCCTTTTGAGTGGGTGGGTTTATCTATCAGTTGTATGAAGTGCATTTCTGACATGGCTGTATAGAATGTAGAAGCTTCTGAGTCCAGGGGGTCATCGTATCCTAGGTTAAAGTCACTGAGGACTATGCATTTAGTTTTAGGCTTGATGAGGGGCGTTAGGAGTAGCGGTATATCCGTGTTATTATCATCTCTTCCGTGTTAAAGTGGGAGATGAATGGATGAAGGCTTTCCGCACCCTTTTCGGACATTTGCAATACAGGTTGATATATTCCAGCATTTTATGGATAATGTGTTTGCAGATGTTCTTCTTCATTCAGTCATTGTGTATCGGGATGACATCTTGATATACTCACATAGCCAGGTGGACCATATCCTTCATATCTAGGCAATGTTAAAACATCTGCATGAAAATCATCTCTTTTGCAAGTTAGAAAAGTGCGAATTCCACTAGCCTGATGTCACGTATCTAGGTTTTGCATTGTCTGCTAAGGGTACCTCCATAGATCTGAGTAAAGTATTGCCGATCCTAGAATGCAACCTCCCTCTTCGGTAAAAGAGCAACAACGTTTCGTAGTATTCGCAAATTTCTATAGGAAACCTATAGCAAACGTTTCTGGTACCATCCTTCCTCTAACAGCACTACTCAAGAAAAGAGTAAAATTTGTTGGACAGAGGCTGCTAATCAGGCATTTGAAACCCTTAAATCATTATTTTCATTGGCTCCTATATTTCACACTCCAGATCAGAACAGTCCCTTTATAGTGGAATCAGGTGCTTCCCATAACGCTTTAGGAGCAAAGTTCGGCAGAAGGATTGGAAAATCCTTTGGCATATCTATTCAAAACCTTGTCTCCCTTGAAACTGAATTACACGGTATTGGAGAAGGAACTGTTGGCAATTAAAAGGGCATTCCATGAATCGAGACATCTCTTGTTAGGTTCAAAATTCAGTATTGAAGTCCAGACAGATCATCAAAATCTAAAGAGTCTCTAATATGCGGAAAACCCAGAACAGCCGTCAGGCCATCTGGACTCTTTTTCTTCTCCCTGCAATATTACATTTACAATAATTCCGGGGAAAGCCAAACTACAATCAGATGCCCTTTCAAGGAAAGAGGGTTCATAGGCAGCTTGTTTTCAGTCCGAGAAACTATTTCCCAGAGCTATCTTTATTTATGCTATATCTGATTTTCTGCAGACCATTAAAAGTAAGACTTTAGCACACAGTGCCTTCTTTCAGGAAATATCAGAGAAATAGATCTTACTTTTATGGACCATTATTATTTTAATGACAGCAATGTATTAATTCCTATTCTACCGTTAAAAAAAGAGGTCTTGTAAATGGGTCATGACTCACTTGTAGCTGCTCATTGATGAATGTGCAATACGTTGGAACTAGTTGGAACTAGTGCAAAGACACTTCTGGTGGCCCAAAATGGTTCGGGATGTTCACACCCTTGGACCAACTCGTAAAATTTCCCTTTCCCACCAAGCTCTCCCAAAAGATGTCAACTGACTTTATTATTGACCTGCCACCCTCGAAAGGTCAGACCTGTATCATGGTGACTATTGATTCTTTAAAGAAAATGGCACATTTTTATGCTCTCCCAGGGATCCCTTCTACTGCTCATATGGCGTGAATATTTATCAAGACTATCTTCTCCCATCATGACTTAATTGAGACCATCATTTCCGACAGGGGTTCCCAATACACTTCCCAATATTGGCATGTGATCTGCACTTTGTTAAACATAAGGAGAGTTCTGGTTTCCACCCACAAATCAACTGTCTGATGGATCGATTAAATCAGACAGTGGAAGGTTATTTACGTTGTTTCATCTCCGCAGCTCTAGACAATTGGGTGGGTCTCCTACCTTTGGCAGAATTTGCCTATAATAATTCTAAACACACCACTCCGGACTGCAGCCCTTTTTTTTGCACCTTTGGGTATCACCCTGCATGTTTCCTTGTGGTTACTCCAGTGGCTACTAGATTCACAGACATCGGACCTCATTACGAGAATGGAGGTAGCCATGGAGCTACTAGCTCCATGGCTGCCTCCGTTCCGGGCTCCATTACCGGGTTCCTGCAATGGGGACTTCCCGAGTTACTCCGGCATAGGAGGACCCGGTAAGTCCTCCTTGCAGGAACCCATCCCCATTCCCATTTGAACCCCCATAGGGCTCAATGGGAATGCGGAGGGAGGTAATAACGGGCAGATTACATCTGGCCCATTATTGCCTCCCTCTTGACCCTCGCGGGACCCGGAAAGCACGCTTGGTTTTACCAGGCGTGCAATCCGGGTCCCGTGATGGGAAGATCGTAATCGGCGCTCCCGTAATGAAGGGGGCCGGTCCCGTACCGGCCCCCTTCATTACGGGAGCGCCAGCCTTATAATGAGGCCCATTGATTTGATTTGTTTGTTTGTTTCTTTTATTATTTATATTGTGCACCAGACCCGAGGGTATTAGGGCGCAAAGGCATAAAGAGGGTTGTTAAGCTTATGTTACATTGGTACACAGAATAAAAGACAGCTATGGTTACAATGCTGTGTGCATGATCAACAGTCAGAGCGAAATTTATACACAGGTAAGAATGCACTTCTGTAGGACAAATATATACAATAAATGCAATGAGGTACTGTAAGACACATATATACAATAAATACAGAGGGTGCTAATGAGATGCATGTGATGTGAGTTCAGATATCGTGTTCCTTAAACCAATGGATAAGCTTGGATCTGAATTGTGGATAGGGTAGGTCTTCCTTTAAGGCAGGGGGGAGGGAGTTCCAGTATTGTGCCGCTTTGACGGGGAAGCTGCTCCCGCCGGGTTTAGTACGTTTATATCTAGGTACTAATAGAAGGTTGGAATTGACTTTTCTTAGAGGGCGATTGGTTACTTGACTAGTAAATCTGGCTGTAAAGTAGTGTGGGGCAGACTGGTGGAGACATTTGTGTGTCAGGATGCAGTTTTGAGGAGAATCTTGTCTTTCGTCGAGAGCCATCTGACAGATCTCCTAAGGTCGGATATGTGAGCATTTTTTGGGAGGCTTAGGGCAGATCTTAGGGCATTGTTTTGGAGGGTCTGAATCTTGGTTGTGATGTATTTGTTGCTGCCTACACAGAGGGTGTTGCAATAGTCCAATTTGGAAAGGATCAGGGCTCTCAATAGAGTAATACAGTTGTTGGGTGCGAGGAAGGGCTTGGCTGCTCTGATTAGCTTGCAGGTGTAGGAGGTGGCCAGGGCCATAGCATTTACTTGATTTCCGAAGGTTATCGTAGAATCTAAGTAAAACTAAAGGGTTTTGACTGCCTTAGCCACAGTAATGTTGTTGTTATCAATTTTGAAGGAGGAGTAGTCCTGGCCTAATCTATTAATGTTAGATGGGGTTCCTAGAATGAGGAGTTCCGTTTTGTCATCATTCAGGCATAGACCGTGAGAGACCATCCATATCTGGATGATGAGGTATACTCTGTTCACAAAGGCCAAATCCTTGCCATAATCCCCCGTCAACGGGATGAGGATCTGTGTATCATCAGCGTAATTCGTGTAGGTGATACCCAGACCATCTAGATCATCGAAAAGGGGCTTTGTAAAGATGTTGTACAAGGTAGGGGATACACAGGAGCCCTGAGGCACGCCGCAGGAGATGGGTGAATGGTCAGCAGCTGCTAGAGGAGAGAAAACTCGCATAGTCCTGTTATCAAGGAAGGACTGGATCCAGTTGACTGGCTCTTGGTAGAAGTGAGGCGCGGAATCCAAGTGGTTGCAGAGAATCTTATGATCAACCAAATCAAAATCAGCTGAGAGATAAAGGAGTAGCAGGAGTGCCGTCTTGCCTTCGTCTCTTAGTGCATCAATTTGTGCCTTGAGGTCTATGACCGCAGTCTCAGTACCATGTTGAGGTCTGAAGCCAGACTGTAAAACTCCTAGAAGGTGGTTTTGTTCCAGATGATGCTGGTTTTGCAAATACGCTATTTTATCTAAGATTTTGAGTAGGAATGGCACTATGGTGGTAGGGCAGTAATTAGTTGGGATGGATGGGTCAAGGTTTTGTTTTTTAAGGAGGGGGAGTACCCAGGAGTGTTTCAAATTGTTAGGTATGGTACCTGATGTGAAGGACGCATTTATAAGTTTGGTGATGAAAGGAGAAAGTTCACAGGCAACATCTTTTATAATTTGAGCTGGGCATGGGTCACAATGGCAATTGGACAGTTTGAGGGTCGGGATAACTTTTTCAAGTTGTTTGATAGATACTTTGTGAAAGTAAAAGCAGGGAGTCAGTGATGTGGGTGGGATCGGGAAGGTCTGGGGTGCTGGTGAGGCATTAGTGCAAGTCTTAGAGGCAGTGAGAGAGTCTTTTTTATTGTTAATCTTAGCCTGAAGAGTTATTATATTATTGGCCAGGGCATTTTGTATGCTCGTGCACCAATTTTTGTCCTTGAGACAAGAGTCTGTAGCTTGGATTGGTGATTCTACCTCTTTGAGAATAGCAAACAATTCTTTAGTATTCGATTTAGCTTGGGAGATTCGGAGGTTGTAAGATGTTTGTTTAGCTAGGATGATTTATTTTTCGTAGAGCGTGGCTAGTTTATTCAGGTTGTTTTTATTGTGGTCTGAGGGGTCTGATCTCCAGGTTTTTTCACTTAGATGTTTTTCTTGTCTAATTGCTTTCAGATGGGGCGAGTACCATGCGTTTAAATGTTGTCAGGGTTTACTCTTTCTGATTTTCAATGGCGCTATAGCGTCAAGAGATGAGAGCATCACTTTATTATACATGTCTACCATGGTAGATGGGTTGGTCTGGTCTGGGATAGAGTTCAGTGTGGGAAGTATGAGGGGGAGGAGTTTTTCGGGTGTAATATTTATTTTATTTCTAGTAGGGGCAGCAGGTGCTATGCTACTGATATTCATGGGAGGTGTGGCCTCTAACATAAAGGAGATCAGGAAATGACCAGACCAGGGCTGAGGCATTATAGAGGTAACAGTAGTTGGGCAGTTGTGTTCAGCCATCCAGTCAAGGGTCCTTCCTTTAATGTGAGTGGCCCCTGTGACCTTTTGGGAGAATCTTATTTCCTCTAAGGATTTCTTAATCTGTGTGGCATTAGTATCTAGGGAGTCACTGAAGCCGAGGTTAAAGTCTCCTAGGATGAGGCATTGTGATGAGTTTTTGAGGTTGTCCGATAGTATGTTCGATAGGTCTTCCTCAAAGGAACCTAGAGGGCCTGGTGGTCGGTATATCAGGTGAATGGTGATAGTCTGGGTATTAGAAGTTGTGAGTTTGGTGGTGAGGGATTCACAGGACTTTGTATTATAGGGTGTGATAAGTCTAAGGGTCAGATTGTTCTTAACAATTAAGGCAAGACCTCCACCTCTGGAGGTGGTACAATCTAATCTTAAAAGAGTGTAATTGTCAGGGGTAGCCAGCATAATTGCAGGGCCTGCTGCAGAGTGAAGCCATGATTCAGAAATGGCCAGGAGGTCGATATTTTCATTGTGGATGAGGTCAGCTATATCTGTGGTGTGGGCCACCATGGAGCGGGTGTTTATTAGTGCGCCTTTTATGCCAATTTGGGTAGGTAGGGCAGATGGTGGCTGGGCCTTGAGTTGGCATTTTAGAGAGGTGGTAGGATCTCTAAAGAGTCAGCTATTGAGCTGGAGTGGGTGTTGGCCGTTGGTATCTTTGTGGAATGAGGTATTGGTAGTAGACTGGGCGCCCCTTGTAAGTTTAGTGGTGAAGTGGGCATGAGGAGGTAAAGTTTTAGTTAGTGGATCATAAATTCTTGGGAGTCCAGCACGGAGTTTGAGGTTTCTCTGTTGGAGGCTGCAGGGTTTGGTGGTCATGTCTACCTGCTCAGGAGGTGCAGGCACATGCCTTAGTTGGCTTGTAGGCTGGGGCATGTTAATATCGTGTGAGGTGATTATGTAGAGGATGGTTCTTAATAGAACAGTGTAGAATGATGGCAAATGCATAGTGTGCACGTATAGGCAGGTACGTAATAGTAGCCTAAGTGATATAAGGGCGGCTGGCTAAAGGTGACTGTAAGTGTAAGTGAATTAGCAGGATTGTGTAGCTAGTTGAAAGGTTGGACACATATCACCATACTGTAAGAGGATTCAATTCAGCACTACAGCCAAGTCAACGCCTAGTCTAGAATACTGAATGAAAACCGTTATTGATATATCTTTATGTCCAGTTCATGCGTTCTGGATGACTACCCCTATATAACACCCCTCTCTCAGAATCCCCCTGACCCCACTGAGCCAAGAAGTAGTTCTGTTTTGCAAGTTAAAAGGTTTAATTGATAATTTAAACAATAGATATATATATCACACTTTATAATAAATTAATAATTGAATATCACACTTAATCTGAGATGATCAAGATTAACAACGGAGAATCTGGCACTAGCACACTTCTTGATAATCACTAAGGAGTGGACATGAAATGGATAAGATAGCAACAATACTTTTATGGTTTCCAATGGATGCAATGTGGAATGAAACGCAGTACAGAAAATAACTTGATAGGATTTCAGCAAAAGACAATGTAATCACTTTCTTGGACAATTCACCCCCCCCCTTTTATGCCATGCAAGGAAATGGAAGGAAGGCACACAGTTCTCAGAAATGCAATCAAATGTGATTCAGTTCACCCAGCAACTTAGACTACAGACGTTGAAAACACAGGCCCAAATGCTTTTAAATGTGCTGGCAATGTAGAAAAACATATGCTAAAATGCTTAAATTCCCTCTAGGAGGTTCAGGGTGAGTGAAATCAAGTTAATATTAGTCCAGGCTCACTTTAGCAAGGATCTAGGAGTAATTGGTGGGTTAAACGAATTTTTGGCAAATGAAAGGCAAGCAGCAGCAGATTTTTACACGTGAAGAAATTTGCAAATCGCGGCAAAATTCGCGAATGCCTCTGGTGCGATTACAGAGGAACTACAGAGGAACTACAACATCGTTTTGGGGTCCTAGGAAAGCCTAGGATCTCAGCTTCCAGATGAAAGTTACTGCAAGTCTCTAGAACAAACGGTTACGGAGATATGAGCGATTAAATAAAGGTCGTTTTTCAGATTTGAAATTTTAAAGTTCAAAAAGACAAGTGCAGCTTGCAACTAGAAAATGACAGGTGACAGCTTTACAAATGACAGGTGACAGTTAGGAGGCAGTTCTACTTAGATTAAAATAGGATTGAATTATATTATTTTAACTAAGAGATTGGTTCTGCACAGTCTGCTAGGTACTCACAATATATTTTTAAATATGCCTTGCCACGGATCTGGTCAGGTTTAGGACTGGACTCTGGTCTCTGCACTTCACAGTGATCTGGGTCAGCTCTCTCTGCTGGTCTGGTCTGGGTCTCTGAAGGTTGATGGAGGTAAAATATGGATTTTCCCGGCAGAGCTTCCAGCTGCAAATGGATTTGAAGGTCCCTATCTGTCCTGTCTGTCTGCTTTTATGTGTTTAGAATGTGGGTGTGTTCTAGCATCACTGACCCTACCTCTCTCTCAGCTTCTAATTGGTCAAACTTCCATTTCTCACTTGATTGGGGGAGCTAAGTTGTGTCAGAGTGATGTCATTTTACAGCCTGCAGAAAGTCCACTCCTCCTGTCAACTTACACACAAATCTAGATTTGAACCAAATACATATTTGCAGAGGTACATATTGTTTTAAAATTACACGCACCCCTCACATATCACAGGAGGTATACCCTGTCCAAATCTGCTCTTCCTGGGGGCTTGCATTCAGAAATGGCAATATTTTGCACTTTTTAACTGGTTTGCAATACCGTACATTACCCCAAATTTACACACATGTGCGCAAGGAGTATGGACATTAATTGATGAAGTGTCAGATTTTTCACATGCACACATTTTGAGTAATATCCTCTTTTCCGCTAAAACCCCCCTGAACATACCACCGGGTCCTAGCACGTCTTAAAACGTGGGCAGAAAAATCACAAGAATTATGGTGTCATTTAAATAATTTTCACAAGTCCGTACTATGAGTTATTCATCTTTTTAGAGTTATGTTCTGGCCCCAAAGGGGTGTGCTTTTCCTCCAGCACAAGGTTGAATTTCTGGTTTTTCCAGTTCTGCCAAGCCAGCTTGCTCTCACAGGCAGTGCCCCTCCCCTTTACTTCCAGGAGGAAGCTCCATTTACGACTGCCGCCAATACAACATTTGCCTGAGTCAGGACAGGGCTTTGTTCAGAGCTCCTGTATTCTGTGGGGGCTCCCCTTAATTCAATTATCAGAGAGATGGCATATCCTTAGTGTGGCCAGCAAAAGGCAGATAGGCCTGGGAACACAGCTGTGACTCAAGTTTCACTCCTGATGGGGGTAGTTGCCAGGCAAAATTGGAATCTCTTTAAGCCAGTTTTTAGCTACATGTCATTTCTGTTCCCCAGTTTCCTGCATTCAAATAAAACTAAACATTTTTACACATGCAGCTAGAATGCTGATTCTAAGTTTAAAACTATGACATTTAAACAATTGAAACCTATGTGACACTCAAAGTAGGTCACTCATTTCTTTTAAACATTTAGATTGGTAGTGTCTTTCAGTCCAAATTTACTTAAACTGCTGAAATGCACAGCTCAGCCAGTCTTGTTTTAAACCTTCAAGTCACTTCAGAATATAACTTTACATTGGATCCACCTCTTACAATGTCTTTCTTTGGCATGTTTTGGGTTCATTTATTCAGTTTTCTACAAAATCTGGTGGTTTTAAAACGCCGGCTTTTGGATAGTGGTGAGTACTGGTACTGCACCCCTTTTTGGGATTTAAGAAAATTAATTCCCAACAGTTATGGGTTTGCTTTTGGCAATCAGCATTGCCATTCCCAATGGTTTCAGACTACTGTGTGGGTAGTCCAATGGTGGTTTTAGGCAGTGTCCTTCTGTGCCCATAACATCGGGAAAAATGAGCGGCAGCCTATTCTTCATGCATTTCCCTGTGCATTTTCTGGGGAGCTCTGGCCATCATGATGTTTTCATGTCAGTACTGCACAGTTTTGAGGTAGGGCTCGGATTCATGGGTAAATACATCCCACAAGCCCCCCTCTTGCGATGGCCATTCGGTTTCACTGATGGGACTCGCAAGATCTGGGATGTTTCTTCATCTTCTTCCAATAGATGGCACAGTTCAGCATCTTTTCCTCCATCCGGTACTGGTCGATCGGTTTTCCTCGCCGGTCCTGATGGGAATATTGGGCGGTACGCCGGGCCCTTGCGTCTCTGCTCCCGGTCTCCGGATCGTCGTCCTTGGCCCGTCTCCAGGTTTTCTTTCTCCTAGGACGACAAAGGAAGAGCGGCAATACCTATTCATGGACATTTCTTCCACCACTGTTGAGATAGTGGGGCAGCATATGCATTTCATCATAACGAAACATTACATTCTTATTTTGAAAAAGAAAACAGTATAACTAAGATACAGTTTCATGCAAATCACAATATTTTAGAGACTAGATGTTGTATGTTTTATGGTTGGAACTGAATTAGTCTGAGACAGTACCCGCTAGGATTCCAGAGGATTCCTCCAGTTGTTGCAGAGTGTGCCTGGGATGGCAACATTTCAACTGGTTTATGTGGACCCACTTGTCTTCCCCCGCTGCGGAAGGACCTTTGGGGATGTGGATTTTGTAGGACACAGGGGAGATCTTGTCGATGATCTCAAAGGGTCCCATCCATGTAGGCAAGAATTTCCGCTGTTTTGCCTGGTTTCTTTGGAAGTTGTATAGATAGACCCGGTCCCCCACCTGATATTCCTTCCTGGAAGTTTTCAGGTCATAATGGGTCTTCATGCTATCAGCTGATCTTTCTAGATTCCGCTGAGCATAAGCAAAAGCATGTTGAAGGTGTTTCCTTAAATTCTCCACATACTCATGAGTTGTGGAGGCATTTATTAGTGTCTGCTCTTGGGTCCTGTAGAGCAAATGCTGCGGAAGCACCATCTTGCGTCCAGTCATCAACTCAAATGGTGACATTTTGGTTGCAGATGAAGGGGTAGATCTGATGGCCATTAGGACCAGAGGTAATCGGATATCCCAACTTGGCCCAGAATCTGCCACAAACTTCTTTAACATGCTCACAATGGTTCGGTTATATCTCTCTACTGCCCCAGAAGAAGCTGGCCTGTAAGCAATATGCAACTTCCTTTTGACCCCCAGTATCTCCCACATCTTTGTCATTACTTCACTGGTGAAGTGGCTACCTCTGTCTGACTCAATCCTTTGAGGTAGACCAAAACGGGAAAAGATGTGGTTAATCATCAGGGCAGCTGCAGTTTCTACCTTGCAATTTGGGGCTGGGAGACATTCCACCCACTTGGTAAACAAGCATGTCACAGTCAACATGTACTTATTCCCCCTAGCAGAGCGAATCACGGGGCCTACAAAGTCGATTTGTAAATCTGACCATGGCAGTGTCATCCCCCTCTTTTGGAGAGGCGCACGGTGCGTGAGGGATGATGGCTGAAATTGTGCACACACAAGACACCCCTTCAAGTATTGGTCGAGGTCCTGCCCCATGTGTGGCCAGTATGCAACCTCTCTTAAGATTTCCAATGTTGTGTGAAACCCCCTATGACCGGCGGTGGCCGCATCATGGGCGTGACTTAACATCAGGCTTCGGAATGAGGCAGGAACCACCCACTGATCGTGGCCAGCTTTGGATTTCCTTACCAACAAACCGTCTTGGATTCGGAACATTTTTGGACATTTCATCAACACTCTTAGGTCCTCTTTCCCAATGTAATCGGTATCCGTCAGGGGAAAGTTCTCAGGGTCCTCAAGGTGTTGGTAAAACTTACCAATAATTGGATCCCCCTTCTGAGCGGTAATCAAATCAGCATCAGGGGTCTCCTTACTCCATTGTGCAATTGAAAGGTCGTTGTGAGCATTTGTCTGGGACCTAGTGATAGCAGTGACCTGGACTTCCCCCAACAGGGACTCAAT
The DNA here is from genome assembly GCF_040938575.1 of Ambystoma mexicanum. Lineage (NCBI taxonomy): Eukaryota > Metazoa > Chordata > Amphibia > Caudata > Ambystomatidae > Ambystoma > Ambystoma mexicanum. The sequence goes on along the minus strand of NC_090929.1, from coordinate 1,578,789,993 downwards.
CTCAATTAGATCCCCTTGGATGGCCCCGGTTTTGGCCAGCTGATCAGCTAAGTCGTTTCCAGTTTTGTCTGGTCCCTCTACTTTGGAATGACCCTTGATCTTTTTCCAATAGATGGTCATCTCATTCGAGGTGACCAGATCGTCAATGTTTTGGATCAACTTCCCATGTTTCAAGGGTTTGTTGTTAGCACATAACATGCCTCTGGTTTTCCAATTAACCAGGTGCTCCACGAACCCGTTCCGTACATAATCCGAATCTGTGATTATGACCAGTTCGTGGAGTTGATGCTGGACAGCAGTGAGGATGGCCTGATGCACAGCCATCAATTCTGCCACCTGACTACTTCGGGGACCAATTTTGTATCCAGCGGAGGGTTCTGGGGACTCATTCACCCATGAATTCCCTACGCCAGCCACCAGTTCTTTTTCCCCGTTGTTGTCAACATGGTAAGAGCATCCATCCACATAGACAGTGGGCATTCCCTCACACTTGTCCTCTTCAAAGACTTTGTGTGGGGAATTAAGGTATGCCTCCATGTTGTCCTTGATTTTTAGACTTTCGTCCTCGAGACAGTTTTCTCTGGCACAATCATGCAAGTCAGCCAGACCTTGCGCGAGGGGACTCTTCTTGTTTTGGCCATATCGGACCTCCACAGGAAAGCCTTGCATTGACAGAATCCAGGAAGTAATTCGGGAATTACTCACATTTCCGGTCCGGATTCTATCACTTTGGAGATATTGCAGAGGCTGGTGTGGAGTCTCCACTATGATGTGTTCCCCCTGGATAAACGGGCGGTAATTCTTCAATGCCCACACCGTTGCCAGGAGTGCCTTCTCACAATCGTTGAATTTTTCCTCCACAGAGGATAAAGTTTTGCTCGCATAGGAGATTACTTTATTGACCTTGTCATGCTTTTGGTATAATACTGCCGTCAAGCACGTATTAGAGAACCCCGTCTCCAGGAAGAACTCCTTGTTTCTGACAGGGTAAGCTAGGCAGGGCGCTTGTGAGAGGCTTCTTTTGAGTTGTTTTACTGCCTCGGCTTGTTCTGGACCCCATTCCCACTTGACCCCCCCCTTCAGGAGATGAATCAGGGGTCTGGTGATCTCTGCGTAGCCCTCAATGAACTTTCTGCTGTAATTAGTCAGTCCAAGGAGGCTCCTTAGTTCCCGCAGAGTTGTGGGGTCTTTCAGTTTCTGAAGTGCTTCCACTTTCTTTTCCTGGGGACAGAGGCCCTGAGCAGTAATCTCATGCCCCAAGAAATTAACACGGTTCTACACCACTGTACTTTCTGAAAGGAAAGTTTTGCTCCGGCGGCCCTCAACTGCGTCAGAACATAACAGATCTCCGCTATGTGTTCCTCCACAGATGAACTTTTGATGAGGACATCATCTACATAAGCCAGGTTACCCCTCGCACCCAGGTCGGGCAAGGCCTTATGTAGGAAAATGTTGAATTCATTGCCGGAGTTGAGGTATCCGAAGGGAGTCCGGGTCCATGTGTACTGCTGGCCCCCAAAGGTAAAAGCCAGCTTGTATTGGTCCTCCCTACTGACCGGCACGGTCCAGTATCCATTGGTCAGGTCTATTGCAGTGAATACCTGTGACCCCTGGATCTGGGCCAGCCCTTGGTCAATGTAGGGCAGAGGCCATCGGGAAGTATGGACCCGTTTGTTGAGCTCCCTGAGGTCAGCACAGAGTCTCCACTGGCCGTTTGGCTTCAATATTCCCAGCACCGGATTATTGAAGGTGCTGTGGACTGGACGGATTATTCCCCTGGACTCAAGGTTCTTAATTATTTCAGTAAGGGACTCCATTGATGCGAGAGGCAAGCGATATTGCTTCACAAACACTGGAGTCATGCCAGGGTCAGTGGGGATTGTGGTTGTGTGGATGTCGGTGCGACCACAGTCATATGAGTCTACCGCAAAGAGATCTTGGAAATCCAAGAAAACTTGTTTCAACTTTTGCTTTTGTTCCAGAGTCACAGAGGCATCAGCTAGGTTGACTCTCTCTTCCACCATCTGCCTGAAGCCTGGAAAGACTTCTGGTTTGGCTATCTCCGCGGCCTCCTCCAGCTGGGTGGAGAAGTCCCTGGTCAGAGTGCTGATTTGGACTGGAGGCTTCAGGTGGGAAAGGCAGCCCTCATGGACCTGGAAAATCACCTCATCCCTCCTGAAGTCACAAGTCACATCTTCCTTACCATAGGGGCAGGAAGTGTACACCAGGAAGTTCCCCCCATGCCGGGTAAAAATCCTGTCTGGTGTTGTATTGTCATCACTGTCACTGTCAAAGCAGTCCTTGGGGATTGGCCCTAACAGTTCATTTCCAAGATCAATGGAGAAATGTCGGTCATCAACCGCCATTCCAATAATGGTGCCTGCGGCTAGAGTAATACTCTTTAAGTCGCTGTTATCCACCTCTATTGGAATGGTGTCATGTTCTATGTTGACTAATGGAGTTGGGTTTACCCCCAACCCTTGCTGTTGGAGAGAAGCATTTAGATGTATGTAAGCATCAGGGTTTTTCAACTCTTGTCCCCTTTTAACTTTCACTTCCAGGGAGAATTGTCGGGTCCTTTCTGGGATGGTGACTTCCTCTTTAACCTGAATTTCAACCGCACAAGGTAGAAATTGAGCTGACCTAAATGCTTTTTCTGGATCATCAAAGCCCATGGGATTATCCGCTAATCGGGACCAAGCTTTGAAGTTTATTAGGTCCAAACTAATGGCAAAGCGATTGAGAATGTCACTGCCTAAGTAAAAGGCGGCAGTGACGTCTCGCACGACCCAACAATTATGGACTATGCTCTTGTTGCCAATGGAGATTTTGAGCATAAACCTGCTTGGCAGGAGATGTTTGGAATTAGGTGCTTCCAGGTCCATTTCCCATTTGTCTATCAGTTTGAAGGTGGGAATGGCTGGATCTTTTAGGAGTTGGCGAAACATGGCTTCGCTGATGAAGCTCTTACCGTTGTTCACACACACTCGAGCGAGAACATAGTCCTTCCCATCATTTAACTGAACAGGGATGAACAACTGCTCTCCAATTTGCTGAATATCAGCCAGGCTCTGAGCTGATTTCACATCTTTCTGGACTATTGGAGTGGGAGTTTCTGATTGTGGATTAGTATAGAATCTCAGAGTGTTTCCTTCCAGCGTGGAGTACCACTTTAGACTGGAAGGCAGGTTGATTTTCAGAAATAGAGAGGACCCTCCATCACCAGTCTGTTGTCCTACTGCTATTACTGTCACGTCTGGAATTTGGCTATTCTGGAAGTGAAATTCTACTTGGTCAGATTTTTGTCCAACCATGTGGCAGGTGCCGTTTAAACTAACATGGTTGACACTCTGTTTTAATTTTATTGGTCGGCTAGTCTGGGTCCAGAGGACCTTGTTTACGCAATCTATTAGGGGTGACAACCTCCTCAGGAGGTCATTGCCCAGTAAACAAGGGGTGCCCTCTGGAGTCACTACTATGACCGGGTGTTTCACCTTGTGTCGCCCGATCTTAATGTCCAAGTCTGCAGTCCCCTCAACGGGAATTTCCTTCCTGTCAAAGTTCTGCAGTGGTCCAGGAAGAGAGTTGAGAGGAATTTGGTAATTCTCTCCCCTTCCTGCATTCAGTTCATCAAAGGCCCTTCTGGACAGAAGGGTGGCTTGAGATCCAGTGTCCACCAGTGCCAAAATTGTACCCTGCCCCTGTACTTGTACCGGGGCATAATATCTTTCCTCCTTCTCCCCAAGGGGGCACAGATAATGTACATTTTTGGACAACTGGTGGGCTAATTGTCTGGTTTTGGACATCGCTAGTGAAGAGATTTGGGCAGAATTCTGTGGAGAGCCTTGGGAATCTGAAAGAAAAATTTGGCAACTGGAGATCAGAGCCATTGTGGGTTCCCCTGGCTCCGGTTCCGGGCCGCCCCCTCCTTTTTGGAGGCAGTCACCAGGATGGGTTTGAACCAGGGGATTTTCTTGCTGTTGGTTCTGGGATGAGATGGTGGGCGGCGGTAGCTCAGTCTCCACATCTCCCCAGTCTGGATTTGCACCCCTAGGGACCCATTTTTCTTTGGGAGGAGTTCCCCCCTCTCTGAAGGAGAAGATCCTCTTCCCAGGATCCTCTGAGGATCCCTCTCCCTCAAATTGGAAGATCTGTACCTCCTCCTCAAACTGAGTCTGTTTGGGTCTTTTGTTTCTCCTACCCCCCCTCTGCTCCTTAGGAAGCAGACTTTCAGGGGCAAGAGATTTTGTTTCCGGTTCCTGGGTTTCCAGGGGCTGTTTACAAGTGAGGAAGGAAGCTTCCTCCAAGGCTTTACACCCCCCTTCCCCTTGTGCCTCCTCCCTGGGAACAGGTGAGGTATCGGGGTGCTGCCCCCGACATTGTTCTGGAGCACCAGATCCAGAGTTGGGTGCGTTCTGCGCCGGCATGCCGATCTGAGGGTTCTGCTGAGCCCTCAGTATGTGACCCAGATCCCGCGCCATGTTTTGAACCTGGCGCTCTAACTGGGAAACCCGCTCAGGCTGATACGGGGCCCTGTTTTCTCCCCTGGGCTGATCCCGGGAAGGGTAACTATCCCTTCTCTGGTAATACCCCAGATTGGGAAGATTTGGGTACCCCTCCACCCTTGGCCTCCCCTCTCCCGGATTAGGTTGTCTGGTTTTGGGGTTGGAAATTGGGTGGATACCTGGGGAAAAAGTTCTGCCCAGGATTTGGAGAATTTCTGCCCTCCTGTGGGAAGTTGGGAGGGAAGTTCCCTCGGTTAGGTGCTTGGCTGGATCCCCCCCCTTGGGCTGGAGGAGTCCACACATAACCCAGGATGGGTCGATTTCCCTTGTAACAGGGACTTACATAATCAGGGGAGCGAGGGACCCCATTTGTGGGGCTGCCTCCCTGGCTCCCTGTCTGTGACTGGCCCGAGGACCTTCTGGGCCTAGCATTATTAGGTGCAGGTAGGTTTTTAGGCCCCCCCATCTCCAAATCCAAAACGGGGGTGACCTTTACCTCTGCCACCTTGGCAGCAGCAGGGGTGCTGTTGGCTTTGGGGTTTTTCTGGGCATTACTTTTGCTATCTACCGGTTTCTGCACCTCATAGATCCGGGTAGCCTGTTCAATGACCCAGTCTAAAGATCTTTTCTCGTGAAAATCCCTCACGAGCTGGGTCATTATGTATTTGGGCAAGGCATGAAAAAATGTATTAATGAATTCTCTACTGTCTGTGCGCACCCTTCTGGTGGTCTGCGCAAAAGCACGTTTCAGTTCTTGCACAAATTCTTGTGGGGCCTGATCCTCCCCACATTGCAAATTGTAGGCTGCCTTGCGAGCCTCTTGAGGATTTCTATGAATGGAAAAATGTTTCAAGATGGCCGCCTTATAGGTGGACCATCTTAAATGATTTTGGTCCTCCAGCCCCGCAAAGAAACTGGAGTATTCCGGGGAGAAGGTCCACTTTACATATTGAATACAGCTTTGGCTGTCCTTCAAATGGAAAGTCTCCATCATTTGCTCAAACAACTCTAAGTGCTCCCAAACAGAATACTTAGCGTTCTTATGGTAAGGCGTGATGACGCTCCTGATCGCCTTAATCTGCTTTAAGGGGTCCTTAAGCAAGGCCCTTTTTGCCTTATTGGCCTTTTTGGTTTGGGTAACCCTTGTCCATTCATCCTCTGACTCAGAGGCACTGTTCCCAGAGGTTCCTGTCTGTTCTTCCAGGTTTTCCCAGATTCTGCGGGAATGGCTGGCAGAATGTGGGGACCTGGTCTCCTGTTTCCTGTGGTGCTCAGAGGAGTCCTCAGAGCCCTCCTTGCTGCCAGGATTTGCTGGGTACCCCCCCCCACTGACCTAACTGGGCAGAGGTTTTCAGGATGCCCTTAAGGGGCCTACTCTCCTGGGGTTCCCCACTGAACTGTACTGTACTTGGGTGCCCATACCCGGATGCCCACCCCTCCATTCCTGAGTGGTACTGGCCTATGAGCCCCATACTTTTAGCTGGATAGTAATCTGCCATCCCTGTGGCCCTGTGCTCATGTGTGCCAGGGAACATGGGGGTGGCAGAGTCCAGGGACTGAGAGAAATAAAGGCCTCTGGTACTAGGGCTCCTGGGGTTATGCTCAGGAGTTTCTCTTTCCCAGCGAACCTCATCTCTATCCGCCCCTGCTCCCTGTTGCAATGCAAGAGCCTGCGCCTTCAGTTCCTCAGTTAAGGCCTTACTAGACTCTATCAGTCTCTCCTGCATCGCTACATGTGGTTGGAGCCTATCATTGTGCTGGCAGAGAGCCTCATTTTCCCTCTGTGCTTCCTGGTTGGTCCTGGAGAACTGGGCCAGTCTTTGCGGCAGGAGGTTTACCTCCTGCGTCCCATCCCTACTGGCCTGCTCCTTTCTTGCCAGAGCATCTTCCACCCTTCTGGTGTGCTCTACCAAGTTCTGGTTTTCTTTTTGGAGGTCACCCAGCCCCTGGAGGGCCAGGTGATTTTCTTCAATTTCCTTTTTTAAGTGGCAGACTTCCTGGCCTAAAGTGTCTCTTTCCTGACTCAGAGCCTGCATCTGTGCTGCCATGTCGTCCCTCTGTCGTTGAAAGGCACCAGCTTTTTGGCGCTCCTCATCAAACTCTGCCTGGGTATCCAGGTCTTTCAGAATCAGTTTATTGCTCTCCTCTTTCTCTCTATCTAGCTGGCTTTGCAGGGTGACTACCTGCTCCGCGCATGCCCTGTTGAAATTGATCTGTTGCTCCAACTTTTTCTGGTTCTGCAGTAAGGAGTCCAAACTGTCTTGGTGCTCCTTCTGCAGGGCCAGAAATCTGGTATCCTGGTCTGTCTTTTCCTGTTGTAGGATGCCCATATCCTCTTTTATTTTAATGATATATTGCCTACTATCATTTTCTGACTCCTGGCTCCTCTACAGCCTCTGCTCAGAAGAGGCCAGATCAGATCGGGCCTTCTCTACTGCCATCTGTTGCCTATTTGCCAGATCTTGGCTTTCAGTGCATTTATCCTGCATGTCTCCCATATATAGGTACAGGTATGCTGCTATCCTGGCAATCTTATTGTGTTCATCTTTGGCTTTAGGAGCCATATATAGTTCACTCAGGGCCACATGTAATGGACCCTGATCTCTCCATAGGTCTGACCCTGTTTCAGTGACCTGTCGCGTGATGGCCTGCAACCAGGCATCCTGGCCCTGTTCAGTCCATTCACCTCTCACAAATAGTTTATGTAAGAGGTGCTCTCTGGCTATTTTCATGTCTACTAAGGTCGTCATTCTAGAGATTGGTCTCTGTCCTGATTTACAGAAGTTTGTATTTTATTTTTGCAAAACAGACCTTTTCCTAAGAGCGTTCCTTTGAGGAGTGCTTTACAGCGTAACACAGCGTGGTGATTCGACCGGATATGTGTATCTGGTCAGCTGGCACACTGTATTAATCTGCACAAATGGTAGATCTAACCCAAACGTCCGGCACGAGCCCCCAATTTGTAAGAGGATTCAATTCAGCACTACAGCCAAGTCAACGCCTAGTCTAGAATACTGAATGAAAACCCTTATTGATATATCTTTATGTCCAGTTCATGCGTTCTGGATGACTACCCCTATATAACACCCCTCTCTCAGAATCCCCCTGACCCCACTGAGCCAAGAAGTAGTTCTGTTTTGCAAGTTAAAAGGTTTAATTGATAATTTAAACAATAGATATATATATCACACTTTATAATAAATTAATAATTGAATGTCACACTTAATCTGAGATGATCAAGATTAACAACGGAGAATCTGGCACTAGCACACTTCTTGATAATCACTAAGGAGTTGACATGAAATGGATAAGATAGCAACAATACTTTTATGGTTTCCAATGGATGCAATGTGGAATGAAATGCAGTACAGAAAATAACTTGATAGGATTTCAGCAAAAGACAATGTAATCACTTTCTTGGACAATTCACCCCCCCCTTTTATGCCATGCAAGGAAATGGAAGAAAGGCACACAATTCTCAGAAATGCAATCAAATGTAATTCAGTTCACCCCAGCAACTTAGACTACAGACGTTGAAATCACAGGCCCAAATGCTTTTAAATGTGCTGGCAATGTAGAAAAAAATATGCTAAAATGCTTAAATTCCCTCTAGGAGGTTCAGGGTGAGTGAAATCAAGTTAATATTAGTCCAGGCTCACTTTAGCAAGGATCTAGGAGTAATTGGTGGGTTAAACGAATTTTTGGCAAATGAAAGGCAAGCAGCAGCAGATTTTTACACGTGAAGAAATTTGCAAATCGCTGCAAAATTCGCGAATGCGTCTGGTGCGATTCCAGAGGAAATACAAGGGCCCGCAATATCGTTTTGGGGTCCTAGGAAAGCCTAGGATCTCAGCTTCCAGATGAAAGTTACTGCAAGTCTCTAGCACAAATGGTTACGGAGATATGAGCGATTAAATAAAGGTCGTTTTTCAGATTTGAAATTTTAAAGTTCAAAAAGACAAGTGCAGCTTGCAACTAGAAAATGACAGGTGACAGCTTTACAAATGACAGGTGACAGTTAGGAGGCAGTTCTACTTAGATTAAAATAGGATTGAATTATATTATTTTAACTAAGAGATTGGTTCTGCACAGTCTGCTAGGTACTCACAATATATTTTTAAATATGCCTTGCCACGGATCTGGTCAGGTTTAGGACTGGACTCTGGTCTCTGCACTTCACAGTGATCTGGGTCAGCTCTCTCTGCTGGTCTGGTCTGGGTCTCTGAAGGTTGATGGAGGTAAAATATGGATTTTCCCGGCAGAGCTTCCAGCTGCAAATGGATTTGAAGGTCCCTATCTGTAGTGTCTGTCTGCTTTTATGTGTTTAGAATGTGGGTGTGTTCTAGCATCACTGACCCTACCTCTCTCTCAGCTTCTAATTGGTCAAACTTCCATTTCTCACTTGATTGGGGGAGCTAAGTTGTGTCAGAGTGATGTCATTTTACAGCCTGCAGAAAGTCCACTCCTCCTGTCAACTTACACACAAATCTAGATTTGAACCAAATACATATTTGCAGAGGTACATATTGTTTTAAAATTACACGCACCCCTCACATATCACAGGAGGTATACCCTGTCCAAATCTGCTCTTCCTGGGGGCTTGCATTCAGAAATGGCAATATTTTGCACTTTTTAACTGGTTTGCAATACCGTACATTACCCCAAATTTACACACATGTGCGCAAGGAGTATGGACATTAATTGATGAAGTGTCAGATTTTTCACATGCACACATTTTGAGTAATATCCTCTTTTCCGCTAAAACCCCCCTGAACATACCACCGGGTCCTAGCACGTCTTAAAACGTGGGCAGAAAAATCACAAGAATTATGGTGTCATTTAAATAATTTTCACAAGTCCGTACTATGAGTTATTCATCTTTTTAGAGTTATGTTCTGGCCCCAAAGGGGTGTGCTTTTCCTCCAGCACAAGGTTGAATTTCTGGTTTTTCCAGTTCTGCCAAGCCAGCTTGCTCTCACAGGCAGTGCCCCTCCCCTTTACTTCCAGGAGGAAGCTCCATTTACGACTGCCGCCAATAAAACATTTGCCTGAGTCAGGACAGGGCTTTGTTCAGAGCTCCTGTATTCTGTGGGGGCTCCCCTTAATTCAATTATCAGAGAGATGGCATATCCTTAGTGTGGCCAGCAAAAGGCAGATAGGCCTGGGAACACAGCTGTGACTCAAGTTTCACTCCTGATGGGGGTAGTTGCCAGGCAAAATTGGAATCTCTTTAAGCCAGTTTTTAGCTACATGTCATTTCTGTTCCCCAGTTTCCTGCATTCAAATAAAACTAAACATTTTTACACATGCAGCTAGAATGCTGATTCTAAGTTTAAAACTATGACATTTAAACAATTGAAACCTATGTGACACTCAAAGTAGGTCACTCATTTCTTTTAAACATTTAGATTGGTAGTGTCTTTCAGTCCAAATTTACTTAAACTGCTGAAATCCACAGCTCAGCCAGTCTTGTTATAAACCTTCAAGTCACTTCAGAATATAACTTTACATTGGATCCACCTCTTACAATGTCTTTCTTTGGCATGTTTTGGGTTCATTTATTCAGTTTTCTACAAAATCTGGTGGTTTTAAAACGCCGGCTTTTGGATAGTGGTGAGTACTGGTACTGCACCCCTTTTTGGGATTTAAGAAAATTAATTCCCAACAGTTATGGGTTTGCTTTTGGCAATCAGCATTGCCATTCCCAATGGTTTCAGACTACTGTGTGGGTAGTCCAATGGTGGTTTTAGGCAGTGTCCTTCTGTGCCCATAACATCGGCAAAAATGAGCGGCAGCCTATTCTTCATGCATTTCCCTGTGCATTTTCTGGGGAGCTCTGGCCATCATGATGTTTTCATGTCAGTACTGCACAGTTTTGAGGTAGGGCTCGGATGCATGGGTAAATACATCCCACAATACATTCATAGGAAGTGCTGTAGGGCACCTAATCGCATTGTAGGCACGTAAATAGTTTGAAATGGGGTGCAAATGCTAGCAGTAGGTAGCACAGTGACTAGGTGTAGGTAAGACCTTGGCTAGGTATGGGCAACACAGGCTATATATACTAAGCAAAGGCAACACAGTGGCTAGGTATGGGCAGCACAGGCTAAATATGGGTAACAGAGGCTATGTATACTAAGCAAAGGCAACACAATGACTAGGTATGGGCAGCGCAGGCTATGTATGGGCAACAGAGGCTATATATACTAAGCAAAGGCAACACAGTGGCTAGGCACAGGCAATACAGTGGCTAAGAATGGGCAACACAGGCTCTGTATACTAAGCAAAGGCAACACAATGACTAGGTATGGGCAGCACAGTCTATGTATGGGCAACAGAGGCTATATATACTAAGCAAAGGCAACACAGTGGCTAGGCACGGGCAACACAGTGGCTAGGTATGGGCAACACAGAGGCTAAGCAAAGGCAACACAGTGGCTAGGTATGGGCAACAGAGGCTATATATACTAAGCAAAGGCAACAAAGTGGCTAGGCACAGGCAACACAGTGGCTAAGTATGGGCAACATAGAGGCTAATCAAAGTCAAAACAGTGGCTAGGCACAGGCAACACAGTGGCTAGGTGTGGGCAACACAGGCTCTGTATACTGAGCAAAAGCAACACAGTGACTAGGTATGGGCAGCGCATGCTATGTATGGGCAACAGAGGCTAAATATACTAAGCACAGGCAGCACAGTGGGATGGCATAGGCAACACAGGGTTATATATGCTAAGCAGGGTAACTCAGTAACCAGGCAGATAGGTTAGTGTCTCGTTTGGTGCAAAGTGTTGGGTGGCAGAGTGGGTGTAGGTTGAATGCAACCCGCCCATAGTAAGTTAAACGCTTGTATGGTACAGTGAGCAAGTGATGTGGGGAATCTAAGTGACAAACTTAGTATAGTGAACAACAGGTAGTTTCCCAGTTTACAGTGTGGGTCGCTACAGGCAATAGTCTTAAAGCGGCGTTCCCAGGTAATTAGGGGAAGAGGCAGCACGGCTAAATGCAGGTGGTATCCACGTGGGGGGGGCATCAATAAACAATAGGCAGAAATGCGGGGCTTTCCATACACTGTACCTTAGAGGGGGTGGCATCCAGAAGATGGTCTTTTGTGCAGAGAAGCAGCGTTCCTGGCAGGCTGCAGGGACCGGCAAGGGACAGGCCTGGACAGGTGCAAGCCTTAGAACAATGGCCTTTGAGAAAATGGTGAACAATGCTGAGACCTGGCACAAGATTGCTTTGGCGGTGCTTCAGGTGGCTAGGACAGGATCCAGAGATCATCGTACACCTGCCCCTTCTTTAAGTCCAGGGGATAAGGTGTGGCTGGCTTCTCGTTTTCTCCCATGACATCTGTTAACTTCCAAACTCTCACCTAAGTATTTTGGTCCATTTCAGATCATGGAGACCAGGGATCTGACAGCCTTTTAGTTGTGCCTTCCTCCTTCTGGATACATCCAGTCTTCCACATGTCTGAACTAAAACCCGATATCCTAGACAGGTTTCATTGCCAAGCATAGCCATGTCCCCCTCCAGTATCTACCTCAACGTGTCTGAAACTTGAGGTGGCTGATATCAGTGTCTCCCATTATCATCACGGTTGCCTCCATTATCTGTTGGACTGGAGGGGGTATGCTCCTGCTGATCGATTGTGGGAACCTCCCTCCAGTGTCCACATGCCTAGATTGGTCAGACTTTTTCATCGGCTACAGCCAGGTAAACCGGGTATGTCTCCGCTTGGAAGGGGGCATACTGCCATAAGCCGTTTCCATCAGCATTCGCATTGACATCGCTGGAGGCATGTGGGTCCGTTGTTCCTCACTTCCCCCAGGATGGCACTGAGTTTGCCATGTAGCGGTCTAAGCATCACACGTTCAGCACGTTCATGCTTCCCGGAAGGTGTTATGAGCAAGGGTTGCCAGGACAAAAGTGTGTTGCTTATTTTTGGGCAGGACTCTCCATACGTTCTTTCTAGTTGTTCCACACTTCTATTCTGCCTTTATCTTGGTTTCCAATCTTTTCTTAATTCTTTATCTATTCTTACTAGAATCACACATTCAACCTTATTGCTTGTATTCCTCACTCGCACGTCAGCCCTGCTAGTTACATTTCACCGGTATGAGAACCCGAGAGCCATCATTTACATAGAAGTCCCTGTACAGTCTCTGATTTATATTAATACTCTTATCTCATTTCTGACAGTGTGCTCGAGTGATGTAGAAACAGGGAGTGCCTCCTGAGATGGACCTCAATACACGATAACGAAGGATCGGGAAAGCAGTTGGTTGACTACTTGCCCCACAGAAATCCACAGCAATGAACGGTGCAGATTCCAGTTTTCCACCACTAATCAGGACTGCAGGGTTTTCTTCCGCAGGGGGTTTCCCTGGATCCCATGCACCTTTATTGTCCGGTTTTTAAGATAGAGAGTTCAAAACACACCATGATTCGAGAATCCCGGAAGGCACACATATGCAATTACACGTTGAGGGTACAGTGTTCAAAACTAGGGGTGTACCGAATAGTGAAATTACTATTTGGCCGAATACCGAATAGTTAGCAAAACTATTCGGCCGAAGCCGAATAGTGAGCTGAATAGTTGGTTTTTTAAATACATTGTGGGGGCAGGGAAAGAAAGGGGGGCAGGGAAAGAAAGGGAAACTGCTTATTGTCGGCAACCCACTGATGCATTTACAAGGTTAGTCATTTTATTTATATTATCAAGTGAACTTATGACAGGAGATTACTCCCTGACAGTTCTTGGTTGTTTTGGTATCTTTCACATTGGCGGGTTTTTCCACTGTGATGAGGCAGTTACTCCTGAGGCACTCTTGAGATGTATGGTTTCTCGTGTCACTACTATAATGAGGGAGATCACTCTCAGGGATGTAGGATGAGATGTGTAGGAAGAGATAGTGGAGATGTGTAGGGAGATACATGAAAGGCTGTAAGTGGGACATGACTTTACTTTCAGTGGAAGCAGTAAAGTGTAGGGAGATATATGAAAGGCAGTAAGTGGGACATTACTTACTTTCAGGTTGTGGCTTCTATCTGGGTTGCCTGACCACGGGGGTTGCAATACTGCTGCATGCTGGTAGGACAACACATTTATTTGTGATAATTGAGGCACACGTGTGCAAATGTACTCTGAGATAGCCAGGGAAGTGTAATTTTCATGTACAAGAATTCAGTTCCTTTTAAATGTCATTTGGGGAAATTGTATTTTATACTAAACGTCGCTCTTGCCAAATATTCACGCCCCAAGGTCGAAGTGGGTGAAATTGACATTGTGTCCGCATGTTGAAATTTCTCTCTTACTGTTTATATTTGCTGAGTTATATTCCCATGACTATTTGTGTCGCTATTTAACTTTGCTGTTTTTCAATTGGTAAGTTCAATTATAAATGCACATTCTAAAAATGACTGCATGTCTTGATACATTATTTATGGTTCCCGGGTTGTGTCATTTGTTTTCCGTGGGTTCACAGATAGACAGATTGTATGAGTGTGATGTTTTGGCTGTGCATGCTGACAGCTGACCAGATCTGTCGAAGACAGTAGTCGAGTCTGGTAGATAAGTGACTGGAAGGACAGTTCGCTGTCAAGTTCCTGTAGGTACAAAGTCTGCTAGATTGCGCTTACAGTTGACCCTAGGCAGAATACAGAGTGAGCAGGGGAGTCTTGTCACATTATATAGAGCATCAATATAAATACGCTGCGCCACCACGTTGCCACTATTTTACCACTATTTTACCACTGTACTAAAATACCACCCAAATTATGTAACAGCCCTCTGACAAAACTCGTAACAGGGAATACTTCACTCTTGGTTCTCTGGGCCTCACTACTATCATGAGGGAGATCATTCAAGAGGTATACTTGACTCTTGGTTGTCTGGGTATCACTACTCTAACTAGGGAGGGAGATCACTCCTGAGCAATACTTGACTCTTCGGGCTCCTGGAACCCACCCGGTTTTCCCACAACTCATGTTACCTCTATCTTCACTGGAGAGTGCTTCCGGTTCTTCCCGCAGTCTCAGGTTGTGTTCGTTTCGCACAAATTCTGTGCTTATTCCTGCTTTGCTCTTCTTTGGTCTGTGCGATTCCACAGAGACCTTGGTGCAGTTGTCTCTGCATGTTTTATGGACCCCACAGTCCATCTTGGTTCTGCATGTTTCTTTGGTTCTTCTTCGTCTCAATCCAATCTGGTCTTAAAGATGTGATAGTAGAGATGTAATAATAACATACAGTAGTAGTTTCAGGCTGGGAGAGAGAAGGAGTTCATAGGCCCATGACTTCTGGGAACAAGGGTTTAGGGAGGTCATTCACAAGACGAGAGTCTCTCCCTGTGAGGTCCTCCTGCTTTTTACTGCACTAGGGGGACTACTAGGTAGCGGCCTCACCTCCCTATCTCATAGGGAAGGGCTCCCCTTTGGGGAGAAGTGATTAGATCCCGTGAATCATCACAACACCAACCCATTTCCCTGATACTTGGTGCACCCTCAATTGTCACAGCCTATCAGCTGTATGCAGCCAATCGAAATTACTTGTCACTGCCAAGAAACATGCACACCTAGATTTCATTAGTATGGCCCATGGTGAAATATTTGGTAATTAAAGTAACATTTCACAACAATCCATTGTCCTAATGCTTGTTTCTTCACCCGGTGGGGCATTCTCTAAAAAGTGGTAATTGCATGGAAGTGCTCGCCAATGTTAGCATTTTCATGGACTTGGTTCCCCTCTTTGTAATGTTAATCATTTGTAAAATGTAGTGCAACAGGTAAGTGCTAAAAATAGTGAAATTGCATTTAGACCTTCATTTTGCACTAATTTTTGGAAAAATGTTTATGCCATGTGCCATATAATATGATGGCAGACAGCACTTGCATTGGATTCCTGGGAGATCTGCCTGCTTTTTCACGGTGTGAAAAATAGGCAGTGTCGTTTTGGTTTTATGCTAGCATGGAAATGTCATGCTGGTGCAAAACCACGTGGTATTTTAAGATGTAGGTGCAATGCACGGCATAAACGGATGTCCTATTTTGTGCACCCTCTCCATCTCAAAAAGAATAGAAATATCCTGGAGTATAAATGAGAGGTGTAAACTGCTCATTCCTTGGTTTTCATTTATGTACCCCTAACTTGCACGGACGTAACCCTGCAAATGTTCTCGCCCTGGGGATCTTGAAAAAGAATTGATCTTGTGACTATGGGCCTCATTACAAGTGTGGCAGTGCAGAAACGAGGGTGCCGGTAAGCTCACCGATACCCTCTTTTCCGGACTGCCACACTAGGAGCCTGCCTGCCGGGGCCACTGCGCCCGACAAGTCTGACCCTGCCGGGCGCAGCAGCCCCGGTAGGCAGATTAGTCACGGAAGCACTGGCACCGTTAGCAACAGTGCTGGTGCCTCCGTCTCCCCACTCGCATGGAGTCCTATGCGACTCCATGGGAATAGGGACTTACAAAATTCAGCACCTGACTTCCTGCACCGCCGGGACTTGCAATGCCCTGCTGGCATTGGGAAGTCAGACGCCAGATTCAGTGTTAAGGGGTTGGCGACAACCTGCCCATGGCACCAGCGGGTCACCGTCAACCTCGTAACGAGCTCCTTTGTCTACACAAGTAGTAATACTTTCATGAACTTTGATTCTTGAGATTATGTAAAGTACTGATTTTACTAGGACAGGACTATTGTTTTCCTATCACATATACTCTCTTCACTGTACGACCCATTATATCAATCATCCTCCCACCTTTTGTAAAGTATTTGATTAGATTTTTCATATTTGAAATTGTTTGACTAATGGCAAGATAGCTCAGCGAGTTAATGAGTCAAACCAGACATGTGTGTCCAGCATTCAGGGCATGGTTCTGAATCATGGCAATCACGACTCAGTCCTTCATCCTTCCACGGCCTATAGATAACGTTCCAGTGTATTGGAGATTAATAACACATATTTTTAGAGCACTTAGAAGTGGTAGGAACACCTCCTCGATTACTATTACATTCTAATTAATCATTGTACCCCCAAAGTTCCAGAAGGAATCTATCAACTGGATCGCATATGCTACCGAGTTAGGTGCATTGCTTTGGTGCCTTCAGGACAACTCTTTGCTCCACCTGGGTGAACCCAAACTTTTATTTAACTGTATAGGGTATAAAAAAGTATTAATTCCCTCCCCGGTGTAACCCGGTTAGTAAAGATTGGCAAGCACAACTTCCTCAGATTGGCAAGCACACCTTCCTCAGATTGGCAAGCACACCTTCCATAGATTGGCAAGCACACCTTCCATAGATTGGCAAGCACACCTTCCTCAGATTGGAAAGCACACCTTCCTCGTTGAAGCCATTTTCCTTGTGAAATATTCCATAGTCATGTTCTCTGTAAAGTGCTTCACTGAATAATATAGACATATGGGGCCTCATTACGACCCTGGCGGAATGGGTTAACGGGTGCCGCAAATGGATGCGGACCCATTAAACCCATTCCGCCTGATTACGAGGTCCCCTCGCGGGACCCGGTAACGACGCATGGTAAAACCAGGCGTTGTTACCGGGTCCCGCGAGGGGACCAGGGAGCTAACAACAGGCCGGTCGCAATCGGCCCGTTGTTAGCTCCCTGCACCCATTCCCATTGAGCCCTATGGGGGCTCGAATGGGAATGGGGAAGGTCCGGACCCGGGTT
Organism: Ambystoma mexicanum; assembly: GCF_040938575.1. Classification (NCBI taxonomy): domain Eukaryota; kingdom Metazoa; phylum Chordata; class Amphibia; order Caudata; family Ambystomatidae; genus Ambystoma; species Ambystoma mexicanum. Next base: position 1,578,772,803 of record NC_090929.1, on the reverse strand, counting down.
CCCTGAGGGAGGAATTACCGGGCCCTCCAAACTCGGAATAGCCCGGTAATTCCCCATTCAGGGAACCCGGACCCGGTTTTGGAGGCAGCCATGCCGCCGTAATGAGGCCCGTGGAATGCTTCATCACCACTCCAGGACATCAGGCGCAGTAAGACGAGTGCACACCTACGGGTGTGCACTACCCCTAAACTGATTTAATATGAACGCTAACAGACGACAGATGCAATTACAGGCAATTGCGGTTGAAGTGTTTCTATCACTACTCGCTCCCATGCCTTTTTTATTGATGTTCTGTCTCTCCATCTATTCCTTGTTATAGTCTGCCTGTCTCCCCGTTCCCTCTAGGCTCTAACCTTCTCCCCCTTCCCTCTACGCATCTATACTACGCTCGCTTCCTGGGACACCATGAGTTTCGGCACTCACTCTGTAACTACTGAACATAACAAAGCTCTGCACTACACAATAAGGGCACCACACATGCCATGCCCAGGGGTTACACCTCTGGCGCTGAATGTGTTTTTTTCTAAACCATGATGCTACAGCACAACTCGCTGGATGTAGGTAACCATGGTGACAAGAGACTGGCAGATCCCAGCATCCTAGATGCAAACATGCAATTAAAGCCGTGGGGTTTCTACAGTTCGACCCAGTTAGATATATCTATTCGTCAGCCGCCATTTTATAGACAGTCCACACACTGCTTCGGCACGTTGACGGGTTTGAGTAAGATTGTCATGCGGCTCCCATAGAACATATCTTCCTGTGGATATGTTTGCTAATGTGCTCCCCCTGCACCGCAAACAGGCTAGTAATTTAATTGCATTTTGACTGTGCAGCCCCTCTTCGTTCAGCAGGGCGAGATATTCCGCGCGTTCTGAATACTTCATTATAATGAGAACATCTGAAGCCTTTTACAGGATACACCAGAGGTGCTCCATTGGAATGCACAAGGCCTTGGAACGTATTTTCGAGATGACCCCGTTGCCTAGGGATGCCGAGGCCATGTGTGTCTGGCCACTCTGCTAATCTTCAGTGAATGTTAATAACACAGTCCACTCCCCAACCATTCTTTGCCGCAAGGTAGTATGTTTCCCCCATTTCTACATGGAATAATGAGCGCAGTGTAAATGCAACATTGGCTACCCTAATATATCACTGATAACGTTAATGGGCTCATTACTTCTCATTAATTTTTTGCGGAACTTCGTCATGAATAATGTATTGTTAAAAAGCAGATTGTAGTAATGTTTCTGCTGATCAGTAGGCTGAGATGTTGCGGTGAAGCCTTACCGAGTAGTGAAAATACAGGTCATACGGCAACTGTGCTTTTAATACACTGAACACGTACATCAGCAATCAGGAGTTAAATCTGGTTGATCCAGAAGGGTAATGTAATGTGACATTAAGCACCCGTTCCAGGGGCTGAAACGGATGATAAACGAGGACTTTTAACGAGGGACCCGGGACATTAACACGTGCTCCATCCCCTGGAATGGGTGCTTAACGCCATTAGCACCCAGAGTTACCAAAGAGGTAACCCAGGGTTCTAAAAAAAAATATGATTTCATTCATTGAACGGGAAGCGCGAAGGCGTCCCGTTCAATAAATGGAATTCTTTTCCAAGATGGCCACCATGGAAAAGCACGGCGGGACTCTTCGGAGCCCCTATTCCCTTTCCATGTCGGCGGGAGAAGCGGGGAAGAAGCTGCTGCGTCGGCCTGCACCGCCACAACAAACAGTTAAGTGGGGATGGGAAAAAGGCAAAACATTTTTAAAAAGAGGGAACGGAGGGTGGGGGAAGATGGCAGTGGGGGGAGCCGGCCATCAGGCGGCATGGAACGTGGCCTTTCACCGGCGGTTCAACCCTGTCTTCCTCGCCACCTGATTGGCTGGCTCCCCCGACAGGATGCTAATGTAATGTAAAATGGTCTTATGTTGCGCCCTTCTGCCAATAATATTGGGCACGCTTCACATGGCTCTGTAGGAAAGGAGGGCAGGGTGTGTTAGTTGGATAGTGGGAAGGTCGATGCATTTGGTGTTGATCAATGCAGTTCAGAGGTACCTGTGTGTCAATATGAAAATCTCCATGTTGTTTGTGGTTAGTACTGACTTGGCAGGTTAGCCATATGGGCAGTCATCGGATTGTGGAATTCAAAATGAACAGCATGGTTGTTGATAGAAAGTTCTATAACCTAGAACTAGGAGATCATTTTTAGCAGCTGGTAGGTGCAAGGATGGAAGATTTTAGTAGAGGGGAGTTAGTTGAGGATGAGGAGGGTATGATATGGTATTTATAACACCCCTATACACAAGTGTTTCAAGGAGCGAGTTGTGGGGGGGAATGTTGTCACTTTCTGGCTCTTGGTGGTAGATTTCACTGAGATTAAATGTGTGGACCAGTGCCACGCAGGGCAGGTTTCATGAGTCAGCTTAGTTTCCTGCAAGAGTTTCGAAAAATGCTTGTCGTAAATTAGCCCAAGTTTCTGGTGCACAGTTTTTAGTTGGTCTTGAGCTGTTTCCCAAAAGCCTGGTTCTTCTCCTCCTGGAAGAGAGGTTTAGGAAGGGTGTTACACATTTTTGTTGCTAGAACTGAAAAAGAGGCTCCTCCTTGACGTTTCTTGTTGGAGTTGGCGGCTAGTACTATTGCAGCATTTCTGGATCAAAGTATTCTGGAAGGAGTATAGTGTTGATACCTACTTCTGAAGGAGGAAGGCATGAAGGATGTACATCAGGGAAGAGGTGATCCTGAGATGCATGTTCTGACTGTCCACCCAACTCCTCCACTTGCCTCATGAGCATTCCCCATTCCTCTGGGCTACCAGCCTGTAAGGTTTATTTTATTTATTGAACATTTGTATGGCAGTAAAAACAGGTGAGTGGGCAGAGGAGAAAACAACAATAATGCCCCTGCTACGCCTTGTGACTTTCGGATCGTCTAAGTGCAGTAACAAGAAGTGAAGGGGGAAGGGTCAGGACAGGGAGAAGAGATGGAGAGAGGGGCAAGAGGGAGAAGTGCAGGTATGATGGGGCACCGGGGAAAGGCAAGTACTAGGGGGATACCAGGAGGGTAAGTGCCATGTGGATCAGGGGTGGGGTTCAATAGTGCGAGGATGCAGGTGGACCAGACTCAGTAGGGTAGTCAGGGAAGGGAGCCTGAGGACAAGTGCTGATAAAAAGGGTGGGGGGAGACTGGTCCAAGGAAGGCCCTGGTAAGACTCATAGGGGACATAGGCAACCAGTTGCAGCAGGAGGAGATGGCTAGCAAGGGAGGGGAGAGGGAAGGGGGTGGAGAAAATAAAGGTCTTGGTTTCAGGCAAAGGGCAATTATGCAAAGGGTTTTACCCATTCGCCTGCTCACCTGGCTCACCTTCCTCCCCCTTTGCTTAGGTGGCCATCATAATCTCTCTTCCATAATTCTACTGCAAACTAACACAATAACTACCAATCATTTGCTCAAAGACAGGTATCTCTGTATTGTTACGTTTTTCCCATTTTTGTTAATTTATTTAAATTGTATTGCTAATTTGTAAGGTGCCTATTCATAGCTGTGGTGCTTCAAAGCGCATCAAGGCAGTGGTGGGAACCAGGGTCAAATGCAAAAAAGAAACATTCTTAATGAGCCTTGAGTCGTTCAGAATGCCCAAGTACAATGAAAGTTAAGCAGAGACACAGAAGACAAAACTGTTGTACTAGGCCTGACAGAGAGAGTGCAAATGCTGTGACATAAAATGAGGTAAGCGGGGGAGGGAGGAAGGGGCAGACCGGATACGTGGATATAAGAAGGCAGAGAAAGGCGAGAAAAAGCACAAATGCAGTGAAGTTGTAGGGTGCAGAGTTCAAAACACACCATGATTCGAGAATCCCGGAAGGCACACATATGCAATTACACGTTGAGGGTACAGTGTTCAAAACTAGGGGTGTACCGAATAGTGAAATTACTATTTGGCCGAATACCGAATAGTTAGCAAAACTATTCGGCCGAAGCCGAATAGTGAGCCGAATAGTTGGTTTTTTAAATACATTGTCCAGCACATGAGAAATACTGCTTCGCAAGACAGTAAAGATCTTGTGAATGCGCGCATCATGGATGCACACATTCAGCTGCCCTTTTGAACCCCATTTGAGCATTTGCACAGCCAAAAGAGGCCCTAGAAATAATGTTTAAATTGGCCCCATAGTACACATTTTCAGCAAGCCTAACCCTTTTCCTCTGGGAAATGTGGCCAATACTGTGATGCGCCGCAACGGAGGGGGTAGGGGGACATGGGAGAACATAACGGGACAATGGAGGGGGTGGGGGGACATGGCAGAACATCGCGGGACAATGGAGGGGGCGGGGGGACATGGGAGAACATTGCGGGACAACAGAGGGGGTGGGGGGCACAATAAAAATAAAAGCATTGCAAGGATCCTGCTAGGATTGGACTCCAAGTGGCTTGCCAAAATATTGTGTGCTCTGGTTCCTGACCGGGCCATAGCCAGCCATCCAACAAACAGTTGCGAGACCCGGGTTGGGATTAGAATTGGAAGCTGAGGCAAACTAAGTAAGCAGTGGCGAGCAGCAGGGCAATGGTGCTCCTGAACAGTTGAAGGCAGCATACGTAAACCCTAAAATGCTGCCTTAATTGCTATTGGCAACTGGGGAGAAGGCAGCACCCAGTCAGGATTGCAGCAACACAACTGAATCTCACAATACAAGCCTGCGTTCAAGCATAAGACAAACACCTTACTCCCAGAGTACAAGAGAATCTGCCTCAGGGGCCTTTCACCCACCTCCTGCCATCTGCCCTATCCCACACCGACTCGCTCCTCAATCCCCAAACTTCAGACTCTGCTGACTCCCAACCTCCTGGCTGTCCCGGACCTGGTATCGGCAGTAAAATAAATACACCAAATTACTTACTCCATACAAGTAATACATTATACTAATTTTCTAATATAGATAACGCTAGATTACCTGTTTTGCATCAGCTATTTGCCAAGAGGCTTTGGGAAGGGATGTGTTCTGCAGTCGCCTTTAAGCTTTATGATGCTTCTAACCTTCCTGAGATGAAACACTAGTGATTAAATGTATAAGCTAACTTTCTAGCTTTAGTACTACCACTCGAGTCTCTTCCTTATTTCCTATCATAAATGTCTTTCATTTACTTGCTAAAGAACAATCTTCTCCTTATCAACTTGTTCTTTTAAAAATCAAATTAAACTCTTTAGCTTCACTGTATTTGCTTAGAGTCCACTAGAACCTTCAATATGTATATAATTGGTCTGTGTATTTCCTTTGTCAGTCTTTGCAAAGATAAGTCCTTTATTTTAACTACTACGGTGGTGATGTGTGTAGTCCTCTTTCTTTATCCATCGAATATCTGGAAGCGATTCTTCATTGAGACATGAACGCCCCCGCGGCTCCAGCTACCACGCTGCAGAGCTTTAGTCACTTTCACTCTCTCTCCTGAAATCCTTCAAACCCGTACGCCTCCGCCGCTCCGGCAACAGCACTGAATATCCCTTGATCAGTTTCACTTTTTCGGGACATGCCCCTGCCGCTCCGGCTAATCACGCTGAGGAGCTTAATTCAGTTTCACTCTCTCTCACGAAACCCTGCAAACACGTACACCTCCGTCGCTCCGGCAACAGCACTGTATATTACTTGATCATCTTCACTCCTTTGGAACACGCTCTCACAAGAATGCCACCACTGCTAGGCAAACTGGACTAACAAACTCTTGTTCAGTTTCACTCTCTCTCAGGAAATGCTGCCAGTTGCCACGTGATTACAATTGGCCGCGCGCATGTAGGAACCGAATGACTCAAGACTTCACTGCGACGCTTCCTCAGTAATAACACACGCTGTAACTGTTATACACAGAAAGTACATTTGCGTGGCAGTCATCGAAAGAGGACTTTAAAAAAAAAAATATATATATATATATATATTTGTTTTTTTTACTTCGGCTTCGAGCAAGTATTCCAGGAACCTTCGGCCGAAGCCGAATAGCTGATTTTCAGCAGAAATTGGGCCGAATACTTACTCGAAGCCGAAGTTCGGTACAGCCCTATTCAAAACACACCATGATTCGGGGAAATGGCCTTGACAATGGCTATTAATCTATATTTAGGTGATACCTTCATAATTGGTCACTCCTTGATCCTCCCCTACTGTCACCAATCATATCCACACCTAATTCTCTTACATGAGATGTGATATCTAACTCCTTGCCATTACAAACTCACAGCTCTTGCCCTCGCTTTCCCAGATCATGCAAGCTCACCCCAACATTACATCCCCTATACTACTTTCCTCCTCCTCTGCCACACACTGACTATTCTTTGTATTACGCAGAAGGACAGCCTGACAGACAATTCAGCTCAAACCTTTTCCTTCCCCTACTCGCTTAAACTCGGCCCTCTGCCTCCTCCATTATGACTCTTACTCTTGGGCAATGAAATGCTTCTGAAATAAAACCTTCCTCACCTACCACTTCGAGTCAATCAATCGGCAGCTTGAGGTTATGGCCATAACAGAAATACGTGGATTGTCCTCCATAACACTGCTACGCTTGCTCCTCTTCCCATCTGTTCTACTGCCTTCATTCACCTTCACCCGATGATGAGGAAAATGAATGGAGTTGGTTTATTAATCAACACGATTAATATATCTATCCCCTCATGCCATGTGCATTTCTACTGCCCTCATTTGGACACATTGGGCCTCATTACAAGTATAGCGGTAGCCATGCCGCTTTTAGCAGCATGGCTACCCCCATACCGGATACCAGGTCTGGGTTCCTTAAATGGGGAAATACCAGGCCATTCTGACCTTGGAGGGCCCGGTATTTCCCCATTCAAGGAACCCGGACCTGGTACATCCCCATTCCCATTCGAGCCCCCATAGGGCTCAATGGGAATGGGGAGGATGCTAACAATAGGCCCGTTAATGACGGGCCCGTTGTTAGCATCCTGCTGTGCTTGTGGGACCCGCTAAGGATGCCTGGTAATGAGGCGGTAGGGGGTTAACGGTGCCGGCAGCTCTAGCGGTGCCATTAACCCCCTACCGCCTGGGTCATAATGAGGCCTATTGACACTTAACTCCTTGTTCCCAACCCCTTGCTATCCTCCTGATCTACAGGCCTCCTTGCCTCATCAATTATTTATTTCCTGACATAGGGCCTCATTATGAGGAATGCGGTAAGGGTTTAACGGGGCAGGTAGAGCTGCCGCCCCATTAAACCCCTACCGCCCCATTACGAGGTCTCCTCATTACGAGGTCTCCCCATTACGAGGTCATTAACAGGCCCGTTGTTAGCATCATCCCCATTCCCATTGAGCCCTATGGGGGCTCAATGGGAATGGGGATGTACTGTGGTCGGCTTCCCAGAATGGGGAAATACCGGGCCCTCCAACGTCGGAATGGCCTGGTAATTCCCCATTCAGGAAACCCGGACCCGGTACCCGGAATGGGGGTCGCCATGCCGCAAATAGCGGCATGGCTACCTCCATTCTTGTAATGAAGCCCATAGACTTCCTTCGTTCTTCCCACTGATGTCTCTACCCCTTAATTGGAGACTTTAACCAGGCACAGATCTCACACCCTCTCCAACTTGAACGAGTCTCTACAATCAGACTACTTCCTGACCTCCCTACATACTCATGCCCAAGGCAACGTCTTCACCTCGTCTTTCTAACATATACCCTTATGCAAGTAGGCTCACAATTAACCCTTTCACATCTGACTGCACTATCATTCACTAAAATGTCTCTGTTCCTCCTCCTCACCCCCTGCAATCTTGTATCTTCAAGATGTCAAACCTGACTCTATGGCTTGCAATTGGGCAAAGGTCAGACCTCTCTCTTAACTCTGTCTCCTCCTCATGCCTCGTCCATCAGGCAGGAATTTTACAATTTCAACCTTGCCCTTTGCACTCCACTACTCTGCTTGTAACTTTAATCCTTCTACCCTCTCCACTACATTGAATTACCCTTAAATTTCACCAAATTATGACTGATTTGCAACTGCAATTTGAATGGTGGTGCTTACACTGCACGCAACTTCATATGAGAACGCCCTGTTTGCACCTGGCATGGCTTGGAATGCTTTCAAATGCAACCACGTAACCAACCTGATTTCCTCTCTCCATGTCCCCTTTTAACTCTCATCTACTGTCGGAGCGAGCCAAGCCCACACTTCACTCATGCACTAATCCTTTGTCTTCTCTACGGCCAGAAGGATAGCTCAGGGGCAAGATAAGGCAGAGCAACACAGGGAAAAACCCGGTCCCGCACAATTGATAAATTAAAAACGTTGCACTCTACTTCTCATCCACGGTCTGTAAGAAGCAAAATAATGTCATCACCCTGCCATCCACTCAGGCTCTTGCTTCTATCACCTCGCCCTCATTCACCTCTACTCTATGCAGCCTTTGTTTCTTCTCCCCTACCTCACCCCCTGCATTGGCTGTAATCCTTTGGATAGCCAATCAGGCCCTGGTGAATCCCTTTTGCCCTCAACCCATTAAAGATCATTCAGCATCGACCTGCTATTATTTCTCATCTCTTTCTAAGATCCACCTTCGTAACATTATCATCCCCACTCTCTTCATGGCAGCCACTGTTCTACATATCCTCAGAAAGCCTCCTGCAGACCCGAACACAATTGGCCTATAGGTCATTGCCCCCTTACTCGAAAGAAGAGTGGAGGATTTGCTCTTCAATTAGATTACTGGTTATTTGGAAGCTAATGAACTCTGTGATCCTCCTCAATCTGGGTTTCCACCATCATCCCTCCACAGAAATGGCTCTGGTCCATGTCTCCAACTTTGTCACAAATTCTTATCACCTCAACCTTCAATCTATCCTTGACCATTTTGACATTTTTACTTCCTTTGACATGGTTTACCATCCATCTAACTTCCTGATACTCTATAATCTTGGGATCCAGGACATTACAATCATAATGAGTGCCTCTTAGTTCTGAATTAACTTTCTCCATCTCTTGTCATATGGAAAACTCTAAACACGTCCCTCTTCTGGTGGGAGTCAACAACATCTCTGTCCTTGGCAAACTACATTCTACCTTTTGCTCTTCTTCCTTTGGCAATCTTATCTCCTTTCAGTTGTCCTCTTTGGATCTGTGACTATCTCTAGCCATGCATTACTGGATGGCACTTCACTGCCCTATGCTCAACTCCTCCGTCTGCTGGTCCAAAATGCCCCACACACCCCACACTCAAAAACGTATTTTCCCTATGGCCTTCCGGTGCTCTACCACATGCTTGCAAACTTGGAGTACTCTTCATCAGAAAACAAAGACTCCACATGTATATCCTCCACTTCCACCCCAGAAAAGTAAAACCTGTCAAACATTAGGACGACCACCATATCCTCCCTTACCACACTACAAACACTCTTAACTCCACTAGGGTAATATGTCATTTTTGCTACTCGAGAGCCTCCCTTTCTACTCCTCTACCCCACTCACCAAAAATCACAACTTTGCAACTCAGGATTTTTTTAGAGCCGTCTACTGTCATCGCCCACTCTTCCCAATGTCCTCCATGCTGGTTGGCTCTCTCAGCAAAAACAAAGAGGTGATGGCTGGAAGGTTTAGAATGAATCTTAACCACTGGCATTGCTCTGGGCAACCCTCCAGACCACAGTTCTTCGCCTGCCAAGCCATTACAGAAGGGGAAAGACCATATGCAAATCAGGCTTGGCCCCACCCTAAAAGGGGCAGTGCAGCCCGAACTGCTAGGCCACATCCCTTCTGCACGAGACCACAAGCATCCCCAAACATGTTTCGCTCTTGTTGGGGCTCATCAATGAGGAGTAGCTTGGGTCTCTAGGCCCAGCAGGCCCGGGACCCATGTCTGGGCATACCCGTCTGACTCGGGGTGACAGAGCAAAAACAAAGAGGTGATGGCTGGAAGGTTTAGAATGAATCTTAACCACTGGCATTGCTCTGGGCAACCCTCCAGACCACCGTTCTTCGCTTGCCAAGCCATTACAGAAGGGGAAAGACCATATGCAAATCAGGCTTGGCCCCACCCCAAAAAGGGCAGTCCAGCCCGAACTGCTAGTCCACATCCCTTCTGCACGAGACCACAAGCATCCCCAAACATGTTTCGTCCTTGTTGGGGCTCATCAGTGAGGAGCAGCTTGGGTCTCTAGGCCCAGCAGGCACGGGACCCACGTCTGGGCATACCCGTCCCACTCGGGGTGACAAAGCAAAAACAAAAAGGTGATGGCTGGAAGGTTTAGAATGAATCTTAACCACTGGAATTGCTCTGGGCAACCCTCCAGACCACTGTTCTTCGCCTGTCAAGCCATTACAGAAGGGGAAACACCATATGCAAATCAGGCTTGGCCCCACCCTAAAAGGGGCAGTCCAGCCCGAACTGCTAGGCCACATCCCTTCTGCACGAGACCACAAGCATCCCCAAACATGTTTCGCCCTTGTTGGGGCTCATCAGTGAGGAGTAGCTTGGGTCTCTAGGTGGCGGCAGCTGACTGATTTTCACATGGCTGGACCCCTTTTGCAAGGGCGCAGACGGACTAAAAAACGGTGGTGTGGAAGGTTGCCCAGAGCAATTGCCAGTGGTTCAGATTCATTCGAAACCTTCCACCCATCACATTTGTGGACACAGTTTGTCTCTCCATGTGAGAGAGGGTATGCCCAGACGTGGCTCCCTTGCTCGCTGCGCCACAGGGAACCAGGCTGCACCTCACTGAGGAGGTCCAACAAGGCCGAAACATGTCTGGGTTTGCTTGTTTTTCTGTGCAGAGGGGACCCGGCCTAGCAGTTCGGGCTGGGCTGCTACCATTGGTGCCGGCAGCTGACTGATTTGCACATGGCTGGATCCCTTTTGAAATGTAGCAGACGGGCTAAAAAACGGTGGTGTGGAAGGTTACCCAGAGCAATTGCCAGTGGTTCAGATTCATTCGAAACCTTCCACCCATCACTTTTGTGGTCACGGTTGGTTGGCTCTCTCTGCACATATCAATATATCTCTGCCTGCTGAAAAGGCTCTTCCTCCGAGAATACCCAAGAGCTTGGCAGGAGACTGGTAAGTAGGACACAACACATTTTCTTGATCTAGTGTTCACATCTTTTCATGGGCTAGTCTAGTCCCACAAGGCTAGTTCAGTCTCCCACCAGTTTCCTCTGCCCATCCTTCATTCAGGTCACCTCCTCAAGTGCTCTGTCTTTTGCACTCCTTATACCTCCCCTTGCTTACGTTAAAAAAGAAAAAAAACTCCAACATACATGCAGTCACATCAGACCTCTAACTACATCTCCTACACCTGAAATGGGCCACACTCTGTCTGGCATGTTGATGCTGCCCACAGGAACTCCTCTAGTCGTGTTTACTCCATATATACAAGACATCCACCTGTAGATACTCCTCTATGCTCCACGTTATTCCTGTGTTATGTCCCATGTTCTGTTAGCTGGAGAGCTGTGGCCCTACAAGCTAGACTTGCTTGATCAATCCTTGAGTAAAGAGGAATGCTATGGATTGTGCGGGCTGTGTTGGCCTGGCATGTGTCACAGGGTCTATCTTTTGTTATCTTTTGCCAGGGGGTGGTCTGCTGTGTTGGTTGTTGTTGGCTGGCAGTTTTGAATGCTGTTCTTTGCTGATTGATTGATTGATGTTTTATTTCTATCGCGCTCGTACGCAAGTGTTTCAGAGCGCGAGATAGCTAGTTGTTTTTTTGTGTATGTCGCCAATCACTGTCCTGTTCATGTGTAATCTTCATATGATCTGTGTGTGTTCAGATTTACTTAAAGGCTTAGAACGAGACATGTCTCAAACCACTGTCGGAACGTGATGTGGTCATGTGATGAGCATATTTCTTTAGATACAGAGTTCCACTGTTATCTGGTCAGGGATGCAAGTCAGGCTTCTCATTCGATGATGCGTGGCAACGTGGTACCACCAGGTAGGCAGCTAGCTGGATCTTAGCATCCTTTTTGAGGTTCAGAGTGTGATCTTTTGATGACATGCAGCCCTCTATGGGGTAGGGCCCAGTGGGTGATGCACGGTGCCTTTAACTCAATCATGTGCATGAATCACAGCTATTGCACATGTTTCGATGCTGGTGGGATGGGTTCCTTCTTCATTAGTCACAGCAGTAGTCTAGTGGCAGTGTTCTGTATTTTCTGCAGCCTTCTCCAGCAATACTCCAGAAGGATCATGAATTCGCTGTTTGCCTAGACCTGTCTGAATTGAAACACTGTAACCAAACTTCACTTGTGTCTGTGAGTGCCAGGAAATTACAGCTGGAATGATTTTGAGAAGATCCAATGTTTTGATTTAAATATTTTTATTGATAAATCTAAACACAAAAGGTGGAGCCGTACAGTGCAGAAGAGTAATCAATACACGGGTCAAAATAGTCTGCCAGCCTATCAAAAAATGTGTCTTGAGCTCCCGCTTCCCGCCTCCCCCACAACAAACCCTGATCCACCCCCCCCCCACCCGCCTAACCACAAACCAAATCCCCCAACAAATTACCAAACACAACAGACCCAGACATTGCTCCTTGGGAGAGGAAAACGGAATGGCTATACATATGAGACAGGGGGGCTGTTTCATGGAATTTGTGTGCCAAAAAACGGGGATTTGTGCGCCATTCTGCCTGCAAATCCCTGTTTAACAAATGAGGATTTGCGGGCAGAATGGCGCACAAATCCCTGTTTTTTGGCGCACAAATTCTATGATTCAGGCCCAGGATCTCGACAGACAAGTGGGCAGATTCACCTGTAGGCACAAGAGGGCAAAGTGGTACCATTTTGGCAATAAAATATTTATGTCACCTAACTACTTCCAACTCACTGGCTGGCTTCATTAATTAAGTGCCAAGGACGAGTATGCTCGTCCTTTTTGCATAAACTTGCATGATAGGCTGGCACTTAATTAAACCAACACTTCAAGTGCAGAAGGATGACTGAGAAGATAGATGTCTTGCAGTGGTTTCATGCCACACAGCTTTGCACTCCTTTTCCTGAAGCACTCAATGCCACTGTGGCCGCACAGCAAACTCTCAAAGGTGAGTCTGTCTCGTCTGTGCACTCGAATCATCAGAAAACCCATGGAAGTAGTGCTGTGGGAGTTAGGGTTCGCCTTTCATTTCTTCCTCTCCAAGGTTAATGGGTGCCAAGAACACCGCCTGCAGATGCATCTTCCAAGAGAGGGAGCAGGCTTTGGGGTTGGAGCGATCACCGCATTATTGGAGCAAGGTGTCTGGAATGTGTCTGCTGTCTCCCCTGGAAAAGAGGGCTTCTGGTAAACCCACTGCATGTGCCCAAAAAGACTGACAGGTGCCAGACAAGAAAGAATCATGAGACCTTCAGTAGAGCAATATGAAAGAGCTGCAGGCTTTCATCTGCTGCTACTTCTCTCAAACATAAGCAATACCGCATGTGGTAACTACAGGACAGCATTGAATCTTATGGGGCCCAAAATGCGGAATAACAGAGAGGTCTACCTGAATTGGAATCATGTGGCCATGTCTGGGCATGTGGTGATTAGCGCATGCAGTAATGGTAAATGAGTTTGGCGGTATCACAGAGGCAATACCACAAAACTTATAATCTGGTCTTAATATTTCGAGAAGCATCCCTTCTAATTCTAATTCTAATGTGTTCTATTTATCGTATATAAAGCGCCACGCACCCGGAGGCCTCAGAGCGCCAAATACATCTAAAGACGAGGTTTGTTGTCAGCGCTCACATCTAGGCTCCACTGATACCCTCTGCCGTCCACATGGCCGCACAAAGTACAGTAAAACGCAGAGCAGCTGGGCCAGCAGCTTAAGCGCCAATTAACTGTAAGTAACACTAATGTGCAATGAGCTGTCTGGCAGCGCTTTCAAGACTTCCGAAGTGAGTAAAAACCTCGCTCTTCAGGAGAGCATCAGCTAAGCACTCGTCCCCGGGGAAGTATGTGTTAGTGCATTGAAGCTGAGTAAATGGCTTGTTTGCATGTGTGAAACCTCATAAAGGACATCAGCTGGTGTTCCAGCCTGTGAAGTAGAGGCGTCCAAGTCATCACCGGATGACCTCCGCCCAGCATGGTGTGCCAATCATCACCTCCCCATCCATCTTCTGCGCATCCTTATCTACGCGGCTGAATCAGCATCCCGGAGACAGCCAATGGACTTGCTCCTTGGACTCCTCCACTGCTATTTTGCCACAGATGGCGCTGTTGATCGTTCCCAATCATCTAACATATGGCTTGAGATACAATTTAGAAATTCTGTTATTTTGTCCCTGTTTTTCGAAACTGTGACTGAAATTATTTTGTAACGAGTATAAAAATTATTAACGTTACACGTGGTATCATTTTTCAGGCATGTAAAAAATATATCTTAACTCTAAAACATATATTTTTGTTATCCACACTTCTTAGCCACTGTTAATTCATATTAGCACTCTGGCAGGGGCAGCCAGCCAATCAGGTGGCTAGGAACGCAGGCTTGAATCAGCAATGAAAGCCTGAATTCTATGCCGCCTGACGGCCGGCACCTCCAGCCACCATCTTCCCCCTACCCTCTGTCACCCTTTATTTTTTTTTCATCCCCCCCCCCCCCTACTTATCTTATTTCGGCGGAGGCATTTGCTGACACAGCCACTCCTTCCCCTTGGCTCCTGCTTCCTGCCATGGAAAGGGAACATGGCGGCCATCTTAAGACAGTATTTTCAGTCATTGACAGGAAATGTGAGGCATCCAATTCAATGACTGAAAATACTTTTTTTGAAGCACCCCGGGGTTCCGCTTTGGTACCACGGGGCGCTAATGGCCTTAAGCCCCTGTTGCAAGTGCTGGAACGGGTGTGGGGGGGTAATGTACCAGAGCCCCAATTAATGGCCCTCACTTCGCTCAGGCCATTAACTTGGCTGCCGGGCCCTTTTCCCCTTCCAGTCCTTGGAACAGGGGCTTAACTCCACATAAATTACAGGCACCCCACTTATCTGTAAAACGGACAAAAGGCAAAAACTGGCTATGGGCCTCATTACGAGTTTCTCGTTAACCTGCCGGTAGCAAAGGCGGGTCACTGGCAAATTCACCTTACCATTACCGGTGCCCGATATCCTGGTGTTACCAGGATATTACGGGTGCTGGCAACGGCGGTAAATTCCCATTCCATGGAGCTCCATGTGACTGCATGGAATAGGT
This sequence comes from Ambystoma mexicanum, assembly GCF_040938575.1. Lineage (NCBI taxonomy): Eukaryota > Metazoa > Chordata > Amphibia > Caudata > Ambystomatidae > Ambystoma > Ambystoma mexicanum. Next base: position 1,578,757,627 of record NC_090929.1, on the reverse strand, counting down.
TTGCCCCAATCACCGGAGCCTGGTACTACCAGTGCCAGTAACTGGGGCAATTCTTTGCCGGTAGGGTTCTGAACTCCCGGCAGGTCAAGCCTCGCAGTAGTTCACTGCCCCTACCGGCAAACTCCGAGTGAGTCTGGTAAAAATGTCAGATCCAGTATTACCGGCATTTCTTTGGGCATTTTTGCCAGACTGGCACACTCTTAATGTTTTGGAACTTACTTTGTCAGACTCTTGGTCTCCTAGAGGTGGGATGCTGTCTAGGTGGCATGCTCAGTGTAGTCTTCCTCCTGCATTTTCAGTGAACTCCCGCAAGCTGCCTGTTGCTGTGCTAAAGCCAGTCAAGCAACAAAGAGATCCAGAGTCATGTGTGCATGAATAGGTCCTGTTTGTTTGGCCCATCATACCAATTCCTTTGCCGCTCCATGGTAGTATTATGGCCCACCGCATGATTCAGGAGCGGTGATACAACCAAAGTGCCTGATCTTATAATGTGTCATTCTCTTGAGGAAAGACAACATGCCAGAGCGTCATAGTGGGGCTGGTCTGGGCAATGGTGATACTCTTCTAGCATGCTAGATAGTTAATGGGGAGTATAATAAGGTACTGTGCTCTGGCACTGTAGAGGAAAAGTGCAAAAGAGAATTATTGCTGCCACTGGCTGATGGGCAGGGCAGGGCATTTTCAGAATATGAGGCACAATCCAGAATGGATTTGGTTGTTTAAGTTATGTATGTATGTGGTGGCTGATTATTTTTTTAATTGGAAGGGCAGAACTGTTTCCCACACATATGGCAGAGCGACCGAGCATAATGAGGGGACCCTGAGTAAACCAAATGGGATTCACAGGGGTACCCCCACTCCCAAGAATTTATTTTGTATTTTATATTGGGTTAAAACTGTCCACACAGCACACTTTCTGTGAAAAACTGGGTACAAATCTAAACGGTTTGCAATTGGTTTTGTAGGGTAACTCCAATCCAAAAATGCAGTCACTGCAAGTCACCAACAGTGCACAGGAACATTTCCCAATACATTTTCATGATGCCTTTGCCCACAATATATGCCAGTATAGATCATTTTCGCAATGGCTCTACCCATTCATTTCCATGCTTGCAGCTTCATTATATGCCAGGATTCTTATATAAGGACATACCCATCTTTGCTTTGCACATATTGCAGTAATTATACTATAAGAATCAAAACCACTCTGGCTCTGCCAATATATGCCCATATATTCCACTATCCCCACAAAAGAGCATACTCCTGTTGCCCTCTCCTTTTAAAATGCAATGACACAATAAGAAAACATGTCCTAACTGGCTTCCAAATGTAGTCCTGTTTAGACATGTAAAAACATTTAACATGCTTGCTTTATCATAGATGCCCAGAATTGTAAAAACATGCCACAGTAATAAAGGGATAGACTGGCTACCCCAAAATGCATGTCTAGCCAAATAACACACATTCCTGCTTAATCATATATACCCAGTAATAAACATCAAGCCGCAGTAAGAAAGGGCTTGACTCGATATCCCAAAAGGCCAGACTAGCCAAGTAATAACACATATAATGCTTGGTTTATCATAGATGCCCAGACAAAAGTCATTCTACAGTAATAAATGACTACAATGGCGACCCCAAAATACAAGCTTAGCCAAGTAATACAAATATCATACTTACTTTTTCATAGATGCCCAGAAAAAGTCATGCAACAGTAAGAAAGGGCTAGACTGGCTGCCCCTAAATGCCAGTCTAGCCAAGTAAAAGCAAATGCCATGCTTGGTTAATTATAGATGTTATTTTATGTTATTGTAACTTATACTGCACACCACTGCCATTGTCATGGTCTCCAGGCACTCCTATGCTGAGATGACAAGACAAAAGTCATTCCACAGTAAGAAAGGGCTAGAAAGGCAACCAGAAAATGCCATTCTAACCAAGTGATAACATAATACGTGCTTGGTTTATTATAGATGCCAGGACAAATGTCATTGCACAGTAAGAAAGGGCTAGCACAGCGACCCCAAAATACCTGTCTAGCCGTGTAATATCTTATACCATGCTTGGTTGATCATAGATGCCCAGAAAACAAACATTGGCAAAGCCAACGGGTTTGTCGTTTACTGCTATTCTTTGCATTTTGCATATATAGGCACCAGGGTAGACAAGAGGATGTGTTAGAGAGGGTAGAGAGAGGGGATAGAGGCATTGGGGTAGAGAAAGTGTGGGATGTTGGGTGGGGTATAGAGAGTGAGGATTGGGTGGGTGGAGGTAAAGAGAGTGGGAGTAGGGTGGGTGGCGTAGAGAGAGTGGTGGTAGGGTGGGTGGGTTGGAGAGAGTGGGGGTTGAGTGGATATGTGGGGGCAGAGAGAGTGGGTAACGGTGGGTGGGGTAGAGACAGCAAGGGTCGGGTGGGTGGGTTCGGGTAGAGAAAGAGGGGTAGGGTAGTTGGGTGCGGTGGAGAGGGTGGTTCTAGAGGGGTTGGGGTAGGGTGGGTGGGGGTAGAGATGGTGGGTGCTGGGTGGGTGGGTTTTGGTAGACAGGGTGTATTTAGTGTGGGTGGGGGTAGAGAGAGTGTGGATTGGGTTGGCAGGGGTAGAGAATGTGGGGATTGGGTTGGTAGGGGTAGAGGGGGAGGAGGTAGGGTGAGAAGGTGGGTTACAGTGCATAGGAGTGGGTGAGTGGGGCTTGGAGAGAGTGGGGTTGGGTAGGCAATGATAGTTGGTTGGGAAAAAAACATGAATAACAAAGCAGACTCAGGAGGACTTGTTAAAGTATACCAATATATCCCCAACAAAACCCCACCTATTAATGTAATGATGGTTGGGTGAATGGGGTGAGTCGGTGGGGGTAGATGGGGTGGACATGGAATGGTTGTTTGTTTGCAGAAAGGCAGACTCAGGAGGACAAAATACCATATCTGCAGTCAAATGTTGCCAAAAAATAGCCCAAATGCCTGCAAAAAGAATCCAATTTGTAATCATTGGTTATGAGCATAACTGACCTAAAGACATTTGACCTAAAACATCTGATTGAATTTTAGTGACCTTTTTCTGGTATATGGGGGTGGGGAAGGACATGGATTAGGTTGAGGGGAAGTGGGGGGGCTTGTAGGAGGTCTCCCCCTGGCATTTTAGACCCGAAAAAAGGTCAAATAAATTTGATCAAATGTGATTAGGTCAAACGTTTTAGGTCAAATAGACCCAAACCAATCACTTCACAGCCAGGAAATGGAAAGTCGACTTGCTTGTTACAAAGCTGCTGATTTGAGCAAATATATTTAGAGAATTTTTCATTGGGTAGTAAGGTGGTGAGGTTTGGAAAAAAAAGTGATTTTAGTGTTTTGGCAGTTTCATGCCAGGGTGTTGCCTGTTGCTTTGCCAACCAGATATTCTCAGTTTAAAACCCCAATTCCCTTTCTCTTGCTCTTCGTTAGCAATGCTTTCAGCAATGTTGTGGTGCAAGTACCACAAAAATGTCCAGAATAAAATCATCATGCCAGTAAGAAAGGGCTAGACTGACTGCAGAAAATGCCAGTCTAGCCAAGTAATAGTACATATCATTCTTGGTATATCAAAGCCATGCAGTAAAACAATGTCATGCCACAGCGAGAAATGGCTAGACTGGCTGCCCCAGAAATGCCAGTCTAGCCATGTAATAATACTTAACAGTCTTGCTTTATCATAGCTAACCAGTAAACAATGTAAAGCCACATTAATTCATGGCTCGACTGGCTACCTCAAAGTTCCAGTGTAGCCATGTAATAACACATCATCTTTTTTTTACTAGCCTCCGCTTGATTAAATAAAGGATGATGATTTTTTTTTTTTTTACTGGGCATCTAATGTATATGCCCAGTAAAAGAAAATGCATTGTTGCATGCAGCCATCCCTATCACAACCCTCAACCCCAACAACTCCACAGCCCAGCACAAGCAAACGTGCATACACATTCACACAATACATTCACATACAGCATTCACTCTCTCACACACGCATCCATACACTACACACTCACTCAATCATGCATTCATTATAATACACTATACAAAAATTAAATCGGACCTGCATGCAACTCCGATCGGGATTCAGCTCAACCTCCGTCTCCAGGGGCTCCTGGACAGCATAAACAGAAACCAAAATGCAGAACACTTCCTGGTTCATGCTCATGTTCCTTCTCATGTGGTCTGCTCTGTTTTTATGTGCCTGGAGGCAGAAGACCAACCCCTTGCACATACAAATATGCAGTTGCCCAGGCAGCATCCCCAATGCGCCATTCAAGGCTGGGGAAGCAAAACGATGCCATGCATGACTGGGGAACAGAACTGTAAAGGGAAAACACATTTCCCTTTGACAGTTCAAGCCAGCCGAGGAACGCCCCTTAGCTGAGGCTTCTCTGTAATGGGAGAGGGTTCTGGTGGGTCTGCTCTCCCTCACCCATTATGGATGAGCTGCCATTGTATGCATGCATGGGATTTATAAAGTGCAAATCTGGCTCTGAAGCAATAGATCACTGTACACCAAAATGGTTATAAGAATGGGTGCTGGGGTAACAATTGAGATAGAATGGATAGGGGAAGCGCTAGAGGGGAAATAAGGGCTGAGTTGAGTGTTTTGAGATTGCCGAGATGTTCTTAGAAGTGTAGGATCTTTAGATAATTTCTGAAGTGAAGGGAGGATAAGACAATCTTATTGGTAACTTGTTCTAGAGACAGGTTGCCTGGCGGGAAAAGTCATGTTTCCTGTTTTTCCCTTTTTTTTGTATTTGCATGGCACACTTGCTGTCAATGAGTCCCTGTGCATGGAGGGCTTATGGCTGTTCAGTTGTGGTGTCTGTGGAGCATGGATGTTAGTGCTCTCAGTAAGGGTTTGGGTGAGTGTGCTAAGCTGGCTGTTGTCCTTCAAGCATAGACGTTAAGAAGATGAGGTTTCCTTCTAGTGAATCCCAGGAGACCTTCTTAAAAGAGAGATGGAGTGTCTTGCTCGGTTTGGCTAGGCCCTAGTGGGGGAATGGTCTGTGGTGGAGCAGAATTGGTATGGCTCCGTCATCTGTCCAGTTCAAAAGAATGGATGGAAGTCATACAATCATTGGAGAGGGGCTGAATGCCAGGTCATTTGTGTTGCCATTTTTTTGTGTTGGTTCTGAGATGAGTTGCTTTTTGTCCATTGTGTCAAGCAGTTTAAATATAATCTCACTGGTGTTCTTGGTGACATGTTTGCTGGGCCGGTTGAGGACTTCAGAGGAAGATGTAAATTGTGTTGTTGACGGATGCTGTTATCATGAGGTCTGTGATTCCTTCGAGAAAGGTCTTGTTGGTTTGGGATGCTTAGTATATTGGGTGGAAAGTAGATTTCTGTACATGGGTGGGTGGGATCTGAGAAGTTCCTGACTGGTGCATGAGCATAGGTTTTTATGGACAATAGTGAGTCCTCTGGCAATGTTCTCTTTGCAGCCCTTGGGTCTCATTACGAGGTAGACGAAATGGGTTTAACGGCACCGTTAATGTTTCCCGTGCCGTTAAACCCACTGCGCCCTATTACGAGGTTCCCTCGCGGGACCCAGAAAGGATGTCTGGTCAAACCAGACATCCTTTCTGGGTCCCGCGAGTGGACCAGGGAGCTAACAACGGGCCTGTTCATAACAGGCCGGTTGTTAGCTCCCTCACCTTTCCCATTGAGCCACATGGGGCTCAAATGGGAATGGGGATTCATTTTTACGGGTCCATGGAATGGGCAATTACTGGGTCCGCCAAGGTCAGCATGACCAGGAAATTGCCCGTTCCATAGACCCAGTAAAATGTCATTACCGGCAGCAGCCAAGCCCTTAATAAGCGCATGGCTACCTCCAGGGTCATAATGAGCCCCCTTGTGTAGAATGCTGCAGTGTGTGGGGATGAGAACATCCAGCATGTGTGTGCATGGTGAGGGTGAGCAATATCTTCTGTGATAAAGAAAGCATCTAGGTATTGATTGATGATCAGGTCCACAATGTCTAATGGATGTAGTACTGCAGAGTGAGCATTGATGAGCATGAAGTTGGTGGGTGCTTTGGAAGTGGAGTGTCGCTGGTGATGAGTGGGGTGAGAATGACATCCAGTGTTGAAGGGGCATGGAATGGGTGTTTGCATGTGTGGCTGAGGGTAGGGATAGGAAGGAATGAGTAAGGTTTGATGCTCATGCTCCTGTATTATCTGGAATATGTGGAGCTGTGATTCCAACCATTCGAGGTCCTAACACAACAAAGTAGTGATTGCCCTTTTCTTGGTCTACACTTTGCTTTGGATGCTGTGCTTTTTACCCATGTCCTTATACAACTGCCTGCACCCCAGATGGCTATATTGATAACACTGACATCAGTGAAGAGTCTGAGGGCATTTCTGATTCCAATGGCTGATTTAATCAAGATAGAAACCTTTCTGATTCACTCCAGAACATTTGGAAAATCCCAGGGTGTCCCACTGTTCTGAGGTGATGGAACAATGCAATCCCTCCCAACAATTTGGAAATACATACATGGATGATCCGCATCTCCAAAAGGCAATCTGTAAGATTCTCATGATGGACATTGGAAACCCCTTTACTCTTAGTTCATGGGAAAACCTTGACAAACAGAAACTGTGTAATGGGAGATTCCAGATGTTCCAGAACCTTCAAAGAAGACCTCCCTCTTGATTCTATGGACCAGAAGGATGAAGGGTAAAAATAAGGATTTCCCTGTACTGCACTTTAACATATGGACTAGCACCAGTACCTTCGGAATGGGTATAGTGCCTTTTTCATTTGTGTCATATGATAATAGCCTTTGGGTCTGATAAGAGTTCCTTCTTGTGTGATTTAACATTGATTTCTTTGTTTTTCATTCAGTGCTATTTGCTTCCAGGTCAGCAATGGTGGCCCAGGTGCACGTCTAGGTACACTTCTTGAAAGCGAACTTCCAGCAGAAGAACCTTTAAAACGCAAACACGCGGAAGTCAAGAAGTCTGAGAAAGATAGTCCGACTCTGGCCAGGAGGTTCTTCACACGGCCATGCCAAGGAACAGTGCCAGCTCTCTGTGCCTCCCAAAGCATGACTTTCTTCCAGTAGGGGGTTGCCTGCACCATTTTCTTCCTCGTTGGCAGGGGTACATCTCGGACAGTGGGTCTTGGGAATCATAGAGTTAGGTATTTGTAAAGAGCTCCTCTCAGTTGTAGTATGTATCACAATTTTAGCAGTGGGACGAAATATTCATCCCTACTAAATTAGGAGTGTCCCATGGAGAGTATGCAGGGCACTGATGGCACCAACCTGTGATGTCAACAGGTTAGAGGAACACAAAATATTCCTCGGTTGTTCAACAAAGACACGGAACCATTTGGAACGCTCTGTGAGTTGTAACATAAAAGTGCCTACTCCTGCCATAATTCTGAGGTTTTTACCCCTAAAGCTATCCAAATACCGGCCTCACACTAAAATGAATATGTGTGGCCCTCATTTTACCCTGTGTTCCAAAAAAGGTACTATTTGTGATACAATGTTTGAAATCCATTCTTGTGAGACCATGATCCCCTGCGTAGCACGCTACATGAAGCACTACAAATAGCACTAAAAAGAACAACTTTATCAGCCTCACTGCAAGTATGCCGTCGCAGAAAAAATGCCAGAATAAACACCGGTAATTCCGGCTCTGGCATTTTTTCTGGACCGATTCACTTCAAGTTTCCTGGTGGTCCCCATAGATCTCCTGGAAGGCTGACCTGAAATAGATCAGGTCCCTGCCGGCAAATAAATGCCTGAATCACCAGCATTGGTAATACCAGTGATTCAGGCAATCCCATGCCTTGGACTCCATGGGAATGGGAATTTACCAGCACTCCACTGACCGTAATATCCAGGTAATACCAGGATATCGGGCAGCGGAGATGGTGAGGGCAGTTTGATGGTATCCCGCTAGTAATACTGGCGGGATACCGGCAAACTGTTAATGAGAGTCTATGGCCCTCATTATAGGTTTGGCGGGATATCGGCAAACCTGCCTTACCTTCTCCACCACCCGATATCCTGGTATTACCGGGAAATTACAGGCGGCAGAGAGCCGGTAAGCTCCCATTCCCATTGAGTCCTACAGGACTCCGTGGGATGGGATTGCCTAATTCACTGACACCGTTACTATCAGTGCCGGTGATTCAGGCATTCATCTACTGGTAGGGGCATATTATTCTGCTATTAATAATTGTATGCTCTTTTACTTTTTCCACGGTAAGGCCACCAAATCAAAGATTATGTTCTTTTCTGCTGCCTCCCTTCATGGTTATCCTCCAGCTCTCTGTCTCTCCTATCTTTTCTAACTGCTTCTCTATTGACTATACTGCTCTCCTCACTAAATCTAATAAGATGAAGATTAAGAAGGACATCCTGGTCTCCAACCCAGGCCTCCCTATCGCTGACACCTATACCAGTGCTTCCTCCAGGTAAACCCTCACCAACATCCTCTTTGTCATTCCCTCGGCAGACCTATGGACTCTTCAGATGGTCTCTGTGCTTTATCCTTTCTCTTCTTCTCCCATTAATGGTGGCACCCGGTGGGATGCCCTTCTGCCCTCCTTCCACTCCTCTATGGTCATCATTAATTTTTACCTGAATGGTACCGTCTTGGTCCAAGGCCCTCAGGCCAACTTTCTCCTCTTTGATAGACGCTTCCCATGCCTCATCATTTTCCTTTCTTCTCCTGATGTCACCTCTCTTCCCCCTACGGATTTCTTGCTTCCCCCTGCTGTCTCCTCCTTGGCTACCTTGACCTCTCCTTCTTCCTCTTCTGCCCCACCTCGGGCTTCGTCTACACCTTCACAGGGCGTACCTCTGATTTGTACCCCTCCCCGGAAGTCTTTCAAGGACAGCAACCTTCTCCATATTGCCACTCTAAACTCTCACTCAGCCATCAAACACTCCTCTGACATCTGCCACCTCCTTGAAGAACTTGACCTGGATGTCCTTGGTCTCACCGAGACATGGTTCATGGCCAGCTCTGTGTTGGGTGTCCTGACCCATGTTTGGACTATTATGCTGCAACATTTGGTGCTGTGGGATTAGGAAATCAAAGATGGTGGAAAAGCCCACATTTGCGCCAGAATCCAGGAGAACCGTGCAGTTTTGCGCACACCAAAATGGTCCCCTGACCTGCCACCAACCAGTGCAAAGAAAGATGGTTCTGTTCAAAACCCATTTTTATTAATGTCAAAAATTGCTAAGATCATGGGCCCGAAACCACCAAACAAAAATCCAACTATGGTTGAGTGTTTTACTTTACTCTACTACAGATCAACATCAATGTCATGTCAAGCAAGGATCATATACTATCAAGTAAAATTCTTTCCTTTTGAAATGTATTAATTCAAGACAGCTGTGAAAAATAGGTGCAGTACCGGCATTGGACACTGACCGGCGCTGGTGCTCTATAAATCCTGACAGGAGAGCTGTCTTGCAGAACTGTGCAGTGAACAGAAGGGGGTCTTATGTAATTAAAAGTTCAAAAGACTGGCCTTTCCTGAGAACTCTTAACACCCCAGAGACCCACACCAGGAGGCAGGATATCACATGGCCCTGTTGATTGAGAGGGAGGGGACTTCCCTGCAGCCTGCTGACCCAACACAATAGACCCTTGCAATTGAACGGGGTATGCTGATTTTGGGTGTGGACTGTACACAGAGCCCTGCCTGGAAGTAGAGACATGTGATCCCTGACTTCCCCAGTTCCTAGGGGCGGGCCAGACAGGACTGTGGATTCATATTGCAGCAAATATATGTTTAAGTTAAATGCTTCTAAAATCTTGTATTAAGCTCACAGAAATGTACAATTTGGGGATCCTGAAAATGAAAAATGCCCTCATAATGTGAGCCCAAATTCCATTTTGTGCAGTGTTCTGGGACCGAACCCCGCTATTTATTAATATTGCAGACACTGTGTTTAGGATAGAGACATAGTAATTTTCAGTAATATGCTCAGGGAAGGGATGCAGGTCTGTGTAAATTTTGAGGGAAAACCAATATGACAGTAATATGCTCAGGGAAGGGGTGCAGGTCTGTGTACATTTTGAGGGAAAACCAATATGGCAAAAGTCACTAAAAAGCACAAAATGTTGCCATTTGTGAACCCAGGCTCTGAGGGGGGTCAGAGTTGGGCGAGAGTGTATCTTAAATTAATCTGTGAAATGTGTATGTAATTTCAACGACGTGTGTATCTGGGAAACCTGTTAGTTATGAAAAACTAATTTTCTAAGGAAAAGCAAAGGGGCGTTTCTTCAATAGACTGTAAGACTCTGACTCACTCTGACACACTATCCCTTCTCAAATCAGGTCACAGAGAATCCTTGACCTATCAAATCAAGAGAGGGTTGGGCATGCAGAATGAGCCGACCCACCCACTTTCAAAACACATAAAAAGAGACTGCTTGGACAGGCAAAGGATTCACTTTTCATTTTCTTGCGGAGCATTTTGCCGGACCACACAACATCTAGAAGGATCATCCAGAACGTAGACTCCAGATATACTACAGAACTTAAAGCAAAGGCCTAACCCACAAGCTGAGAACTCTTCTCAGCAGGCCTTCAGAATCCAGCAATCCAACCAAACTATTCTACAGCCGGGCGAGCTGTTGGATTCTTTGCCAAGAACTTTTGCCTGAACCGGTAGCAGACCCAGAAAGCAGTGCTGTATCCAGAATCCACTTGAGCCAGACCTGCAGAACCACAGACCAGACCGCTGTGAAGTGCAGAGCAGAGCTGACCCAGGGAGCTGTGACTTCATAACCACCCGCCGGAGTCCAGTCCAAACCTGCTGACCAGACCTTGATGGCCTATTTCAAATTCATAGTGTGAGTACTCAGCCAGAACTGTGCAAAACCAATCTCTTAGTTTATATAATCTAATTCAAACTATTTTAACCTATTAGAACTGCATCATAAGAAATCATGTGTCCATCCGGTTGATTCAAAACCTTCCACAGCGCATCTGTCATTCTGAAACTTTAATTTCAGTTCTGAAAATCTATCTCCACAAAATTGTCCGTATCTTTGGAATCGTAGGTGCTAGGAACGTGGTTTAACATTCATCTTAAAGCTACGATTCTAAGCATTCCAACAAACAACAAGCCTAACACCGACTTGCTACTCCTTATAGTTCCTCCGTAATCGCGATCGACACACTCGGGAAAAAGTGCCACAAATTGACAGTTTGCTTCATTTCAACCACGTGTAAAAATATCTGTCTTTTGCTTCCATTACTGAATCCCGTTTTCAACCTGATAACCATCCCTGAATCATTAGTAGGGCTGACCTGAACTGATTTAAAGTATCTCTCACTCACCATGGACCTCTAGAGGGAATTACAAGCATTTTCAGCATATTTTTCACTTCATTGCCACCACATTTAAAAGGATCTTGCCTGCTTTAAAATCCTCTAAGCTCGCTGGGGGAACTGGAAATTTGTATTGCATTTTGTATTCCTGAGAAGTGTGTGCTCACCTTCCATCTCCTTATCTTGCATAGGGAGGGAGGGAATTGTCAAAGAAAAAGTGATCATGTTATCTTTTGTTGAAATCATATCAAGTTTATTTCTGTGCTGCATTTTTCCCTCATTGCTTTCCTTGAAACCATAAAAGTATTTTCTGCTACCTTATCCTTCCTTTACTAACTCCTCATTTATTGTAAAGAAGTGTGCTAGTGTCAGATTATCTATTGTCGATCAACATTATATTCATATGCCTAAGTGTGATATCAAATATTAATTTATTATAAAAGTGTGATATATATATATTGTTTAATTTTTCCAATAAATCTTTAAAATTGCAAAACACACCTACTTCAGTGAGGTCAGGGTGATTCAAAGAAGGGGCGTTATATAAGGGTTTATCATCCAGAGTATATCTTGTCATAAAAATATATAAATAAGGGCTTCCCTTGGGCGTCCCAGACGAGGCACTGACTTAGTGGGATTGCTTGATTGGAATCACTTGACAGATTAGGGGCTCATGACGGGGATTCTGGATTAGATCTATCACTTGTGCAGATTAATACAGTGTGCTAACTGACAGGATATATAAATTCTGTTGGATCACCATGCCGTGTTACACTGTAAAAACACCCCTCAAAGGAACGCTCTAAGGAAACGGTCTGTTTTGCAAAATAAAATACAAACTTCTGTAAATCAGGACAGAAATCAATTTGAAGAATGACGACCTTGGTAGATATCAAAATAGCCAGAGAACACCTCTTACATAAGCTATTTGTGAGAGGTGAGTGGGCTCATCAGGACCAGGCGGTCTGGTTGCAGGCAATCACACCCCAGATCACTGAAACAGGGTCAGACATATGGAGAGATCAGGGTCCATTACATGTGGTCCTGAGTGAACTATATATGGCCCCTAAGGTCAAGGATGAGCACAACAAGATTGCCAGGGTAGCGGCATATTTATATTTATATATGGGAGCCATACAGGACAAATGTGCTGAAGGCCAAGATCTGGCAAATAGGCAACTGATGGCATTAGAGAAGGCCCAATCAGACCTGGTCTCTTCTGAGCAGAGGCTGCAGAGGAGCCAGGAGTCAGAAAATGATAGTAGGCAGTATATTATTAAAATAAAGGAGGATATGGATATCCTGTAACAAGAAAAGGCTGACCAGGATACCAGATTTCTGGCCTTGCAGAAGGAGTACCAAGAAGGTTTGTACTCCCTACTGCAGAGCCAGAAAAAGCTGGAGCAAAAACTAGACTTTAACAGGGCATGCACAGAGCAGGTAGCCACCCTGCAAATCCGACTAGACAGAGAGAAGGAGGAAAGCAATAAATTGATTTTGAAAGACCTGGATATCCAGGCAGAGTTTGATCAAGAACGCCAGAAAGCTGGTGTCTTTCAAAGGCAGAGGGACGACCTGGCGGCACAGATGCAGGCTCTTAGTCAGGAAAGGGACACCTTAGGCCAGGAAGTCTGCCATTTAAAAAGGAAAATGGAAGAAAATCACCTGGCCCTCCAGGGGCTGGGTGACCTCCAAAAAGAGCATCAGAACTTGTTAAAGCACATCAGGAGGGTGGAAGATGCTCTGGCAAGAAAGGAACAGGCCAGTAGGGATGGGACTCAGGAGGTAACCCTCCTGCAGCAAAGACTGGCCCAGTATTCCAGGACCAACCAGGAAGCACAGAGAGAAAATGAGGCCCTCTGTCAGCACAATGATAGGCTCCAGCAACAGGTAGCCATGCAGGAGAGACTGATAGTGTCTAGTAAGGCCTTAACTGAGGAACTGAAAGCACAGGCTCTTGCATTGCAACAGGGAGCAGTGGCTGACAGAGATGAAGTTCGCTGGAAAAGGGGAACACCTGAGCATAACCTGAGGAGCGCTAGTACCAGAGGCCTTCATCTCTCCCAGTCCTTGGACTCTGCCACCCCCATGCCCCTGGCGCACATGAACACAGGGCCACAGGGATGGCAGATTACTATCCAGCCAAAAGTATGGGGTTCATAGGCCAGTACCTCCCAGGAATGGATGGGCGGGCATCCGGGTATGGGCACCCAAGCACAGTGCAATTTAGTGGCGAACCCCAGGAAAGTAGGCCCACTAAGGGCATCCTAAAAACCTCTGCCCAGTTAGGTCAGTGGGGGGGATACCCATCAAATCCTGGCAGCAAGGAGGGATCTGAAGACTCCTCTGAGCGGCCCAGGACACCAGGTCCCCACATTCTGCCAGCCATTCCCAGGCTCGCAGAATCCGGGAAAACATGGAAGATCAGACGGGCACCTCTGGGAGCAGTGCCTCTGAGTCAGAGGATGAGTGGACCAGGGTTACCCGAACCAAAAAGGCCAATAAGGCAAAAAGGGCCTTGCTTAAGGACCGCTGAAAGCAGATCAAGGCAATAAGGAGTGTCATCACTTATTGCCAAGTATTCAAAAGAACGCCAAGTATTCTGTTTGGGAACACTTGGAGCTTTATGAGCAAATGCTGGAGACTTTCCATTTGAAAGACAGCAGTAGCTGTATTCAGTATGTAAAATGGACATTCTCCCCAGAATACTCCAGTTTCTTTGCGGGGCTGGAGGACCAAAATCATTCAAGATGGTCCACCTACAGGGCGGCCATCTTGAAACATTTTTTTGTTCACAGAAATCCCCAAGAGGCTCGCAAGGCAGCCTACAATTTGCAATGTGGGGAGGATCAGGCCCCACAAGAATTTGTGCAGGAGTTAAAGCGTGCTTTTGCGCAGACTACAAAAATGGTACGCACGGACAGTAAAGAATTTGTTCATACGTTTTTCCATGCCTTACCCAAATACATAATGACCCAGCTCGTGAGATGAGGGTCATTATGTATTTGGGTAAGCTCGTGAGGGTCATTGAGCAAGCCACCCGCATCTATTAGGTGCAGAAACCGGTGGAAAATAAGAATCAGCCCAAAAACCCCAAAACCAACAGCACCCTTGCTGCTGCCAAGGTGGCAGAGGTAAAGGTTACCCCCGTTTTAGATTTGGAGATGGGGGGACCTAAAAACCTGCCGGCACCGAATAATTCTAAGCCCAGAAGGCCCTCGGGCCAGTCATAGACAGGGAGTCAAGGAGGTAGTCCCACAAATGGGGTCCCTCGCTCCCCTGACTATGTAAGTCCCCGCTACAAGGGAAACCGACCCATCCTGGTGTATGTGTGGACTCCTCCAGCCCAAGGGGGGGATCCAACCAGGCACCCAACCCAGGGAACCTCCCTCCTAACTTCCCACAGGAGGGCAGAATTGCACCAAATCCTGGGCAGAACTTGTTCCCCAGGTATCCACCCAACTTCCAGCCTCAAAATCATCCATCCTTCTTTCCCCAATTCCCTGAGCCCAGAAAACCGAATCCGGGAGAGGGGAGGCCAAGGGTGGAGGGGTACCCAGATCTTCCCAACCCAGGGTACTACCAGAGAAGGGATAGCTACCCTTCCCGGGATCAGCCCAGGGGAGAAAACAGAACCCCGTATAAACCTGAGCGGGTTTCCCAACTTGAGCGCCAGGTCCAAAATATGGCACGGGATCTGGGTCATATACGGAGGGCTCAACAGAACCCTCAGATGAGCATGCCACCGCAGAATGCCCCAAGCTCTGGGCCTGGTGCTCCAGAATAATGATGGGGGCAGCACCCCGATAACCCATCGGTTCCCAGGGAGGAGGCACAAGGGGAAGGGGGGTGTAAAGCCTTGGAGGAAGCTTCCTTCCCCACTTGTAAACAGCCCCTGGAAACCCAGGAACTGGAAACAAAATCTACTACCTCTGAAAGTCTGCCACCCAAGGAGCAGAGAGGAGGTAGGAGAAACAAAGGATTCAAACAGACCCATTTTGTGGAGGAGGTACAGGTCTTCCAATTTGAGGGAGAGGGATCCCAAGAGGATCCTGGGGAAAGGATCTTCTCCTTCAGAGATGGGGTTACTCCTCCCAAGGAAAAATGGGTCCCAATGGATTCCAACCGAGACTGGGTGGATGTGGGGATTGAGCTGTCGCCGCCCATCATTCTATCCCAGAACCAACAATACCGAAAACTCCTGGTTCAAACCCATCCTGGTGACTGCCTCCAAAAAAGGGGGGTTGGGTGGGGCGGCCCAGAACCGGAACCAGGGGAACCCAAAACCGCATCCATAGACTGGGTAGATGTACGGATTGAGCTGTCGCCGCCCATCATCCCATCCCAGAACCAACAATACTGAAAACCCCTGGTTCAAACGCATCCTGGTGACTGCCTAAAAAAAGGGGGGGCAGCCCAGAACCGGAACCAGGGGAACCCAAAACCGCATCAATAGACTCGGTAGATGTGGGGATTGAGCTGTCGCCACCCTTCATCCTATCCCTGAACCATCAGCATCAAAATCTCCGGTTTCAAACCCATTCTGGTGACTGCCTCCAAAAATAGGGGGCGGCCCAGGACCGGAACCAGGGAAACTCAAATATCCTCTTTCAAGTTGACAACTTTTTCTTGCAGATTCCCATGACTCACCACAGAATTCTGCCCAAATCTCTTCTCTCGCAATGTCCAAAACCAGAAAATTAGCCCACCAGTTGTCCAAAAATGTGCATTATCTGTGCCCCCTTAAGGAGAAGAAGGGAAGATACTATGCCCCGGTACAAGAACAGGGGCAGGGTACAATTTTGGCACTGGTTGACACTGGATCCCAAGCTACCCATCTGTCCAAAAAGGGCTTTGATGAAAAAAAATCAGGAAGGGGGGAGAAATACCAGATTCCTCTCACCTCTCTTCCTGGACAACTGCAGAACTTTGACGGGAAGGAATTTCCCATCGAGGGGACTGCAGATTTGGACATTAAAATTCAGCGACACAAGGTGAAACACCCGGTCATAGTAGTGACTCCAGAGGGCACCCCTTGTTTACTAGGGAATGACCTCCTGAGAAGGTTGTCACCCCTAATAGATTGTGTAAACAAGGTCCTGTGGACCCAGACTAGCCGACCAATAAAATTAAAACAGAGTGTCAACCATGTTAGTTTAAACGGCACCTGCCACATGGTTGAACAAAAATCTGACCAAGTAGAATTTCACTTCCAGAATAACCAAATTCCAGATGTGGCAGTAATAGCAGTAGGACAACAGACTGGTGATGGGGGGTCCTCTCTATTTCTGAAAATCAACCTTCCTTCCAGTTTAAGGTGGTATTCCACACGGGAAGGAAACACTCTGAAGTTCTTTACTAATCCACAATCAGACATTCCCACTCCGATAGTCCGGAAAGATGTGAAATCAGCTCAGAGTCTGGCTGATGTTCAGCAAATTGGAGAGCAGTTGTTCATCCCTGTTCAGTTAAATGAAGGGAAGGACTCTGTTCTTGCCCGAGTGCGTGTGAACAACGGTAAGAGCTTCATCAGCGAAGCCATGTTCCGCCAACTCCCAAAAGATCCAGCCATTCCCACATTCAATCTGATAGACAAATGGGAAATGGATCTGGAAACACCCAATTCGAAACATCTCCTGCTAAGCAGGTGTATGCTCAAAATCTCCATTGGCAACAAGAGCATACTCCATAATTGTTGGGTCGTGCGAGACGTCACTGCCGCCTTTTACTTCCCTCCAACAGCAAGGGTTAGGGGTAAACCCAACACCATTAGTCAACATAGAACATGACACCATTCCAATAGAGGTGGATAACAGCGACTTAAAGAGTATTACTCTAGCCGCGGGCACCATTATTGGAATGGCGGTTGATGACCGACATTTCTCCATTGATTTAGGAAATTAACTGTTATGACCGATCCCCAAGGACAGTTTTGACAGTGACAGTGATGACAATACAGCACCAGACAGGATCTTTACCCGGCATGGGGGAACTTCCTGGTGTACACTTCCTGCCCTTATGGCAAGGAAGATGTGACTTGTGACTTCAGAAGGGATGAGGTGATTTTCCAGGTCCATGAGGGCTGCCTTTCCCACCTGAAGCCACCAGTCCAAATCAGCACTCTGACCAGGGACTTCTCCACACAGCTGGCGGAGGCCGCTGAGATAGCAAAACGAGAAGTCTTTCCAGGCTTCAGGCAGATGGTGGAAGAGAGAGTCAACCTAGCCGATGCCTGCGTGACTCTGGAACAGAATCAAAAGTTGAAACAAGTTTTCTTGGATTTCCAAGATCTCTTTGTGGTAGACTCATATGACTGTGGTCGCACCGACATCCACATAACATCAATTCCGACGGACCCTGGCATGACTCCAGTGTTTGTGAAGCAATAGCGCTTGCCTCTCGCATCCATGGAGTCCCTTACTGAAATAATTAAGAACCTTGAGTCCCGGGGAATAATCCGTCCAGTCCACAGCACCTTCAATAATCCGGTGCTGGGAATATTGAAGCCAAACGGCCAGTGGAGACTCTGCGCTGACCTTAGGGAGCTCAACAAACGGGTCCATACTTCCTGATGGCCTCTGCCCTACATTGACCAAGGGCTGGCCCAGATTCAGGGGTCACAGGTATTCACTGCAATAGACCTGACCAATGGATACTGGACCGTGCCTGTCAGTAGGGAGGACCAATACAAATTGGCCTTTACCTTTGGGGGCCAGCAGTACACATGGACCCGGACTCCCTTCGGATACCTCAACTCCGGCAATGAATTCAACATTTTCCTACATAAGGCCATGCCCGACCTGGGTGCGAGGGGTAACCTGGCTTAGGTAGATGATGTCCTCATCAAAAGTTCATCTGTGGAAGAACACATAGCGGAGATCCGTTATGTTCTGACACAGTTGAGGGCCTGCTGGAGCAAAACGTTCCTTTCAGAAAGCACAGTGGTGTAGAACCCGTGTTAATTTCTTGGGGCATGAGATTACTCCTCAGGGTCTCTGTCCCCAGGAAAAGAAAGTGGAAGCACTTCAGAAACTGAAGGATGCCACAATTCTGCGGGAACTAAGAAGCCTCCTTGGACTGACTAATTACAGCAGAAAGTTCATTGAGGGCTATGCAGAGATCACTAGACCCCTGATTCATCTTTTGTAGGGGGGGTCAAGTGGGAATGGGGTCCAGAACAATCCAAGGCAGTAAGACAGCTCAAAAGAAGCCTCTCACAAGTGCCCTGCCTAGCTTACCCTGTCAGAAACAAGGAGTTTTTCCTGGAGACAGGGTTCTCTAATACGTGCTTGATGGCAGTATTATACCAAAAGCATGACAAGGTCAATAAAGTAATCTCCTATGCGAGCAAAATTTTATCCTCTGTGGGGGAAAAATTCAACGATTGTGAGAAGGCACTCCTGGCAACGGTGTGGGCATTGAAGAATTACCGCCCAGTCATCCAGGGGGAACACATCATAGTGGAGACTCCACACCAGCCTCTGCAATATCTCCAAAGTGACCGAATCCGGGCCGGAAATGTGAGTAATTCCTGAATCACTTCCTGTATCCTGTCAATGCAAGACTTTCCTGTGGAGGTCAGATATGGCCAAAACAAGAAGAGTCCCCTCGCGCAAGGTCTGGCTGACTTGCATGATTGTGCCAGAGAAAACTGTCTCGAGGACGAAAGTCTAAAAATCAAGGACAACATGGAGGCATACCTTCATTCCCCACACAAAGTCTTTGAAGAGGACAAGTGTGAGGGAATTCCCACTGTCTATGTGGATGGGTGCTCTTACCATGTTGACAACAACGGGGAAAAAGAACTGGTGGCCGGCGAAGGGAATGCATGGGTGAAGGAGTCCC
Source organism: Ambystoma mexicanum (assembly GCF_040938575.1). Lineage (NCBI taxonomy): Eukaryota > Metazoa > Chordata > Amphibia > Caudata > Ambystomatidae > Ambystoma > Ambystoma mexicanum. The sequence continues at coordinate 1,578,738,455 of NC_090929.1, read as the reverse complement.
CAGAACCCTCTTATGGGTACAAAATTGGTCCCCGAAGTAGTCAGGTTGTAGAATTGATGGCTGTGTATCAAGCCATCCTCACTGCTGTCCAACATCAACTCCACGAACTGGTCATAATCACAGATTCAGATTATGTACGGAATGGGTTCGTGGAGCACCTGGTTAATTGGAAAACCAGAGGCATGTTATGTTCTAATAACAAACCCCTGAAACATGGGAAGTTAATCCAAAATATTGATGATCTGGTCACATCGAATGGGATGGCCATCTACTGGAAAAAGATCAAGGGTCATTCCAAAGTAGAGGAACCAGACAAGACTGGAAATGACTTAGTTGATCATCTGGCCAAAACCGGGGCCATCCAAGGGGATCTAATAGAGATTGAGTCCCTGTTGGGGGAAATCCAGGTCACTGCTATCACTACGTCCGAGACAAATGCTCACAATTATCTTTCAACTGCACAATGGAGTAAGGAGACCCCAGATGCTGATTTGATTACGGCTCAAAAGGGGGATCCAATAATTGGTAAGTTTTACCAACACATTGAGGACCCTGAGAACTTTCCCCTGACGGATACCGATTACATCGGGAAAGAGGACCTTAGAGTGTTGATGAAATGTCCAAAAATGTTCAGAATCCAAGACGGTTTGTTGGTAAGGAAATCCCAAGCTGGCCATGACCAGTGGGTGGTTCCTACCTCATTCCGAAGCCTGATGTTAAGTCACGCCCATGATGTGGCCACTGCCGGTCATAGGTGATTTCACACAACGCTTGAGATCTTAAGAGAGGTTGCATACTGGCCACACATGGGGCAGGACCTCGACCAATACTTGAAGGGGTGTCTTGTGTGTGCACAATTTCAGCCAACATCCCTCACACACCGGGCACCTCTCCAAAAGAGGGGGATGACACTGCCATGGTCAGATTTGCAAATCGACTTCATAGGCCCCGTGATTCGCTCCTCGAGGTGGAATAAGTACATGTTGACTGTGACATGCTTATTTACCAAATGGGTGGAATGTCTACCAGCCCCAAACTGCAAGGCAGAAACAGCAGCTGCCCTGATGATCAACCACATCTTTTCCCGTTTTGGTCTACCTCATAGGATTGAGTCAGACAGAGGTAGCCATTTCACCAGCGAGGTAATGACAAAGATGTTGGAGATACTGCGGGTCAAAAGGAAGCTACATATTGCTTACTGGCCAGCCTCTTCTGGTGCAGTGGAGAGATACAACAGACCCATAGTGAGCATATTAAAAAAAGTTTGTGGCAGATTCTGGGCCAAGTTGGGTTATCCGATTATCTCTGGTCCTAATGGCCATCAGATCTACCCCTTCATCTGCAACCAAAATGTCACCATTTGAGCTGATGACTGGACGCAAGATGGTGCTTCCCCAGCATTTGCTCTACAGGACCCAAGAGCAGACATTGATAAATGCCTCCACAACTCATGAGTATGTGGAGAATTTAAAGAAACACCTTCAACATGCTTTTGCCTATGCTCAGCGGAATCTAGAAAGATCAGCTGATAGCATGAAGACCCATTACGACTTGAAGACCACCCGGAAAGAATACAATGTGGGAGACCGGGTCTATCTATACAATTTCCAAAGAAACCAGGCGAAACAGTGAAAATGTTTGCCTACATGGAAGGGACCGTTTGAAATTATAGACAAGATCTCCCCAGTCGCTTACAAGATCTGCATCCCCAAAGGTAGTTTGGCGGAAGGGGAAGAGAAGTGGGTGCATATTAATCAGCTAAAGTGTTGCCATCCCAGGCATACTCTGCAGCAACTGGAGGAGTCCTCTGCAATACCAGAGGGGGCCGCTCCAGAGTAATTCAGTTCCAACCCTAAAATATCCAACATATAGTCTCTAAAATATTATGATTCTTGAATGAAAATGTCTTCTAATTATATCTTGTTTAAAAAAAAAATAAGAATGTAAATGTCTATTGATTTATAACATGTATATGCCGACCCCCTATATCAATAGTGGGGGAGAAATGTCTACGAATAGGTATTGCCACTTTGCTTTGTCATCCTAGGAGAGATGAAACCATGGAGACTGACCAAGGAAGACAACCTGGGGACCGGGAGCAAAGATCCGAGGGGCCCGGGGTACCGCCCAATACTCCCATCAGGACCGGCGAGGAGAACGGATCGATCCACCCTGATGGAGGAAAAGATGCTGAACTTTGTCATCTGCGGAATCAGTAGAAGATGATGCGGACAACCCAGCGCGTGGATCAAAACATCCTTTGCACCTGACTCCCCCTCGACTCGAAATCAAAGCACAGTCGGGGGGGGCTTGTTGGGTGTCCTGACCCACATTTGGACTATTATGCTGCAACATTTGGTGCTGTGGGCTTAGGAAATCCAAGATGGTGGAAAAGCCCACATGTGCGCCAGAATCCAGGAGAACCGTGCAGTTTTGCGCACACCAGAATGGTCCCCTGACCTGCCACCCACCAGTGCAAGTAAGATGGTTCTGTTCAAAACCTGTTTTTATTAATGTCAAAAACTGCTAAGATCATGGGCCCGAAACCACCAAACAAAAATCCAACTATGGTTGAGTGTTTTACTTTACTCTACTACAAATCCACATCAATGCCATGTCAAGCAAGGATCATATACTATCAAGTAAAATCCTTTCCTTTTGAAATGTATTAATTCAAGACAGCTGTCAAGAATAGGTGCAGTACCAGCATTGGACACTGACCGGCACTGGCACTCTATAAATCCTGAACTGGACAGTGAAGAGAAGGGGGTCTTATGTAATTAAAAATTCAAAAGACTGGTCTTTCCTGAGAACTCTTAACACCCCAGAGACCCACAACAGGAGGCAGGATATCACATGGCCCTGTTGATTGAGAGGGAGGGGACTTCCCTGCAGCCTGCTGGACCCAACACAATAGCCCCTTGCAATTGAACGGGGTATGCTGATTTTGGGTGTGGACTGTACACAGAGCCCTGCCTGGAAGTAGAGACATGTGATCCCTCACTTCCCCAGTTCCTAGGGGTGGGCCAGACAGGACTGTGGATTCATATTGGAGCAAATATATGTTTAAGTTAAATGCTTCTAAAATCTTGTATTAAGCTCACAGAAATGTACAATTTGGGGATCCTGAAAATGAAAAATGCCCTCACCATTTGAGCCCAAATTCCATTTTGTGCGGTGTTCTGGGACCGAACCCTGCTATTTATTAATATTGCAGACACTGTGTTTAGGATAGAGACATAGCAATTTCCAGTAATATGCTCAGGGAAGGGGTGCAGGTCTGTGTAAATTTTGAGGAAAAACCAATATGGCGAAAGTCACTAAAATGCACAAAATGTTGCCATTTATCAACCCAGGCTCTGAGGGGGATCAGAGTTGGGCGAGAGTGTATCGTAAATTAATCTGTGAAATGTGTATTTAATTTCAATGACGTGTCTATCTGGGAAACCTGTTAGTTATGAAAAATTCATTTTCTAAGTAAAAGCAAAGGGGCGTTTCTTCAATAGACTGTAAGACTCTGACTCACTCTGACACACTATCCCTTCTCAAATCAGGTCACAGAGAATCCTTGACCTATCAAATCATGAGAGGGTTGGGCATGCAGAATGAGCCGACCCACCCACTTTCAAAACACATAAAAAGAGACTGCTTGAACAGGCAAAGGATTTACTTTTCATTTTCTTGCGGAGCATTTTGCCGGACCACACAACATCTAGAAGGAACATCCAGAACTTAGACTCCAGATAGACTACAGAACTTAAAGCAAAGGCCTAACCCACAAGCTGAGAACTGTTCTCAGCAGGCCTTCAGAATCTAGCAATCCAACCAAACTATTCTACAGCCGGGCGAGCTGTTGGATTCTTTGCCAATAACTTTTGCCAGAACCGGTAGCAGACCCAGAAAGCAGTGCTGTATCCAGAATCCACTTGATCCAGACCAGCAGAACCACAGACCAGACCGCTGTGAAGTGCAGAGCAGAGCTGACCCAGAGAGCTGTGACTTCAGAACCACCCGCCGGAGTCCAGTCCAAACCTGCTGACCAGACCTTGACGACCTTGACGGCCTATTTCAAATTCATAGTGTGAGTACTCAGCCAGAACAGTGCAAAACCAATCTCTTAGTTTAAAATAATCTAATTCAAACTAATCTCTTAGTTTAAAATAATCTAATTCAAACTATTTTAACCTATTAGAACTGCATCATAAGAAATTGTGTGTCCATTCTGTTGATTCAAAACCTTCCACAGCGCATCTGTCATTCTGAAACTTTAATTTCAGTTCTGAAAATCTATCTCCACAAAATCATCCGTATCTTTGGAATCGTAGGTGCTAAGAACGTGGTTTAACTTTCATTTTAAAGCTAAGATTCTAAGCTTTCCAAGAAGCCTAAAACATGCTACTCCTTATAGTTCCTCCGTAATCGCGATCGATGCATTCGGAAAAAAGTGCTGCGAATTGACAGTTTGGTTCATTTCAACCACGTGTAAAAATATCTGTCTTTTGCTTCCATTACTGAATCCCGTTTTCACCCTGATAACCATCCCTGAATCATTGGTAGGGCTGACCTGAACTGATTTAAAGTATCTCTCACTCACCATGAACCTCTAGAGGGAATTAAAAGCATTTTCAGCATATTTTTCACTTCATTGCCACCACATTTAAAAGGATCTTGCCTGCTTTAAAATCATACCTGTTTTCCTCTAAGCTCGCTGGGGGGAATTGGAAATTTGTATTGCATTATGTATTCCTGAGAATTGTGTGCTCTCCTTCCATCTCCTTATCTTGCATAGAGGGGAGGGAATTCTCAAAGAAAAAGTGATCATATTATCTTTTGTTGAAATCATATCAAGTTTATTCCTGTGCTGCATTTTTCCCTCATTGCTTTCCTTGAAACCATAAAAGTATTTTCTGCTACCTTATCCTTCCTATACTAACTCCTCATTGATTGTAAAGAAGTGTGCTATGGTCAGATTATCTATTGTCGATCAACATTATATTCATATGCCTAAGTGTGATATCAAATATTAATTTATTATAAAAGTGTGATATATATACATTGTTTAATTTTTCCAATACATCTTTTAAATTGCAAAACACACCTACTTCTTGGCTCAGTGTGGTCAGGGTGATTCAAAGAGAGGGGCGTTATATAAGGGTTTATCATCCAGAGTATAACTTGTCATAAAAATATATAAATAAGGGCTTCCCTTGGGCATCCCAGACGAGGCACTGGGCCTCATTACGACCCTGGCGGAGGACCATGGTGCAATTTGCACCATGGTCCATGGCGCAGAGCTGCCAACTCCGCCATGGGGGTTGGCGGACTCACCGCCCCATTCCGACCTTGGCGGGGCGGTTAGTCCCCAATCCCCATTTACCCTTCCCCATTCCCATTTTTGCCCCATAGGGTATAATGGGAGTGGGGAAGGCGTTAGTTACGCCACCGTAGATTACGGTGGCGTAATTAACAAGAGGTCCCGTAGCGCCATGGATTTTTCCGCCCGGAAAATCCGGGCGTAAAAATCACCATGGCGCTACGGAAAGTCGTAATCTGGCGGAGAGGTACGCCATGCATTACGCTGGCGTAAACCCCTCTCCGCCAGGGTCGTAATGAGGGCCACTGACTTAGTGGGATTGCTCGATTGGAGTCACTTGACATCTGTCACAAGCTTTGACACTCTCCTCCCTGACGGCTAAAAGATCCTCTCTGCGCCCAGGTCCAATCGTTCTGGAGGGGGGTGTTGCCGTGATCTTCCCTGAGTGGATTCCTTCCACTGTGATTCCTACGCAGGCCTACTCTTCTTTCGACTGTCTCGTCTGTAGGCTCTCTCTCTCTCCTAGCCATTCCATTACTGTGGCTACCATCTATCGGCCACCTGGTCAGATCTCCTCCTTCCTCTCTGAGTGGGCCAAACTCTCCTCTTCCTTCCTGGTCTGAACCACTCAACACCTCCTTCTTGGAGACTTTAATATCCAGCTGGATGCTTCCTATCCTTCCTCTGGACTCTTTCACGAACTCTGCAATTCTCTTACACTCTCTATCCTCCCCTCTGGCCTGACCCACTCTGCAGGACACACTCTGGATGTTCTGATCTCTTCAGACTTTCCCCTTTCCATCTCTCTCACCAGTTCTCTCTCCTGGAGTGATCACTTTCTCCTTTCCTCCCAGCTCACTCTCTCCAGCCCTCAGGACAAGCCAACTCCAGCACTTCCACCTACCTACTTGGTTATCTGTCCCATGAAGCGTGTGTCAGTTGAGGCTTTTGCTGCCACTTTCTCACCCCCCCGTCCTCCTTCGGCTGACTCACACTCTGACACAGACCTTTCTATGCTCCACTCTGCTACGTCTGATACTCTTGATGTTTTTGCCCCTGTCATGAGGATCCACTTGACGCCCAAGTCAAAGTGCAACTCCTGGTACAACTCAGACCTTGTCACCCTTAAATGGAAGTGCAGGTTGGCTGAGAAGAAATGGCATGCTTCCTGTACATCCTCTGGAAAACTGGCCTGCCACCTGCTCCAAAGGCAATACCAGCTCTCTGTCCGCACCAAGAAGAAAGCCCTCATCCAAGCCTGCATCTTTGCAGCATCCAACAACTGGGCCAAACTCTTTAAAATCTGCAAGGAGCTGGCCAATCCTGTTGCAGTCTCTACCTCTCCTGTTCCCTCCCAGGACCTCTGCATGGCACTGGCTTCTTATATCATCTCTAAAACTCAGGACATCCTGTCCTCTCCCTCTTCCTCTCCTCCTCCTCCCTCTACTCCCCGCTCTGCCTCTGACCCTTCTGTGGCCACCTCTCCTCTCTCCTTCTCCGCCTTTCCCCCGTTCTCCCCCACACAAGGTTTCTAGACAAGTCTGATCTATGAAAGTCTCTTCAAAACAGGTTCACCTCTGTTCCTCTAAAACCATCAAGGACCATGTTGACACCCTGGCTCCTGCTGTGGCTGACTTCTGCAACCATTCCTTTGCCACTGGAGTCTTCCCTTCCCCTCTGAAACACTCCCTTGTGCACCCTCTTCATAAGAAACCCTCAGCCGTCCCCTCCTGCACTGCTAATTTCCACCTAATCTCCATAATTCCTTTCCTGGGCAAACTCCTAGAAAAGCTGGCCATCTCCCAGCTTAATCTGCACACTGAATCGGTTGGTTGTCTCAATGACCATCAGTCTGGCTTCACAGCCAATACCCCCTGTGTCCTCACCTTACTTGATCTCTCTCCTGCCGTTGGTACGGTCCACCATGCCATCCTGCTCAACCGTCTCTGTGATAACCTGAGCATCACTGATCAGGCCCTGGCTTGGCTGACCTCTTTCCTCTCTGATTGACCCTCCCAGGTCCAACTTGGGTCCTTACGCTCCTCTATATCTATCTCTACCTGTGGTGTTCCCCAGGGGTCTAACCTCTCTCCCTGGCTGTTCAACCAACACCTGGAACTTCTTGACCACAGCATTGCTTCTCTCTGCCCCAAAGTTCAGTGCTATGCGGTGCCACCTCTTCTCCTTCTATCATTTTTTTTTCAGAAACATTTTATTAAGTTTCCAATGAACAACATTTTCATAAAAAGTACACAACGTCTCATACTAAGCAGTAATAATCAAAATTACAGTACATTGTAAATATCATATTTTGCGCATTCTAGCATAATAACTATATCCAATGAATTCAAGGAACATACAACAAATACACATATACAAGTACAAAAGACAACACAAACAGTAAGAGGAAAAAAGGGAAAAAGAGAAAGAAGAAAGAAAGAGAAAAAAGAAAAGAAAAAAAAAAGGGGGGACCCTCCCTCACCAACATTTTTTTCGTAAAAGGCACAGTCATATCTGTTATATTTACAATTCCATCACCACCTCAATCATAAAGAGCCAGAAAAGGACCCATAACATCATGTAATCCTCTTCGTTATCTCTATTTTTCAAAGAAATCTTATCATACTGTGATAAAACCTGCAACTCCGACAACCACTCTTCAATACTAGGTTTTTTCCTCGTTTTCCAAATCCTGAGGATAAGCTTAATAGCTACCATAATAACCCTATTAATCCAGCAAGAATGTTTTCTAGTGCGCACACACCTTTCTTTATGTGAGAGTAAAATTATGTTAACAGCAGATCTTTGCAAGTGTATACCAAAGATCAAATCAATCCTATCAATAACCTCTCTCCAAAACAATTGTACTCTCGGGCATTCCCACAGTAAATGTAAAAGAGTACCTCTATTATTGTTACAACACTAACATAATTCACTTGATCGTAACCCCAATTTAAACATCTTAACTGGTGTCCAATACAGCCTTCCAATGACTTTCTGTCGAATCAAACGTAATTATAAGAAATGTGGGAATTATAGGCCTATTTCTTTACTGAATGTTGATCTGAACATTTTAACTAAAATATGGGCTAATAGATTAATGTCTTGTATAGAGGACCTGAATGATGAATCTCAGGTGGGATTCATACCGGGGAGATTTGGATATGATAATATAAGAACTGTGCTAAATGTGATTGGAGAACGCTATGGTAAAGACTTGAATAATGTTATTGGATTTTTTGATGCTGAAAAAGCCTTTGATAGGGTTAATTGGAGTACACGTTAGTAAAAATGGGATTTGGACCAACATTTCTGAAAATGGTTGAATGTATCCATCGTGATGTTAGGGCTCAAGTGTTGGTTAATGGAGTGATTTCTGACTCGTTTCCATTGTCAAAGGGCACACGACAAAGTTGCCCATTGTCACCATTTTTGTTTAATTTGGCTTTAGAACCTCTAGCTGCTTACATTAGACAATGTGAGCTGATAAAAGGTATTATGGTTGGGAAGGTTGAAGTAAAAATGTTATCATATGCTGATGATATGTTGCTTTTATTGTCAAATCCTGAAACATGTGGGGATGTGATAAAAGAAATGTTTAAAGAAGTAGGAGAGATATCGGGGCATAAAGTAAATTGGGATAAAACTGAAATGTTCCCTTTGTCTAGGATGTGTGATAATAGTATTTTGCGCTCATGGAACTGTAAGTGGTCACCAGAAGGCGACACTTATTTGGGAATACATATTATTGGTGATTTGAATAAAATTTTGCAATATAATTTGGACCAAGTAACCTTAAAGATATCATTACTGATCAGGAGATGGGAGAGATTGACATTGAATTTGTGGTCGAAAATTAATGCGATTAAAATGGTTATTTTGCATAAGATCTTATATGTAATTCAGTCCATCCCTTTATTATTACTTAAAAAACAATTAATAAAAGTTGATAAAGTCTTTCAATCCTTTTTATGGGGTCTTGGTAAAAAACCTCGAGTATCAAAGTACATATTACTACAAAGTGTTGAGGAAGGTGGTTTTGGGTATCCAGATTTGATGAAATATTACAGGGCCTTTTTGCTTAAAAGAGTTTGTATTACTTTAGAGATAGGGACACTAAAGAACCGATTTGGTTGCGTATTGAAAGAGAAATTTGCGCTCCATTTGACTTAATTAACATCTATAGTTTGGGTAAACTACCACGTGCAAGGTTGAAACTGATCCCGGTAGTGGCAACCAGACAGGTGATAGGGATGTGGTTTAATGAAAATGAACAAGGTTATGGCTTTTGTCATGATGCTTCAATATGGCATAATCAAGCATTACAGATTGATAATAAATGTCTGAGATGGTTGAGTTGGATTAATAGGGGAATTCTGAGACTAGCGGATGTGATGGATGGTGATAGAGTGTTGTGCTTTGAGGAATTGCAGCATAAATATAACTTGGGACGGAGAGAGATGAATAGGTATTTGGCTTTAGCTTCCATGATTAATCAAATGTTGGATATGACTGTTGGCTCAGTTGGGAGGAAACCGGAGATTAGCAAATTGTTAGATGGACGAGGATACAATGTACGGACCGACATGCAATTCATGCCAGTAGAAAAAAAAACATCAATTAGCATGGACTAGATTGAAGGAAATATGGTCACATGATGTTAATAGGGTCCTTTCTGACTTAGATTGGAGAGGTGCTTTGAGGGTGCATTTGTACTTAGGAGTAGATATGGGTTTACGTTTGATTCCTTCTCTCATTTCTGACTGTCTGTCCGCTATCCAGGAGTGGTGTGCCACCAATGATCTCTGCCTTAATGCCAGTAAGATGGAGATTCTCCTCATCGGAACACCTGCTCCCTCCTTTCCTGTCACTCTCTGACTGGCCACTCTTGGCCCTCTTCCTTCTGCAACCTTTGAGGTTAAAAACCTTGGGGTCATCTTCGACTCCACACTCTCCTTCTCTCCTCACATCTCTGACATCTGTAAAAAGTCACACTACCAACTGCACCTCCTCAAAGGTACTCGTCCTTTCCTTTCCTTCCCTCAGAAGCTGACTGTCTCCAGGGCTCTGGTTCTCTCTAGGCTGGGCTACTGCAACAGCATATTTCTAAAACTGCCTGCTTCTACACTCCACCCTCTGCAACTCATCCAGAACAGGACAGCGAGACGTGTCTTTGGTCTCAAGCCCAGGGATCAAATCTCTCCATGGCTGAAATCTCTGAACTAGCTCCCAGTGGCTGCGAGGATTAAGTTCAAAACCCTCTGCATTGTCCACAAGGCCTTCTGGTCCCTGGGACCCCAATACCTTCAACTCTCTCTTCCTAAATATCTTCCTTCTTGAGCTCTTCGCTCACCCGCCTCCAGCTCCATCAGGGTCAGCCGCTTCTCCAAGCAACGAGTTTGTGGTAGATATCTGTAACGCTCACCTGGTTCCCACGGAGGCGCGGCGTCGAAGGCGCAGAACTCTGAAGATGGACAGGAAGGGCCCCTCTATTCTGGCTTCCCTGGCTCGTTGGATACCCTCCTTAGGGTTTGGAAGGATGAGCTCTCCATCCTGCTTCTGATGCAGGGGCGCGTTGAAACCCAGTTACTTCACTGGATTGAGGATTGATGGGAGTTCAGGTAAGCTTGACTGTTCAGGTAAGGCGCTGTAAAAGTTCTGTTCAAAGTTCAAGCTTAATAATAATGTTCGTTGTCTAATTGCAGCAAGCGCTAATGCTTATGTCTTTTTCCCCTTAGGGGCCGGGGTTCGGAGTGCCGGAGATATGGCGCCGACCCGAAATGAAACAGTTCTGGATGAGCGCTCAGGTAATGTCTTTGCATTCGCTCATTCAATGTCTTTGTCTTTTTTCCCCATAGGGGCCGGGGTCCGGAGATGCCAGGAAGCGGCAGGACCCGAAATGCAGTGGGAATAATCCAACAGGTAAGACTTAAAAGGAAACTGAGCTTTCCTTATTCCTTTTCTCCCTCTCACCTTTGTTCTTGTCTTTTTTCCTCTAGGCGCCGGGGCGTAGCTGAATCCGGAAGATCGCTGCTGAAGATGGAAGCGCCTTGCAAAGGTGAGTAAAATGCAGCGCTGCAGCGATCGAAACGAAATGCCTTTAAAATGATGTCTTCCTTTTCAGGGCCGTTGGAGAAATGACTCCGGGATGCAGATTTAGCAGGTAAGGGCTTTTCTTCTCCTATTCTCTTCCTTTCTCCCCTTGCAGGTGTTCCAGGGTGCTGGCAGGCGTGGTTGAAGTCAGGATGCAGGAGCTGACACGGTGAGCGTCCAGCTGCTAGGTGCAGAACAACGCAAAGCATGTGTGGCTGTTCGGGTGGGGTTTAAATAGCCTTGGAAGAAGTTCCTGGTATGTATCCTTCCACCAATCAGGTATGTATCCTTCCCCGACCACACCCGGGTGGTGAAGTAGTCCTACAGGTTAAGTAGTCCCAGTCAGGCCTCAAGAGGGCCTGGATGAAGCAGCAAGGTCTGCATCAGGTAAGTGTGCACCCAAGCACTTAAACACATATCCTCTTCTATGAGCCTGACGCCTAAGGCGCCAGGACTGGGGTCCGCTATGAGCCTGGCGCCTAAGGCGCCAGGACTGAGTCCAAAGGGCCCCGACTTGGGCCCGCTGAGACTTCCCTAGGGAAAATGATGTCTGCTTCTGTGGTTGCTGGGCCCGGCCTGGCTCCTTAGAGGTAGGCATCATGACAGTACCCCCCCTCAAGGCCCCTCCCAAGGTCTTTTCCTCCGGGGGTTTTGGTTTGTGCGGGAATCTTCGATGGAATCTTTGAATTAATCGTGGTGCGTGAACATAGTTACTGGGTTCCCAAGATCTTTCCTGAGGTCCATATCCTTTCCAATCAACAAGATAGAAGAGTTTCGACTTAACTATCTTGGAATCTAAAATGTCTTTCACTTCGAATTCTAATTCTCCATCAATTTGGACAGGGCCTGGGGGCTCAGACAGTCTGGTTCCAGGTTGTACTGGTTTTAGAAGAGATGCGTGAAAAACGGGATGAATCCGCATGTTGGATGGTAAATCGAGTTTAAAGGCCACTGGGTTGATAATAGCTTTGATGGAGTAAGGCCCAATGAATCTGGGATTAAAAGTTCGCTGACCCTTGAGGGGTAGATGTTTAGTTGCTAGTCATACCTGATCTCCTACTTGGTAAGGAGGAGTTTTACTTCGGTGCAAATCAGCGTTTTCTTTATACTTTTTCTTGGCTTGCTGTAAGTGGGTGTAGCTTCTTTGAAGGCTTGGGTTATTGTGGAATGTAGGCGATTTACTGCAGGCATCTCCAGGGTCAGAGGTGGATCTAGGTCAGAGGTCCGAGGATGGTGACCATACAGGGTATAAAAAGGAGTCTGTCCGGTTCCAGAATGCACTGAATTGTTGTATGCATATTCTGCAATCCAAAGGATGTCCTTCCAATTCAACTCGGATTGGTGTAACATGCACCGCAGATATTGCTCGAGAGTCTGATTGGTTCTCTCGGTTTGTCCGTCGGTCTGGGGGTGGTGGCTGGTGGATAACCGCACGTCTATTTGTGCTAGTTGGCAACATTTCTTCCAAAAGTGGGAGATAAATTGACTTCCACGGTCTGAGACTAATATGGAAGGGAAACCATGTAACCGCACTATATTTTCCATAAATTCCTTGGCCAAGGTGGAAGCTGACGGCAATCCTTTTAAAGGGATAAAATGGGCCATTTTGGAGAATAGATCCACTATTATGAGAATCGTGTTGTAACCACCACAAGGAGGCAGGTCAGTTATAAAGTCCATTGACAAGGTGTGCCAAGGTGCTGGTGGAATGTCCAAAGGTTGAAGTAGGCCGGCTGGCCTTTTCTTTTGACTCTTATTTTGGGCACAGATTCCGCAAGACAACACAAATGACTTTATGTCTTTTCTCCAAGAAGGCCACCAGAAGTGGCGTTTGATCTTTTCTTCTGTTTTCGCGATACCGGGGTGTCCTTCCATTAATGATTCATGATGACGGGTAATGACAAGTTCCTGCAATTCTTTACTTGGCAGAAATAACCGCTCTTGGAAGTAGGGTAAATCATCCTTAACGGTGTAGTGAGGACCCTTTTGACTCCATTCCAGTAAGGCAGAAGAGTCAAAAAGCTGTTTTACTTGAGCTTGAATGTCCTCAATAGTTTGCAATGAAGTCAAGCCCAGAATTCTTTGTTCCAGTATGATTGGCACAGGTTCTAAACTCGAATTGGGTTCTTCCATGCCTATCCGGGATAAGGCATCTGCCTTACCATTCTTGCAGCCAGGGCGATAGGTAATTACAAAATCAAATTCCGCAAAGAATAAAGCCCATCGGAGTTGTCGCGAAGATTGAGCTTTGGCCGTCTTTAAATACTGCAAATTTCTGTGGTCCGTAATTACGGTGATGGTGTGTCTTGCACCGAGAAGATAGTGACGCCAAGCCTTGAAAGCTGATTTAATAGCCAGTAGTTCTTTGTCGGTAATTGCGTAATTGAGTTCAGGTGGAGAGAATTTTCTGGACCAAAAGGCTACAGGGTGTAGTTGGTTAGTTTCTGGGTCTCTTTGCAACAGGACAGCTCCCATGGCCGAACTGGATGCATCGGTTTCCACGATGTAAGGGAGATCTGGGCGCGGGTGCTTCAATACAGGTGCAGAGGTGAATTTGGTTTTCAGGTCCTGAAAGGCTTGTTCAGCCTCAAGAGTCCATTCAAAGCGTTTGTTTTTCTTTAGGAGAGCTGTGATGGGTTGAACAGTTCGAGAAAATTCCGGGATGAACCTTCGATAGAAATTGGCAAAGCCAAGCATGCTTTGCACTCCCTTCACAGAGCTAGGAGATGGCCATTTGAGAATGGCGTCCACTTTCCGCGAGTCCATTCGGATTCCTTGAGGTGTCAGGATGAATCCGAGAAACTCCACTTCTGTGGTATGAAAAACGCATTTTTCGAGCTTGGCAAATAATTTGTGCTGGCGCAATTTCTCAAGAACTGCCCTAACATGGTTTCTGTGATCAGATTCTGAGGAGGAATACACCAGGATGTCGTCAATATAAACGATGACACAAACATCGATAAGTTCCCGAAGAACATCATTCACGAAGTACTGAAAGGCGGCAGGTGCGTTGCACAAACCGAAGGGCATTACTTGATATTCGAAGAGCCCAAATTTGGTGCGGAATGCAGTCTTCCACTCGTCGCCCTCTTTTATACGTACCAGGTGGTAAGCTCCTCGGAGATCTAGCTTGGTGTACACACGAGCATCTTTTACTTGGTCGATAAGCTCAGGAATCAGGGGCAAAGAGTAACGATTCTTAATCGTTATCTGGTTTAGGGCGCGGTAGTCAATACAGGCGCTAAGGTCTCCTTCCTTTTTAGGTACGAAGAACAAAGCGGAAGAGACTGGTGACTTTGATGGGCGAATGAAACCATTGGCCAGGTATTGATCCAAATACTGGCGCAAATGCAGGTTCTCAGGTTCAGTAAGAGCATAAATCCTACTACAAGGTAGTTGTGCATTGGGTACCAAGTCGATTTGGCAATCGTAAGATTGATGGGGAGGTAAGGTGTTAGCCTGCTCTTTCTGAAAAACGTCTTGGAATTCTTGGTATTCAGATGGTAGCTGTACAGGGGTGGAAGTTACAGAGGCTAGACCCATAGCTGGATTCCTTGGGTAACAGGTTGGTTCACAATCAGGAAAAGTTATCTTCTTTGCTCGCCAGTCTATTCTCGGATTATGTGTTTCTAATCAAGGGATTCCAAGAAGTACTTGAAATTGTGGGGCCTTGATCACATCAAACACGATTGCTTCCCGATGTCCGTCCTGACCCACCAGAGTGATTTCAACTGTGGAATGCGTTACAGGCCCTGAGGCTATTTCGGTTCCATCAACTGTAGTAATTACATCTTGGGTTACTTTCGGGCGGAGAGGAAGCTTAATCGCGGAAGCCAATTCACGGTCTATGTAATTTCCAATAGCTCCACTGTCTATGTATGCTTTTATAGCATGCAACTGCTGAGGCTGTTTTGGGTTCACAAGCACCATTGGCATGACAAAATGCGAGGTCAAAGAGTTTGTTTTCAAGCTCGGCAAGCGGACCCCTACGCTTGTCGGGCTAGGTCGTTTCCCGAACCAGGTGTCAATAACTCGTTATCAGTGGCTCCAACCACCTTCTTGGGTGGTTTAACTGGACAACTTTGAAGAAAGTGACCGGAAGTTCCGCAATACAGACAAAGTTGCATTTGTCGCCTTCTCTCTCGTTCCTTCTGCGTTAATGGTCCTTTAACACTGCCAATTTGCATAGGTTCGGAAACGTCAGTACTCTTGGAGTTAACGTGGGTCTTGATAGGTACTCTGGTTTCATACTTGAGCCGATCTGCTTTTCTATTTTGAAGTCTGTGATCAAGTTGAACCACTAAGTCTATGTAGTCTGCGCAGGCCTGGGGTGGATCTACTATCTGAGCTATAACATCTTTAAGCTCTCCGCGCAGGCCTCGATGAAACAATGTGATCCTTTTATTTTCAGGCCATCCGGTTTCCACAACTAGTCTATTAAAGGTGGCGATATAGGACAAAAGATCCTGATTACCTTGTCGTAAGGATAGCAGTTCGTTGTCAAGGGCCTGTCCCTGCGAGTGTCGAGCGAACAATCTTTCCATGCTGGCCTGGAAGCCCTGGAAATCCCGGAGAATGGGATCATCCTGATTTACCAATGGAATAGACCAATCGGCAGCACAGCCACTGAGGTAAGATAGTACAAAGGCTACTTTGGTCTGGTCGTTGGGGAAGGCCCCGGGCCTGCATAAAAAGTGTAAACGGCATTGGTTCATAAAAACGGCATATTTCTTGGGATCCCCCGCAAAACGTTCCGGCGGGGCCAAAGGCATGTGTCCAGGTAGATTGATTTGTACCGGGTTATTCGAACCCATTGTTGTAGAAATATCTCCGGAAACAGGTAAAGGAGTGTGCTCTGCCTGGCCCTGCAATAACCTTTTGGCCAGATCATCAGTTCTTTCCTTGGATAGGATTAGTTCCCTTCTGAGAGCATTAGTCTCCTGGCGGGCTGAGTGCACTTCTGCCCATAATTCCCCTAAAAGATGGGCCAGCTGATCTGTCTCGGAAGTCTCCATAGCGCCCAGGTGGGAAATTGTGGTAAGGCTTCGCGTTCTGTAACGCTTACCTGGTTCCCACGGAGGCGCAGCGTCGAAGGCGCAGAACTCTGAAGATGGTCAGGAAGGGCCCCTCTATTCTGGCTTCCCTGGCTCGTTGGATACCCTCCTTAGGGTTTGGAAGGATGAGCTCTCCATCCTGCTTCTGATGCAGGGGCGCGTTGAAACCCAGTTACTTCACTGGATTGAGGATTGATGGGAGTTCAGGTAAGCTTGACTGTTCAGGTAAGGCGCTGTAAAAGTTCTGTTCAAAGTTCAAGCTTAGTAATAATGTTCGTTGTCTAATTGCAGCAAGCGCTAATGCGTATGTCTTTTTCCCCTTAGGGGCCGGGGTTCGGAGTGCCGGAGATATGGCGCCGACCCGAAATTAAACAGTTCTGGATGAGCGCTCAGGTAATGTCTTTGCATTCGCTCATTCAATGTCTTTGTCTTTTTTCCCCATAGGGGCCGGGGTCCGGAGATGCCAGGAAGCGGCAGGACCCGAAATGCAGTGGGAATAATCCAACAGGTAAGACTTAAAAGGAAACTGAGCTTTCCTTATTCCTTTTCTCCCTCTCACCTTTGTTCTTGTCTTTTTTCCTCTAGGCGCCGGGGCGTAGCTGAATCCGGAAGATCGCTGCTGAAGATGGAAGCGCCTTGCAAAGGTGAGTAAAATGCAGCGCTGCAGCGATCGAAACGAAATGCCTTTAAAATGATGTCTTCCTTTTCAGGGCCGTTGGAGAAATGACTCCGGGATGCAGATTTAGCAGGTAAGGGCTTTTCTTCTCCTATTATCTTCCTTTCTCCCCTTGCAGGTGTTCCAGGGTGCTGGCAGGCGTGGTTGAAGTCAGGATGCAGGAGCTGACACGGTGAGCGTCCAGCTGCTAGGTGCAGAACAACGCGAAGCATGTGTGGCTGTTCGGGTGGGGTTTAAATAGCCTTGGAAGAAGTTCCTGGTATGTATCCTTCCACCAATCAGGTATGTATCCTTCCCCGACCACACCCGGGTGGTGAAGTAGTCCTACAGGTTAAGTAGTCCCAGTCAGGCCTCAAGAGGGCCTGGATGAAGCAGCAAGGTCTGCATCAGGTAAGTGTGCACCCAAGCACGTAAACACATATCCTCTTCTATGAGCCTGGCGCCTAAGGCGCCAGGACTGAGTCCAAAGGGCCCCGACTTGGGCCCGCTGAGACTTCCCTGGGGAAAATGATGTATGCCTCTGTGGTTGCTGGGCCCGGCCTGGCTCCTTAGAGGTAGGCATCATGACAATATCTTTCTTTGGCTGGGGCCTTCCTCTGGAACAGCATCCCTGCCTCCCTGAAACTTGAGGAGAACCATCTCCAGATCTGGAAGCACCTCAAGATCTTTCTCTTTGCTTCTGCTTTCTTTCCTCCTCTCCCTTGCTGAACTACTGACTGAAACTGCACTGGTCAACTGGATACCCTCTGATCTCAGGCCCAGGTCCCTCCCCTGCCATCTGCACACCTGCCCTGGCTCCCGGGAAACTCCTGCACTTGGGGGATGTTTCTGTATCCCAACAGTCCCCCCCAGCTCTTGACACTTGAGGTCTGCACTTACCCCTGCACTTGCCACAAGCTGTCCACACTTGTGTTTATTGTTTTATTTATTCTATTTATCTTTTTAACTGTTTATTTATTTATTTTGACATTTATAAAGTGCAACATAACCCTGGGGTATCAAGGTGCTGTGA
This sequence comes from Ambystoma mexicanum, assembly GCF_040938575.1. NCBI lineage: Eukaryota > Metazoa > Chordata > Amphibia > Caudata > Ambystomatidae > Ambystoma > Ambystoma mexicanum. Next base: position 1,578,720,306 of record NC_090929.1, on the reverse strand, counting down.
CTTAAGAATACGGTTATGGTACAGTTAAAATAAGTGCTTTGCAATAATACAGAGGATTGATGGGCAAATATAGGGTTCCTGCCACATGTTGCATGACGGCAGCTACAAACAGTTGCATAGTCAAAATCAGTAGGCAGATACATGGTTCAACCACATGTTGCATGGCGGCAGCTACACACAAATGCTTGGTCAAAGTCGGTAGATAAGTGCATGGTGCCAGCCACAATATACAAGGAGGTGAACTCCAAATTAATGCATGGTGAATAACCACGTAAAATAGGATGTTGTCAGCCCCATGTTGCAAGGTGGCAAGTACGTACTAATGCATAGGTTCAGATCAACATGTAGTAACATGGTGCCAGTCTCTAGTTAAGGGCGGCAGCAACACACACTTATGGGAGGGGTGGCAAATAGACACACAAGGCGACCAACGGAGGGGTGGGGGGGTCAATCAGACACACAGGTGACCAACAGAGGGTTGGGGGCAAACACACACACAGGCAACCAACAAGGGAGTGGGGGGGCAAACAGACACACAGGCGACCAACGAGGCGTGGGTGGTCAAACAGACACACAGATGACTAATGGAGTGGTGGGGGGGCAAACAGACACACAGGCGAACAACGGAGGGGTGAGGGGCCAAACAGACACACACGTGACCAACTGAGTGGTGAGGGGGCAAACAGACACACAGGTGACCAATGGAGGGGTGGGGGGCAAACAGACGCACAGGCGACCAACGGAGGAGCACTCACTTTATGATCCGGGCAACAAACACGGAAACAAACAGGGACTTAGGAGGTGGGCCTTGGGGAGGAGGGCCTGGGTCCACCTGCCAGCGTTAGGATTGGCCCTTAAGGGTTACACATGGACCAATCACGCTACAGCAGGAGCTGTGGCAGGTAGGGAAAAGGGGATGAAGAAATATGCATGTTGATCCTAAGTATTGCACAGCCCCCTCCCCCACTCACCCCACACTTTCCCTTTCCCCCCACTCCTGCACTTGTGCGATCCCAATGTCATTTGCCTAGTAGGATCGCTTGTCTGTCTTCCCTCTGTTCCCCCTCCCTTGCACAGCCGCCTCCCCCTCTCCCCCCACACTTTCCCTTTCCCCCCACTCCTGCACTTGTGCGATCCCAATGTCATTTGCCTAGTAGGATCGCTTGTCTGTCTTCCCTCTGTTCCCCCTCCCTTGCACAGCCGCCTCCCCCTCTCCCCCCACACTTTCCCTTTCCCCCACTCCTGCACGTGTGCGATCTCAATGTCATTTGCCTAGTAGGATCGCTTGTCTGTCTTCCCTCTGTTCCCCCTCCCTTGCACAGCCCCCTCCCCCTCTCCCCCCACACTTTCCCTTTCCCCCCACTCCTGCACGTGTGCGATCTCAATGTCATTTGCCTAGTAGGATCGCTTGTCTGTCTTCCCTCTGGTCCCCCTCCCTTGCACAGCCCCCTCCCCCTCTCCCCCCACACTTTCCCTTTCCCCCCACTCCTGCACGTGTGCGATCCCAATGCCATTTGCCTAGTAGGATCGCTTGTCTGTCTTCCCTCTGTTCCCCCTCCCTTGCACAGCCCCCTCCCCCACTCACCCCATACTTTCCCTTTCCCCCCACTCCTGCACGTGTGCGATCTCAATGTCATTTGCCTAGTAGGATCGCTTGTCTGTCTTCCCTCTGTTCCCCCTCCCTTGCACAGCCGCCTCCCCCTCTCCCCCCACACTTTCCCTTTCCCCCCACTCCTGCACGTGTGCGATCCCAATGTCATTTGCCTAGTAGGATCGCTTGTCTGTCTTCCCTCTGTTCCCCCTCCCTTGCACAGCCCCCTCCCCCACTCACCCCATACTTTCCCTTTCCCCCCACTCCTGCACGTGTGTGATCTCAATGTCATTTGCCTAGTAGGATCGCTTGTCTGTCTTCCCTCTGTTCCCCCTCCCTTGCACAGCCCCCTCCCCCACTCACCCCATACTTTCCCTTTCCCCCCACTCCTGCACGTGTGCGATCTCAATGGCATTTGCCTAGTAGGATCGCTTGTCTGTCTTCCCTCTGTTCCCCCTCCCTTGCACAGCCCCCTCCCCCTCTCCCCCACACTTTCCCTTTCCCCCCACTCCTGCACGTGTGCGATCTCAATGTCATTTGCCTAGTAGGATCGCTTGTCTGTCTTCCCTCTGTTCCCCCTCCCTTGCACAGCCCCCTCCCCCTCTCCCCCACACTTTCCCTTTCCCCCCACTCCTGCACGTGTGCGATCTCAATGTCATTTGCCTAGTAGGATCGCTTGTCTGTCTTCCCTCTGTTCCCCCTCCCTTGCACAGCCCCCTCCCCCTCTCCCCCCACACTTTCCCTTTCCCCCCACTCCTGCACGTGTGCGATCTCAATGTCATTTGCCTAGTAGGATCGCTTGTCTGTCTTCCCTCTGTTCCCCCTCCCTTGCACAGCCCCCTCCCCCTCTCCCCCACACTTTCCCTTTCCCCCCACTCCTGCACGTGTGCGATCTCAATGTCATTTGCCTAGTAGGATCGCTTGTCTGTCTTCCCTCTGTTCCCCCTCCCTTGCACAGCCCCCTCCCCCTCTCCCCCCACACTTTCCCTTTCCCCCCACTCCTGCACGTGTGCGATCTCAATGTCATTTGCCTAGTAGGATCGCTTGTCTGTCTTCCCTCTGTTCCCCCTCCCTTGCACAGCCCCCTCCCCCTCTCCCCCACACTTTCCCTTTCCCCCCACTCCTGCACGTGTGCGATCTCAATGTCATTTGCCTAGTAGGATCGCTTGTCTGTCTTCCCTCTGTTCCCCCTCCCTTGCACAGCCCCCTCCCCCTCTCCCCCACACTTTCCCTTTCCCCCCACTCCTGCACGTGTGCGATCTCAATGTCATTTGCCTAGTAGGATCGCTTGTCTGTCTTCCCTCTGTTCCCCCTCCCTTGCACAGCCCCCTCCCCCTCTCACCCCACACTTTTCCCTTTCCCTGCTCCCCTGCACTTGCACGATCTCAATGTCACCTGGCCTAGTAAGATTGTTGTCTCTGTCTTCCCTCTGTTCCCCCTCCCTTGCCTCGTCGCGCCTTGAAACACTTGTGTACAGGCGCGTTATAAATGCCATATCATATCATCTTCTTTCATTTTCTTCCCTTTTCACTCCCAACTCTTTTGCCTTTTTTATCTGCTTGAAATCTTGGTATTATCTATAATTTTCCTCTCTGACACTTTTGGATCAAATGTCCTTTCTTGCTCCTTTTTGTCATTTTCAGCTTCAAAATATTCACAATATCCAGACATTTCGTATGTTCCTTTCTACCAGAATTCTCATACTCGCAATAGTTTTCTCACATCTAGACAATGTTTCTGCCTTCTTTTGGTCTCCCCACCTGTCCGCTCTCTTCTCTTTAGTCCATGTTGCACTCTGCCAAACATGTTCTTTGCTTGCTTACTCTTTGCTCCCATATCCCTCCTTTCCTCACTGCTCTCTGTTGGCTTTCTTTCACCGCCAATATCTTGTTTGCTTTTCTGTCTATTGTCTTTAATTCTGTCATCGCTCTCTCCCTCTCTACCTCTCTTCTCTGATCTAGGTGTATTTCACTAGCCGTACTCTTTGCTCCATTTCCCCTTTTTCTTCTGACTGTTACTCGCCTTCCCTTTCCTTAGTCATGTTTCTATTAATTCTCTCTTCTGGATCCTAAATTTGACAATACCCTACCTCTGTCTTTACATTCTGATCCTACTCTTGCATCTTTGTGCTCTTCCCTTAGCTTGTTTTTCCCTACCTCTACTTAATGTGCCTTCAAGTTGATTGCTCTTTGGTATTTTATGTGATTGTGTTATCGTTTGCTCAGTCTAAATGTTGGGCGCTTTGGTAAAAGTTCTTCATAAAATCAAATAAATAAATGGTCCTCATTACAACTCTGGTGGTAGCCGTGCCGGCAAAACCGGCACGGTGGCCGCCGGAGTTGCATTTTTACCGGCACCCACGAATGGGCAAGAAACGGGTCATGCCGAGTTCGGCAGACCCAGTAATTGCCCATTTGTGGGTGCTGGCAATAAGGGACTCCCCATCCCCATTGGGAATGGGACATTGGATGCACCAGAACCATTCAGAATAGTGCCGGTGCATCTGACGTGCTGTGCTCGTGGGTGCCGCTCTGCCCGCCAGGTCAGACCTGGCTGGCTGACAGGCACCCGCGAGCACGGCTCATAGTGTGGTGGTCCAGGAACTATGGTACCGGCATGCTTACCGGTACTGTAGTTCCCGGACCGCCAGGGTCGTAATGAGGCCCAATGTGTTTGAGAGCAAGGAGTGAGAGTAAGCATATGCTTAGCCAAATGTTTCCCACTGTCGTGAGGTGTTTCATTGTATAATTTGGCATCAGCGCACTCGCTGGAGGAAAATGTGCTTCTTCCTCAGCTCACTTTTCCCCGATGTGCCTTCTCATCCGCAGGCATGCCTTCTCTCAAACCATGTTGTGCTGCGGTGCAGGTGAATGAGAACAGAGTTGATACCGGAGGTTCCATGTTGATTAGACCTTCCTTATTTCACATGGAGGAGCAATCTGCTGGTCACTTCTCTGCATCTGTTCTTTTCTTGCCTACCTCTTCTTATCCAACCTCACTCATATCCCTGGACACTCGAGCGTCTTTGCCTGTGAACTTTAATTGAGGAGATAAGATTAAAGAACCATGTTTATTTGGGTGAGAACCTTTGTCATTTACCATACGCTGTTGATGCTTGCCATTAGCCACACCTGTTACATGTTGTCAAAACAGGAGCCTTGACATGAGAGATAGAACTACTTTCCAAATTCATGGCTTTTTTGTGAGATGCTTTCGTGTTAGGATTAGAAGTGGTGAATCTCAATAAACAATGGGCAGCTGAGAGGGCTCTTCAAGATTCCAGTTTAGATTGCATCTATTGACTCATTCATTAGATGCCTCTTGAGATGTTTGAATTGACATGGTCTGCTCACCATTTTATTTCTACCCTGGCATCTGCCTTCAGTATTCCTTACCATACAAGGTCGCCATTTTGACACTTTTCTGGGGGTTCCTTTATCATTCGCTTCAACCTAAATATTATTTCTGCTGGGTAATGCCACGGGTCATAGAGTAGAGGAATTTGTGGGCAGTGTATTGGCATTATGGTCCAAGGGAAGCTAAATAGAGATGCATTTTATGTTAGGTTAGTTTTCTGACCTCATCTCAGTTCTCATCCTAAAATGTCTAACCCTTAGCACATGAAACGATTAATACCCCAACCTGTCTTTTTCCTTGATCAACACTCTTACGATAATAATGTTTAACAATTAAGCAATATGCCTCGAGCGGTGGGGGCATTACCTGACTCGGTAATGCCCCTGCCGCAAAGGGCATACTGCTATTAGTACGCCGGCCCGCAAGATCTGCGTGACCGGGGTACTGAAAGCATTTTTTTCTGTCCCCGACAGAAAAAAAAACAAGAAAATGGCCGCCGGGAAAGGGAAAACTGAGTCTGTTTTCCCTTTCCATGGCGGCCATCGTTAGCGGACGCATTGGGAACATTAGTGTTCCCAGCACGTTTGCTCCCGAAAGATGACAGAGAAGAAGGTAAGTGTTCTTGGGAGGGCCGGGGAGGCAGAGGGGGAGAGGGAGGTGAAAAGAAAAAGTAAATAGACGTACCTGAATCCCCGGCGGGGGACTCAGGTTGGCCCTGCTCCGAGCCTCTACACATCTGGAGGCTGCCACGCCAACCACCGTGCACAAAGGAGGCAGAAGGTAAGTGGGATGGGTAGGTGGGATGAAAGGGAAAAAAATACATACTTGAGTCCCCGGCGGCAGGCAAAGGCAGCTTCTCAGCCGTGTGGAGGCTTGGAGCGTGGATAGCCCCGCTTCAAGCCTTCTCATTGGCTGAGGGGCTGCCACGCCTCCCGCCGGGAACAATAGCCGTGGAATCCCAGAAGAGAGATTCCGAGCCGGGTAATGCCCTGGCGAGGGCCAATCAGAATGCTTCTTTCATTCTGATTGAGCCCTCGCCGGGTACTAATTGGTATTCTTATACAGCGCTCCATTCCAATTTCTACCAATTTAAATCGTTGTGATAGCAGGTGCTGTTTTTACCCAATTTAATGGAACTCAGTCTATCAATCTCCAAAGGATGAAGGGCTGAGTCAGATCTGTTGGACAATCTGAAACTACCCTACGCATTCTAGAGCTATGTTATAGGGGAGCACATAACTCATGAGCTATCTGCTCTTTTGGGACTTGTGTGCTCTCCACCGCTTGGAACATCCTAAAGGTTTCACACGTGTATTTGTTGTTTATGAAAACCCGAATTCCAAAGAAAATAAGCCCTCTGGGGCTTGTCTTGGTAGATGGCTGTTCTTCAGAATATCGAAAGCTTTCGAGGGATACAGTGTAGCCTTGCCAGGGGAGACTGAGTGACTGTGTACCCTATGAAGGACTGCCAACTGGACCAAGTGTTCGGGTGTGTCTACACATGATATCTGTTGTGCAGCCACTTTGGCTACACTGAACACATGTGTTCATCATTATACGATCCTTGCGTGAGTGTGGTCCCTTTGTGTCGTCTGGTACTAGTGTCTTCTCTGTTGTTTCTGAATACATCGAGTATTATGAATAAACACAGCTATTTTCGCCATCTTATCAATGTCTGCTGTGTTGGTTGCATTAGGCAGCTTTTTACTGTTTTCGCTGCTAGCCATTGTGATGGGGAAGATGGGCAAAGAGGTGATTTCCAGATAACTTAACTAGAATCTTCATTACTCCTGGGTCTTTGTCTTACTAGTGACAATCGTAGGGTATCCTACCACCCAGGACAGATACAAAACAGCTCACTGCATGTTGCCAAACTCTCTTAACGTGTGAGTTTTTACCTTTATATGTGGCGGGGCCATGAAGCTGTGGGTAAAAATAGGTATCAACAACAGGGAGCAAGTCAAATTACTGTTTCTGTTTTCCGTTTCCTTCTCTGGGGTTACAACCAAAAGACCCGGGGCTATAGCCCCCTGAGCTCCCCCCACACCTCTAGCAACGCCTCAGCTTCTAGTTAGCCACCGTTACAAGGAAGACAAAGGCCCTTATGAATGAAGATTATCCATACGTGACATAAACACCACAGGCCTAGCATGACGGTTTTTTGAGATGCATAGTACATGAAAAGGCCTGGTTGTGTACAGCACTTGAAATGAGGTTAGCCTGCTTCTAAGCACTTACCAGCTGTGTATTACGAGGAAGCTGTAGAACAAGCATACATGGTATTTTGCTCATGATGTCACAATGAGGATGGGCCGGTGCTAGCTGGGATAAGAACCCAAGTTACTGGCTACGTCTGAGAGGTGTTCTATTCCTGCTTTAGACATATATCTCAGCACTCAACTCTCAGCATTAATAATGCTCGCTGGGAATGATGGACGAGCCCACAGCTGTATCTTTAGCATAGCAAATAGCAATATTATGTTTAGAACACCAGTCAGGAAAAGACACAGAAAGCCACCACTGCCACAATATCACCCTAAGTGAGCCTACCCTTCTGACCAATCCCAGTCCATTCAGTCCCATATTTTTACATCCCAGAGTACCATTGGTCATCCTTCGCACTGTAAATACCCAAGTAGAATTAGTAGTGCCTTTTGGTATCAACAGGAGACAAGTCAAAGGCAACTATATCCACATTGAAAACCTCAAAAGAACATCCAGCCAACACTTAATCATTCTGATGCTGAAAGAAATAACAAAATCAGGGTAGGGCATCAGAGGATGGAATAGTATTTGTCACTGTTCCATTAATAGAAACCTCACTCTATACTCTAAATCACTAGGAATGATCGACATCGTATGGCATGCCACAGAGGTTTTTCTAGTATGCATGTTCAAAGTTATGTTATCTGTACTTATAGCGTGCACGTCCACCAAAAAGGCATCTTGGCGCTATAAACACAGCGGGAACAGATCAGACGGATATAAGAAGGCTAAACAAGATGGGTCTTCAATGAATGCCTAAACTGAAAATGATTCTCAGTAGCTCTAAGCGTGAAGGGCAGAGAATCCCAAAGCCCAGCCGCAGGCACCGTAAACAACTCACCCTCCTGTTCTTGATCGCCTACAACGAGGGACCGAGATAAGACAAGTATCCTGAGAGTGCAAAACGCATCCAGGAACATAGGGCCATAAAAAGCCTGGCGAACAATACACAAAGATTGGAATTCTATCCATTTAGAAAGGCAAGGCAAAGAACGCAACACAGGAGAGATGTGAGAAGCAGCAGAAGTGCCCGTAGCAACTCACGCCGCAAGATTCTGAAGGAGCTGCAAACAGCGAATAAGAAAGAGTGGTTGAGCCAAAAAAAGAGAGTTGCAAGAGTCATTTCAACCGAGGACATGGGCAGAAAGTACCAGGGGGTGAAGATGAGGGTGTAGAAATGGTAAAACCTTCTGGAGAATCTTCAGATGGTAATGGCCGGCTTGACAGATAGTGCTAATCTGAGACTGAAGAGAAAGAGATGAAGAGACCTTTACACCCAAGTCTTTAACTACAGGCACAGGTGCAGGAAAGGGGCCAAGGGCAGCTGGCCAAAAGGGAGGAGTCCATAGAGAGATGGTCCCTTCAGGAATGACTGTAATGCATCCAAAATAGGTGTCCAATAGAATCGCTGAAATGTTCTCTGATTGGAACAATAGGTCAACCTAAGAATGGCCCCTAGACTGGCCCGAGACCAAAACGCCTTTGTGCACTAGGACCCCAAAAGGCCCATAAAGTTGGGGGTTGCCCAGTAGCACTTTAAGATGAGTAGCAGCACCAGTGAGATGGATGGGGATGCAGATTAATACTCAATAGTTTGGCAAAGGGAGTCTGTTTAATGACAAGTACAAAAGAACAGGGAGTTAGTTCATGAACATCAGCTGTTGCTTGATCTTCCTTCTCACTTCGCAACTCCAACGAACTTCATAAAAAACACATCTTTTATACTGAAAACTCATCATTACTGATGTGTAACGCTTAAAATGTTGCATGCAATTCTATTGGTTATAGGAAGGTAACTTTAATATAGGTACTAAATTTGTATATGGTAACAAAGTGAGGGGATTGGATAAACAGTGTCAGGTGGGGCATCTGAGCCCTTCCTTCAAAATGGCTGCCGTAGACGTCACTAAAAGTACGACGTCTCATTGGCTCTATTAACTATAGGACCCTAGATTACTTGGTTCACTATGATTGGGTTGGCATCAACCCCACTCATACTTTTCCACCAGCCTGGCAGCATGCAGAATAGCCGGCCAGGTGCAGGCATTTTGTTCGCTCCCCCAGTTTCCGTCCAATTATTGCAACAATCAATCATCACTTCAGTGGTCATGTGTCCATTATTTCTTTGTATCTTGGCCTTGAGACTGCTCTTAGTCTGGAAAAGTGAAGGTGCTTGGGCATGGCACAATTCCATGCGTAGGTGTGAAAGTTTCATCTCTTCTGTTGGCTCGGTCATGTGATTCCGACACTGTGAAAGTGGTCTTATTCTCCATGTAATTCGTGCATGTGATTTACTTTTGTCAGCCTTCTGCCTCCTGAGGCTTATCTTGACCTTTCAGAATAGGATACTCTGTTCTTCTCTTCATTAAATGTATCTACTATTTGCCTACTTCAGCTGGTACGACCTTGGCTTCTTGGCATGACTTGTATTCGTCTGAGTTTCTGTCTGTCCTTAATTCTCGATTTTCTTGCTGCAAAACTCTCCTCGTGAGACCTTAAGTATCCTTTGGTCATTTCTGCTCTTGGGCATAGTGGAAGTATGCGTATATACAGTTCTTTTCTTAAGGTAGATATGTATAGGTGGTGCTTGCCGCACTCTATTTTACTATTAAGCTTTAGCAAGCCTCATGATTTTCTTAGCTTCTTGCAGTTCCTTGCATATGTACACGTGCAAGCTGGCTGAATATCTGCATCTCGCTCATGGCATAAGAATCTAACATTTGACATTGTTATTTCGCTTTAAACTCAGGAGGTCACTTATCCATGGTGCTTCGTCTCTTTTCATCATTCATAGGTTGTCACAACTTTTATGTGTGAGTCAGTCCGGGTTCTTGTGAAGTCACCATTCGTCTTTTAGGACTTTCTTGGCTTCTTCCGGTATTGCATTTTGACAATCGCCATTCTGTCTCACTTGTCGGTATGGTTTTCTCAATGGGTACCTTACTGTACAATGTTTCTTAGGTGCAGGTGCTTCAATAGGTGCTGTCAAGCTGCTGCTCTATGGTGGTTTATTTGCTCATCATATGTCACATATTTCGGCGTGAACGTTCCTAGCACCTCAAAATGGGCGGTGGGGGTGCACATCATGTTTGGGACCTCCTCTAAACCTTTAGTGCCATGGTGCCTCCTGTTGGATGGGCCCCAAAAAGACAAATATCAATCCGTGCCTGAATCATGACTCACCAAATCCCCTTATAATCAAATAATGTGATGGGTTGACGGTCATGAATTAACCTTAACTCCTGACACAGCTCTGGGAACATTTCTACACCATTGTTTGCTAGACCCTCTGCACCATTGCAGAAGGGGACCAACCATATGCAAATCTGTCTTGATCTTGCCACTAATGGGAGCCCTCTGGCATAAAACTTTATGTACTAAGCAACATTCTGTTTGGGCCGCATTCCTGTAACCCGAATCAAGCCTTCTTACGTTTCCTCATAGTGCCTCGATGCCTGTGGGCTGTAGCGCGCTCTACAAATCCAAAAAGAAAAAAAAGAAAACTGCTTGGACACCCTCTTCCCAGAAACGCAAACAACCCTTCCATGTTTCTACCTT